>NC_059078.1:113434820-113738061 GCF_020497125.1 Mauremys mutica | reverse complement strand
TGCAAAAAGGCTGGGATTTCAGAGGATTCTAAATCCACTGAATGTCAGTGGAAGATAAGGGCTTAGCTCCTTTAAGATCCTTAGAAAAGCCCAGCCTAAAAGCACACCTAAACAAAGAGTAAACCAGGAGCAACCTTAAAACCATAAATGACAGCTTTTAGCAAAAAGAAGAAATGAGAATTCCTTGTCTTGCAACAATCCCTTCTCCAGAAATCCACCACTACCACCTCATAAAAATGAGCCTTACAGCATATGCTGGTCAACACACTGTGCTGATCAAGCATACATACTTCCTACATTTTCAATCCTCCCATACATGTCATGGGACCTGATTCTGCACCACTGGAGTCAATCGGAGTTTTGCTGTTGACTTCAGTGAGTACACACATTCAAACCACAGCAAAATACATTGTTTGGCAGTACTGGGGAAACAAGGGAGAGGGGAGGCTGAGACAAGCCAAGGATCTCAGGAACAAAAACACGTTCAAGATGTACCACAGATTTCTCAGGAAAAAAGGTTGTTTGACTTCTTGCAGGTTTTTTTTTTTTTTTTAAATATGAATATCGTTAATCCTTTCAAAATACGCTACTTGACTGCAACCTGACAATACAGAAAAGGCAATTCATGGTCGTAATTAAATTTTTCAATGCACTAACCACTTAGCTGAACAGTTAGTTCTGGAACAACATATTTTCCAACTGTTTTGCTACATGTATTTAAAGACTATAAGAGTGTACAGTTAAGTACAAGTGCTTGTTACCTGCATCTGAATCAGACTACTTTATTTTAAAAGGGGGTGCTGATACATAAGCGTTTTCTTTTCTTAGGGTGGGGGGGGAAGGGAATACATATCAAGATCTAAGAAAAAAAATCTACAAAATAAAATTTGAATATGGACCAGCTCAGGAATGGCAAGATATATGACCGTCATCGAACAAGGAAGCTTTGTACCCAAAATGATGCAGGACAGGGAAAATCCAAAGCAGGAAAGTAAAAGCTAAACAGTAACTTAGGTTCACACTATACATATGGAGCTTTCTAAGCATTAGTTTGTTCCCGTTTTAAGTTACAAGTACCTTCTTTTAAACACTGGCCACTGGGAGTGGCCCCAGTCCTACAATCTGATCCATGCAAGTGGACCCTTCCGTCCATGCAGAGTCCCACTGACGTCACTGGAGTTCTGCCTGGTGCTAGAACATTCCCACACAGATCAGATTGCAGAATCAGGGACCATGATGCAAATATTTGAAGAAATCATAACTAGGAAGCAAAGCTATGTCATTTTATGCATGGGGCCCTAACAAATTCACGGCCATGAAAAAGTATCACGGACCGTGAAATCTGGTCTTTTGTGTGCTTTTACCCATACTTTATAGATTTCACGAGGGAGACCAGCATTTCTCAAACTGAGGCTCCTGAGCCAAAAGAGAGTTGCAGGAATGGGTCGCAAGGTTATTTTAGGGGGGTTGCAGTATTACCACCCTTACTTCTGTGCCGCTGCTGGCGGCAGCGCTGCCTTCAGAACTGGGATCCCAGCCAGCAGCCACCACTCTCCAGCTGCCCAGCTCTGAAGGCAGCACTGCTGCCACCAGCAGCAGCACAGAAGTAGGGATAGCAGTACTCCACAACTCTGTGACACCCCCCACCCAGCTCCTTTTTTGGGCCAGGATCCCTACAATTACAATACTGTGAAATTTCAGATTTAAATAGCCGAAATCATAAAAATTATTATTTTTAAAATCCTATGACCATGAAATTGACCAAAATGGATAGTGAATTTGATATTGCTGAGCCCTTGAATCCTTCCTCCATGGAGAGGAAAGGCCAGGGGGACTTCCTGAAGGCATTTGTCCTGTCCAGGTAGAAGGCCTGACATCCAGGGCATGCAGCATAGCCTCCCTTTTGTCTTGGTGAAGCTTGGGGTAGAAAATTGGAAGGTGAATCAACTGATTCACGTGAAACTGAGAGGTTACCTTGGCTTTGAATCTTGGGTGCAGTCTGTGCGTAACCTTGTCCGGAAAAAAGACTGTGTAGGGAGGATGTGCCATCAGAACTGCGCTCTCTCCTATTTTCCTGGCCAAGGTAATCGCTACCAGGAAGGCCGTTGTCACTGACAGGTACATTAGTGAACAGGTGGCCATGGGTTTGAAGGGGGGCCTAGTCAGTCCTTTCAGTGCAAGGTTCAGGTTCCACGTGGGGATAGGAAGTCGAGGCTGGGGGAAGAGGTTTACTGTACACTTGAGGAAGCTTTTTATAGTTGGGTGTGACAGCACTGAGTATCCCTCTAAAAGTAGGTGAAAGGCTGTAATAGCCACTAGACTAGGTGGACCCTCAGAGAGCTGACATAGTCCGGACTGTTTTAGGGCTAAAAAATAATAATGGAATCATAGAGTATCAGGGTTAGAAGGGACCTCAGGAGGTCATCTAGTCCAACCCCCTGCTCAAAGCAGGACCAATCCCCAGACAGATTTTTGCCTCAGATCCCTAAATGGCCCCCTCAAGGATTGAACTCACAACCCTGGATTTTGCAGGCCAATGCTCAAACCACTGAGCTATTCCTCCCCCATCATCTAGAATATGTGGAAGAGCCACGGATGCTGGGGAGATCTGTTGGGACCTAGACCAAATCTGAAACCTGGACCATTTCTGCAGGTAAGTACATCATGTCGAGGACATTCTACTGTGTAACATAATCTCTTGTATCTCCCTTAAACAGGAGCTTTTAGGTTTTGGAACCAAGCAGGAGTCATGCCTTGAGGTGGAGAATTCCTAAGTTGGAATGCAAGGTTTGTTCTTTGTTCTATGAGAAGAGGTGCGGAATGGCCGGGAGAGAGACTGGTGAGCACGTCGTGAGCTGACACACGTAAGGGTACCAGCTCTGACTCGGTCAACTAGGCACAATCAGAATGACATGAGCTCCATCCCTTTTTATTTTCAGCAGGACCATCGACAGCAGGGGAAATGGAATGCTGTCCCATCCCCGCTCTGGAGCAGTAGTGTGGACATTTCTTGTTCAGGTGAGTGGTGAGCAGGTGTGTAGGCTATGTCCCCCCCCCATCACCTGAACTGGTTGTGAAGTACTGTCGGGTGTATCTCCCACTCATGGTCGTGTGGGAATTTGCAACTGAGACTGTCCACTATCAAGTTCTGTGTATCCGAGAGGTACGCTGCAGACACTATAATGTTGTGGGAGATGTACCAATTCCATAAGCTCATCACTGTTGTGTATAGGGAGGGCTATCTAGGTCCCCCTACCAATTGATGTAGTACATACAGATCCTTAAAGACAACATGGCTTGTGTGTGATCCTGTGACCAGCGGGAGAAAATGGGTGCAGGTTTTCCTGACCGCTTTCTGCTCATTGATGTGGAGGGATATCTCTGAAGGCGACCATTTGCCTTGCATTGTGAGGCCGTTTAGGTGTGCGGCCCACCCTATGAGTGAAGCGCTGGTGGTGAGGAATAATGGTGGTGATGTTTGTGAGAAGGGGATCCCTTTGCAAACATTGTCTGGGTCCTTCCACCGAGTTTTTGATCCTGGTGGGTAATAACAGGGATTTGTCCAGTCTGTCCTTGTTTGGTCTGTAAACTGAGCTGAACCACATTTGGAGACATCAAATGTGAAGCCTGGAATGTGGTATGACTGCCCTCCCCGCTCTCCATACACCCTATGAGTTGGAAGCAGAGTCTGGTTGGTATTTGTGGGCTGCTTTGAGCAGTGCCTATGAGTGTGACTACAGATAGGAACCTGTGTTGGAATAAGAGAGCTTTGGCCTGTGACGAGTCAAGATCGGCCCCTACATATTCCAGGCTTTGCACTGGAGTGAGCATTGTCTTCTGGGTGTTGATCTGTAGGCCCAGTTCTGTAAAGTGTATTGTAGCTTTGGTGACAGGGAGAGCCTCTCAAAGAGATTGGGCTCTGAGGAGACAATCGTCCAAGGAGAGGTAGATCGGTATCCCTTGAGAATGTAAATGAGCGGCCACCACTGATAACCTTGGAGAACACTCTGTGGGCTGATGACAGCACAAAGGGGAGGTATTGGTAGCGGTTGTGATCCAGAGTGAACCCGAGGAATAGTCTGTGAGCTGGTAGGATTGAGATATGAAAATAGGTGTCCTGGAGGTCTAGGGCCGAAAACCAGTCTCCCTGTTCCTGTCATTGCTAAAGCAACCATCTTGAATTTTTGAGCCTTGACAAACTTGTTGAGAGCTCTGAAGTCTAGTATGGGTCTCAAACCTACCTCCCTTTTGGGTATTAGAAAATAACGAGCATAGAACCCCTTGCCTCTTAGATGTTAGGTAATGGTTCTATGGCTCCTAACCGGAGGAGGTGATCTATCTCCTGCCATAGTAAACTCTTGTGAGAAGGGTCCCTGAAGGAGGACGGGGAAGGGTGTTGTGGAGAGGAATGGGGAGGTAAAAATGGATGGAGTACCCAGTTAGAATGATCTCTAGGACCCATTGGTCCAATGTTATGCATTCCTAGGCTGGAATGCTGCTAATTAGTGGTCAAATGGGTATAGAACAATGGTCAGCTGTGTCAGTTGGGGGGAGTGGTCTAACGGTGCCTCCACCTGCCCATCAAAAGTGGTGCTTAGACATAGAGGGCTAGGATGAAGATTGTGAGCCAGGTGGTTTGCGATTAGGGAATTTCTAACTGTAGGTCTAAAATGGCCTGAATCAGAAAGGTGATCTTTGGGGAGGCAGAAGAATGGAGTATCAAGGAGTTGACGGTGGGTATCCTTGACTTCCTTCAATGGAATCTAGAGAGCGTCAGCCACCCTCTTTGTCAGCTCCTGAAGGGACAAAAGTAGTCTGCCAAAGATTGTGGAGAAGGCATAACAGCTTTCTCTGAAGAAAAGGAGGATATGGTCTCTGGTATCACTTCCTCTTCAGTACTGGATTCCTGTTCCTTTAAGTCTTCAGGCAATTCCAAAGCCCTGGATAGTGTGGCCAAGGGACTGTGCCTCAAGGGTTCTCAGCCGAGGCTTGGAGCTCAAGAGGCATGCTAGCAGTGCCCCACCCAAGCGTCCCAATATGGCCATTGGGGTGGTGGTGGCACAGAACCCATGGGTAGCCATACCAGGATGGTGGTGTTGGGACCATCCGTGGGTATATCCTTGGGCTCTCTTAGGAGTGAGCACCATATGGAGCTTGGGAGGAGTACTGCAACACCACCTCCTCAGGCTCACTGTTTGAACCCTCGCTAGGGAGCAGAGGGGCATGGCATGGGAGTGGGGATACTTCCGAGCCTCTACCAAGCATGGGTGCAGAGATCTCGGTACTGAGAAGAGGGGACTCCGGTGCATCTGTGATGTGGATGTATCTTGAATGGCGGAGTTCCGCTGGTACCGATCGTGCCAATGGTGGTAGTGGTGCCGGGGGGACAGAGATCTTTTCTGCACCAGTCGCTTGGCTGCCTGGCGAGCCATCACTGGCGGTATCGATGAAGGCTGAGAGCGTCTTTTTAGAACAGTGCTTACTCCTGTTTTTTGGTGCCGATGACTCAGTGCCCATGCCCATTGGGTCCGTGGGTCTGTCAGCAGTACCAGTTGCTGTCGGTTTCCATGAGCGCCAGACTTTGATGGCCTCGGTGCCAAAGATACTGAGTGAGATGGTGATCACTTGCAGCTATCTCGGCGCTCACTATGGGGGCTTCCTGCTCTCTTCTTAGATGATTTGTGAGAGGGGTCCACAGCCCTTAGATGTAGAAAGCTGTGGGGAAGACACAGGTCTACTAGGAAACTGGGGTCGGAGAGCTGCCTCCACGAAGATAATCTTCTGGCAGAGTTCTCTGTCTTTGCAGGATCTTGGCCAGAGTTGTTGGCGAAGGCAACGGTTTTGTTGTACGTGGCCTTCTCCGAGGCAGTGAATGCACTGAGAATGCTTATCTGCGCTTGGAATCACCTCTTTACAAGTGAGGCAATTCTTAAAGCCCAGCGAACTGGGCATATCCCATTGGGGGAAAGGGTCCCCAATGGGGGAGAAAAGGCCAGAAGAAAAAAAAGTCTTCTTTCTTTTTTTAAGGATAAAATAAAAATAGAAAAACAACTAGTAACTATAGGTATGTGAACTAAGATGATAGTCTTAATGGACTAGTGGCTCCATCTCTAGCCAGGGGCGATTGAGAAGGAACTGAGGAGGGTTAGCCCATGCATGCTGGCTAGCCTCCTGGCACAGCATGAGGAGAGACAGTGTATGTGCGGGCACAATGGACACTGCTATTGAAGAAGTTCTCAGATTAGCAGTGCAGGGATGCAAGCACGCCTTCAGTGGAGCACCTATAAGGACACTACTCGAAGAAGAATCTATATTTTTCTTATTAAACAGAGTTAAAAGCAGATTCTGTTAGCATCTGCCTGTTTACTACTTACATAGCCATCATGTATAATGTCTAATCAGTAAGTTCTGACCGTTTGATTTACAATTACAGTTTCTTATCTGTTGTCACCATTTTCAGACACTGTTAACTGTACTCTCAAAAACTCTCTATCAAGAAACTAACAGAATTTAAAAAGTTTCCCCTCACATCAAGAAATGAACACCAAGCTGAAATAACATTGTTATGACTGCTATATAAAAAGACAAAAGACGGGATGGGGAAACCTATGCAGCAATCAGAACCTGTGATTAAATAAAAAAAAGTTATCATAATACCGAATAAGAGAATACAATTACTGCAATGCCCAAATGTAATCGGCTAAAGAGAGCTTTTACCAGGATTTTACACGATAAACCTACCTCCTGGTGATAAAAGCATGTACTTGAACATTAAGAACATATTATTTTAGATATGGGCTCTAAATCATTAATAAAGGACAACTCAAAGCATATACAGATAATGCAACTGATTCTTACGTAGCACGCAGAAAGAAAGCACTGCATGCTCCTGAGGAGAGCCAATTCATCGCAACAAAGACGGGTAAATCAAGAGGTATAGCTATCTCTGCCTAGTTCTTCATATCCAATCTCAAGGGACTAAACTGACTCATCCCTTCACCAGCAAGTAGATCTCTGGGGAATCTAGGGTAGGGGTTGTTGGGGGGGGGGAGGGTGTTTTGTTGGGGGGGGAGAGGGAGCGCACAATGGGGTTGGTACAAGAGATTAAGCTGGGCAAAATAGACAGTGCTAGCTGCCAAGGAGAGGACTGGAGAATCCTCACTTCCTCATCGTGCTCCCTGGCTCTACTATTCACTGGTCCACATGGAGGAGACTGAAGAATCCCCATATCCTTTTATAATTGGCAGGATTTTAATAAAGATACAGGAGTAACCCCTTAGCTAAAATTGTGGCAAATGAATTAAACACATGCGTACATGCACTCCCCCTTCTTCTAACAAAAAAATGTTTGCATCTAGGAAAGGGCATTTTTTTAAACAGAGCTTGAGATTAAAAGTATAAGACATTTTTGAAAATCTTAACTAACAGTTTTCTTGATCTAGATATGAAATATTCCTTCTATTCATATTCTTGAGTGAAGTCCAATGCATAAACTATCTTTAATGAGATCACATGCTATTTTTCTTTTTAGTTATTCATTACAAAAATATAAATCTTGGAGCTCCAACAGGTTCCCACAGAATTATTATAAGCTTCTGCATAGGTATCAAAGAGTTTATAAATTCCACAGGCAGGAATTTAGAAAATCTAGAAGACCAATAGTTACAGTTCAACGAGTTTAGAACTTCTGCAAAAATACTTGCAAACTGTAAGCTTTGTAAACAAATTTGTTTGGTGCAACTGATGCGCTGAATTCCATTATCAATATGGCTATTTATATTTCCAAGAGACCATATGGTAGGGTTGGTTGTTTTAGTTTTTTTGTTTGTGTGGTTCCCCCTGCTTACATGACTACAAGAAGCCATTGTAGGCCTAGAGAATTCATGCAACCTAAAGAGAGAAATCATCTTCTCCATAATGCACCCAGCCTACCAGGCCAACATACAACAAGCCTATGAGCTGGCCAAACTCACAGTACATTTAAAAAAAATTACACAAAAGTTGATTTTTTGCTGTCAATACAAAAAGAAAAAAAAATCAGTCTTTCTGCTATGAAGACACTGGTGAGGCAGAAAAATAGCAAACTCCTCTCAATTTAATTGCATTGCTTTTCTTATCTTTCTAGATTTGATCATAAGTGTGATACCAGCAGCAAAAGCAAAAGCAACAATGAACACTAAATTCTGTATGAAAATAAGTCATTAAAGTTGCACTTAGCTCTTTCCACTTTCAGTTAACATCTCAATGTGCATGGACATAGTCTATTAAAAAAGAATGTTCTAAACTTACCATATATATGAAAAGAGGCACAATGCTCTGCAATGCTCCCATATATTGTCCAAGGGCTATGTTAAATCTTTCAATATACAGATCTGGAGGGCTGGCCTGCAGGAAATGGTAAAAGGGAAGGAGTAATTTTAACACAAAGGAAGACAGAAATGTAGGACACCATGGACGACACTTTCAACTCAAAACTCCCAAGGCTAAAAAGGATGCAACACTTAGTCCAAGAGGGGCAAGTCACATATTAATCCAGAATTCCTATTTCCAATTAGAATTAGAACAACCTCCACCAAGACACCCAGCAAAAACTACTCACCGGATCGGTGGATAGTGATCGGTTTATTGGGGATCGATATATCGTGTCTCATCTAGACGCGATATATCGATCCCTGAACGCGCTCCCGTCGACTCCGGAACTCCACCATGGCGAGTGGCAGTAGCGGAGTCGACAGGGGGAGCCGCGGCCATCGATTCCGCACCGTAAGGACGGGAGGTAAGTTGAAATAAGATACGGCTACTTCAGCTACACTATTCCCGTAGCTGAAGTTGTGTATCTTACATCGACCCCGCCCCCTAGTGTAGACCAGGCCTTAGCCTACAACACCCAGTTCCCCCCGCAGAAATGGACTGCAACAGTGGTTGAACCCTGTGCAGTGACAGAGAGAGAGATGCACATTTCTCAAGCGGGTCTACCACACTGACTCTTAGTGCTCACTCAGAATGGTTTGCATTAAATTAATTCCTGTGGTTAGGTGAGCAGTCATTTAGCCACACCTCAAATATTGCCTCATCTTCACAAGCCAGAATTCTAACTTCTAAAAAGGTAATTTCATTGTTGCCAGTATTTTCATAAAGAGACACTAACGCTACTTCTAATATGTTCAAAACCAATCATTCCATACATCTCTGGCCTCCAAGTCATCCTCTGCCTCTGGGTCCCCCTTCCTCTCTTCGTCCAAGATTTCCGCCTCCTGACTCGGTCCACTCCTGACTGGCATGCAAGCCAACGAAGTATTCTAGTGGCCTTCACAATGCAGGTGGGGTCGCCACCGAGTATCGCATCCAGTTCTTTGTAGAACCGGCAGCTCATGGGCACAGCACTGGAGCGGTGGTTTGCCTTCCGCACCTTGTGGTAGGTGTTCCACAGCTCCTTCATTTTTACCCTACACTGCAATGTGTCCCAGTCATGGCCCCTTTCTATCATGCATCGTGAAATCTCTCCGTAGATATCGTAATTCCTACGGCTGGAGTGCAGCTGGGACTGCACAGCCTCCTCTCCCCAAATGCTGATGGGGTCCAGCAGCTCGGCATTGCTCCAAGCGGGGGATCGCCTGGTGCGTGGAGCAGGCATGGCCACCTGGAAAGATGTGCTGAGACCACTGCATGCATCACTAAGCAAACAGGAAGGGGACTTTCAAATTTGCAAAGGAATGTACAGGGTGGGGATGACAGTTGGTCACCTGAGGGCAGGTCACTAGAGTTCAAACGATGACCAGGGAGGTGAGAACATGCATTGTGGAACACCTCCCAGAGGCCTATCACAGCACTGTAATCAACTAGGGCATCTACACTGGCACTGGCTGCACTCTAGCCCCAGCACAGAAAGCCGTAAGCCTCTCGTCGGGTTGGTTTTAGAGCTCTGCACCTGCGCTATTTCTGCGCACTAAGTGGCTTGGCAGTCTGTACACCTCGGGAGTTCCAGCGCAGAAAGCTGCTTTACTGCCCAGAAACCTGCCAGTGTAGACAAGGCCTTAGGCAGAGCTCCTCAAAAGGTATTTAGACACCTACCTCCCACTAATTTTAATTGATTTTCAATGACCTTAATGATTAAACCCCTGTTTTCATGGATTGAAAAGACTGTTTAGGGCAGTGTATGGAGACTTGTTCTGAGCTTGGGGTAGGGATGGAGCACAGATGCTTTGAAAGCAGAAGACATACAACAGCTAAAATTTCATTAGCATAATTCTACGCTACGCCAGGTTTGGTTTCCTAGCACTAGAAGTAATTCTGACCATTTTTAGAAATGCATATGGCTGTAACTGAAAAGATAGAAGCAATGATCTTTTCATATGAACATTACCTAGACATACTATTTTGAGATGGTTTTCTTGCACTTTAGAATTTTACGGTCCCATATTTGCAAAAAAAGTTCTTCATAACTAAATTTTATAATTTAATAATCAGTGTCCGACTCCACACAAACACTAACAATAAATTATTTGGTAGTTCTAAGAATTTAGCTTCTTATTTATATGGCTCTTTGTTAAACTGAGATACTAAATGGAAATTCAAATTAAGATGGATGCATAGAGTGTTTCCAAGTTTGACAGTTAGTTGCTTAACAGACGGGTCATGGCTAAAGATGTTTGCACACTTACCACAAGGAAACAGTTAACTGCTAGAACACCACACATCTATTTCCATACAGATTTAAAACCTAGTGCAAGCCATTAGAGCAACGTGATAAAACATTACCAAAAAATTACTAAATAAACCCATTTTGATAAGAAGTAGAGAATCATGATGAAAAGTAAGTGACCAACATAACTGCAAGATAGTGATTTCAAAATGAGACGTTCATATTTAATAAAATTTTGACTACTAGTTTGAAAAAGGAAAGCGTAACACAGGGGTTGGTAACATTTCAGAAGTGGTGTGCCGAGTCTTCATTTATTTACTTTAATGTAAGGTTTTGTGTGCCGGTAATACATTTTAACGTTTTTAGAAGATCTTTCTATATGTCTATAATATGTAACTAAACCATTGTTGTATGTAAAGTAAATAAGGTTTTTTAAACTCTTAAGAAACTTCATTTAAAATTAAATTAAAATGCAGAGCCCCCTGGACCGGTGGCCAGGACCCGGGCAGCGTGAGTGCCAGTGAAAATCAGCTCGCGTGCCGCCTTCAGCACGTGTACCATAGGTTGCCTACCCCGGCGTAACAAATAATTCCCCAACTAGAGCAACTTATGTAAGTGCAATACCAGGAATGATCACGTCTCTCACTGTCACAGTCTAATTAGGCACATCCACAAGTGCAATTAATAATTTTTGCTGTTTCTCACACTGGGAAAATTCATCTGTCAAGCCTCTACAACAGAAATAGATGTGTTGATTTTTTTTTTCATGGCCACATCCATTACATTTTTTCCAACAAAATATCCACTAAAAATCATGAGATTAAATTTAGTTCTTTCAGCTTTTTGGGACTAAGTCCATCAGAAAACTGAACCCAGGGCTGCCAGGCCAGGGGAACCCCACAAGCCCTCTGCCTAGACAGACCGGAAGGAAATCTCTATTAATGCCTAAAGAATGCCAAATTAGCCATTTTTCAGCTGCCTCATTTCTGAAATTCTGCTCAGCCCACTCACCACACACATGCAATCTGGCTCTTAGGAAAAGGGTTCAGTAAGCATACTCCATTTTTACTGGGGCACACAGTCACCTTCTCTGCCTATTAGCTGGAGGGAAGGGGGGATGAGACAAAGAAATCCTTGCCCAAAGTCTCTCCACAGATGCAACAGAGAGGACCCGAAAGAGAAGGGCCATTCAACAGACCCACTCACTCCAATAAATGGTGACCAGAGAGGTGAGAACCCCTATGGCAGTATAAGCAGCTGGGAAGCCATCCCCTGCTCAACTCTCTCCTCCCAATAAATCAATATTAAGAAATGTTATTTGAATTCTAGTAGTACCCAAAATGTAGGCACTTTCCACAAACAGGACGACAGTCCCTGCCTTATAAAGTTTCTGATCTATGATGACAAGTGGCACATACATTACATATTTTAATTAAATATAAAATTGGCTTCTGTTTGTGGTTTGGGCTGCTCTCCAGCCCACCCTAATATTGATATCCAAGAATACACTCTTTCAAACTAAGCAATATTTTCCTATTCTGTTTCTGTTAACTTTTCAGTGCCACCTAATGAAGTGTTATTCAGCCTTGTAGATTCATTTCACGTCCACCCCTTCACACTGTAGTTTCTCCAGCAAAGAACGTATGGAGTGGGAGCCTGGCAATCAATTTGAAACAGAGGAGACGGGAGGCAATGAATACAGAAGCAATACATTGTACTTTGTATGTTTTGTAACTTTAATGGGGATGTAGAAGTGGCTGTGATCCATTAATGTTAAGAAGAAAAGTTAATTGGTCTTTTTTTTAGTTTGCAATTAGTATAGCAGTATTCATTTTAGACAGAACTGCTGCCTGTGTCAAAATTAAAATATAGCCCTCTGCAAAGTCTAAGCTACTTTGCAACTAAACTTTTATTTGCATTCTACTGCCATCTACAGTACAAGTTATAAATCTCAAATTTCAGAGTGGTAGCCGTGTTAGTCTGTACTAGCAAAAACAATGAGGAGTCCTCGTGGCACCTTAGAGACTAACACATTTTGCGGGGGCATAAGCTTTCGTGGGCTAGACACCACTTCATCAATCTCCAATTGATAACCAGGAGTAATATTGGACATTAGGAAAGCTAAAGATTCTAAGTTTATAAACACCATTTCCTCTTGATTTTTTAGGGCTCTATTCAACCCCTCTGAAATCATTAAGTCTTTCTATTGACTTCAGTGGACGATGGACTGGTCCCTTAATGCAGTATTCAACAAAACATGTACACGGGACGAACATTCTCTAGTCTAGAAGGAATTGTGTCAAGTAAAAGCATCTCCGTGATGAACCCACTACAGACAGAGGATAGGTTTTAATAAGACTAGAAACCAGCAAAACTAAAAAGCCTGTCCAGAGATATCAAATGCTCAAGCATTATGTTCAGATATTTCACAGTTTTACAACTTTTTTTGTTCAGTGTTCCCACTAGGAAATTTCAATGTGACAATGACCAGATTGTTCTGGCATACTGGTTATACACAGATGCTCTGTAATGCAGCTGTTACACAACCGCTGCTAACTACTCTGCTTGCTGAGTAGATGACATTTTGCATGCGTGCCATTGCAATCATCACCCACTCTCTTGACACAAAATTATACTATTACCATGTAGTACAAGGCCCCATCTTCTGTATCTATCCCTATGAAATCACACCAGTTAGGCAAGGGTTTGTCTGCTCAGCTACAGCACTGCAGAATAGTAGTCGTGCTGTGGGCCATCTATGCACTGAAGTACCACATGTTTTAAGAATTTTTAAGTGTTAGAGAGTAATAGGTAGTTTCCAGACTACAATCTGTCCTGCTCCAACTTAAATGACACATAGTCCTTTAAAAACTTTAAATATCCCCCTTTTATAGAAAAAGTAAATGTGTTCTCTTCAGTCAGGCATGGAAACAATTTTCCAATCACAGTAGATTGGTGTGATAGGCTCCACTACACCTAAATTCATCATTTCAAAGTTGCATTACTCTCTTGGGTTTTCTTCATTTAAAAGCTGTTCAGAATACCTTCTCCATTTATCTTTATGCAACTACCATCAGTCACCACCACACCAGTTTCATCTTTGACGAACCTCACTTCCTTTATATCTTTAGTCCTTTGTCCCATGCTTGTGTCAAGTCTTTGCTCCTAGTCTTGTGTAAAGTTCCTCGAATATATTTGTTTTTGCAACTACATTCCTGACCAATTCTTAATATTTTTGTATTCCTTCAGGTCTCAATTTCTCCTACTCATTTGCCAGAGTCTGCTATAGCTGGTTCCAAGCCAGACTGGCAGCAGGCAACAAAAAATTGCCAAAAACTGACACTACGCCTTTACCTCGATATAACGCTGTCCTCAGGAGCCAAAAAATCTTACCATGTTATAGGTCAAACCGTGTTATATTGAATTTGCTTTGATCCACCGGAGTGCGCAGCCCCCCTCCACCTCCCCGAGCACTGCTTTACTGCGTTATATCTGAATTCGTGTTATATCGAGGTAGAGGTGTACTTTAAAACTTAACCATCTTGCTTAGTATTTTAGAACAATGTTTACATGCTATGCAGCCGCTACAAATACCCCCAACCATGTCTCCCCTTATAAATGCAACACCAATTCCTGTCCCACTCACACATCTGGTACCTGTTACTAGATACAATTTCAGGCTTTGATCTGCACTCTGAGACAAGCAAGCCCTCATTAAAATCAGTAGATGTTTTTTCATTTATTTCAATAGGTGTTCAAGTGGACCTTTTATGATGAGTCTGCTCTGGACCCAGTACTCCACTGATACCCACCTACAGTTGAGTTGTACACAGTCTAACTTGCTTTGTGAAACTGTCATTTGGAGTAACCCAAGCTCCAGTGCAGATTACAGCAAGCAAAACTGAAGGAGAGGCAGCTGAAATTGGCTGATGGAGGCAAAAATCTTTGTACAATGCTACTAACTTACTATGCTAAGATTGGGAACCCAAGACAGTCTTATAGCACAAAATCCTCTGCTTACTAAACCACATTCAAGGTCCAATCCTGGAAGCCTTTTGTGAGCAAAGCTCTCATGAATTCAGTGTGAGATCACCTGCAGAGAATTTGTACAATCAGACCCACAGTGCAAATTGTTTAACATCACCTCAAGTTGTGAGTGTTAGAATCCTTTCACACACACTCCATCATTTTACAGTGTGAAAGCTTTTATGTATGAGTTGAACTACAGGTAACCATTCCACAACAGGGAGTTCTATCCACTGAAGTTAAAGCTAGAACTATATTTATGAATACTACATTCCATAATCTTGAGATTTAAACAGCGATAATTTTTAATTATTTGTATAGCATTAATGGCGTGCTAGAGGTTTCCCAGACAGGTTCAGAGAGAGATACCTGACAAATAATCTAAACACTTAAGGCCTGTTCTAAACAGAGTTGCAGTGGTTTAAACTGAACGTCTTTTTAAAAAGTTAATTTAGTTAAACCTTGTGCAAATTCCTGTATGGACATTCTTAAAACCAATTTAAAGCTGGATTACATTGTTTTAGTTTAAGTCAGCTCCTTAATGTATGAAACTAAACCAAAATAAGAAGACACTGACAATGATTTATGTTACGTTAAGCCAGAATTTTTTCAGTTAAATAAGAGAGTTTAGGGTAAGCAGCAGAAATGTCACTCCCCAAAAGTCAGTTCTGCAATTAAATACTTTGGAAAGTATAAAAATAGCTGAAAAAACACAAGACTGTTGTCCTAACAAGAAACCAAGATGCTCAGTTTTATTTCATAATACATCTTTAAACTGGTTCTTGATCACTTACTGAATGTATAGTTCTACATTAGAGAGTATAAAGAGGTATTTTGAAAACATGCAAGTATAAACCGGTGGAGTTTAACTGTGAAAATAAGAAGGCATGATTAAAATATCAAAATGTCCCACCTCTCTCATTATGAGTACATAAAAAAAGAATAAATTGTTTTAGCAAGAGAATTTAGCATTCTCCAAAATGCCAGTGTGCAAGTATGGGCCTGGTAGACATGGACAAAACTGCCTACTAGAATTATTGCCAATTAGTTTTTCTGCCAGAAGCTGGGACTGGAAGGCAGGGAACGGATCATTCAATAATTGCCCTGTTCTTTCATTCCCTCTGAAGCACCTGGCACTGGCCACCGTCAGAAGACGGGATACTAGGCTAGATAGACCAGTGGTCTGACCCAGTATGGCCATTCTTTATTCTACTGAGATTTTCTTGTAGGAACCCAGGCTAAGTGAGGAATCTTTGCCCATGCATGTTCCAAATTATATGATTTGTTGTATATGAAACAAAATAATATAGCTAGAGTCAAAGGTCATGTCATTATATCATACCATAATAATTCTATCACCTGTCAGAAGGTGTGTTCAATCTAAGCAAAGAAGCGGTTGCAAAGACAGAGACTGCACGAAATAGTTGTCTCACTTGTTCTTGCAACAGGTGATAGCAGCAATTTTTAGAAGAAGAATTTAGTGCATCCATGCACAGACGTCTTTAAAAACAGTAAATTCTTAAATTCCTGAAGGAACTATCTCAGAAGCCAGTACTACAGCAGGGAGCAAGGGATTTTCGGGAAATTTCCAAACACAAAGCATTGCATCATAGGATGGAATTAGGAGGACTAGTTGAACCAGTGCAATGATTGTCAATTCTCATACAAATGGAGGCAAAAACGTGTATACTGCACCAATTCAGCAGGACTTGAGCTGAAGACTTAATTCTAGATATTGCAACCAGCAACTATAACTAATGTTGTAGAACTGCTGGGGTGGCTCTTATGTGGGGATGTAAAACATTGTAAGAGAATTATTTTTATTTCTTGGTTGCTTTACAGCACAGAAAGGTGCGCTAGGCACTTCACAGTAGACAAAGAATCTGCCCCTGCCCCAAAATGCTTACAGCCTTAATTTAGATGAGGGTAACATCGGCATGATCACATTATTACATATTTTGATGTGTTCATTTATATTTAAAAACCAAAAACAGATCTTAATTAAAAGCAGCAAAAACCCCTGTCATTAATTTGAAGCATTGTGGGGAAAAAAGTGAGGTTTATAGGCAAGGTACTATATTTTCACCAAGTGAAAACAAAGAACTGCTATATTTGAAGACTCCTATATGTTTCGTGTTACTGCTTGACTTTTAAGTCAGCAAGTAACTATAATATCAGTTTTCAAAAGTGATTAAAGTCAATTACATGACTCTGTTGTAATTTTAGTTTAAATGTTAACAACTAATGTCAGTGCAACATTCACTCAAAATAAACATGAACAGAACTACCTACAGCATAGCAATAAAAGTACAGCTATAGTTTTCCATTTTGAGCCTGCTGTTTGAAAACTTTCCGGCTGCTCTAGACTTCCAGTTGACTAAGTGATAACAATTTGGAGAATGCTACATTATCATTTCCATGTTAGAGATTCCAAACATAACACAACACACAAAAGAAATGGATGAAAGACACTGTACAACTATCAGAAATGCAGAGTGCGATAGGAACATACAAGCTGTATTATGATTGCTGTAAACCACTGACATCTAGGGATGGGTAAGAAAAATGCACATTTGTCTCTATCTCAAAAAATTCGTATTTAACGGTACACAATTTACACCTACTTTTTACCATCTTGTACATAACTCACCAAGCTTTTTCTTTTAATATGCACAATGGTCTCCAATTTCTGATCTAGGTGGATTGTAAGTGACCTTGTGTGCTTTAGATTAGCAAAGCTGAGTCAAGCACTTGTTTGATGCATTTGTTGTCTGCATTATGTTCAGATTCCCCACTATCAAAGCTTTCATTTTAATATATATTAACTCTCAGCTCTTATGCTTGCAATGACAACTTGCCAAATATGAACCAAGTGTAAACCAGTGTTGTACAATCTAAACTTTCCTACAAATGTGTTATTGTCTAAATCTCTGTTAATTATGTATCAATTTACTGAATTGCAGGCACTAATCTTGATAGCAACCCCTTCCTAAATGCTGGTTCCAGTACAATGGCAGATCCCAGGAAAACAACAAAATTAGATTGTGCAGCTTCTTACCTGCAGCTCCTTTGAGACTCTCTCTAAGTGGTTAGTTATCTTTTTTATTAGGTCACTATACATCTGTTCCGAATGCTGCTGGCATACACATTTATACACACAACTGCAGAAACAAATATAGGAACAATGATGAATTTACAACAGTTTGCAATGGAGGGCAGTGAACATTTAAAATACTGCTTTAAATCTCAACTTAGAGGGCAACAAGATGACACTTTAACAGTTTGTACACTAAGCCAATGACTAAGGCCCCAATCCTGAAATCTCAGCATGGATCCCCATTGACTTCAGTGAAGACCCACCATAATGGAGCTCAGGGCAGGATCAGAACTTAATGCTGTTTAGGAAGTAATTTTGCACTTCTAAGTACATTAGTAATTCTGTCAACAGTACACTTTGTATATTTCTCCTTCCATACACAGCATTAAAGTTACCATATCAAGTACTCAGTTGATGATTTTTTCAAGTTACATTAATAATAAAATCTTTCCACTAAAATTACCAATACATTTAAAAGATTTCTGCCTCTAGAATTCATATAAGATATACAGCACTGTCAACCAGTCATAAAAATAAAAATAGCACAAAAATCGGTTTTAAACCATCAAAAGCTACAAAATTTATTGCCCAGGATAAAACTTGGCTGACTGCCTTAGAATGAGAGCATATTACAAATCGCCAACCATTGGTCTAAGACTTTTGACATAAAACCATATCTCCACAGCAACATGAATTCAGGAGGCCATAAATGGTACCTTAACTGCTCATTTTAGAATTTGGTTGGTTTAAGTCAAATCATCAACATTAGTTCTTTTAAAAGATTTTATTTTCCCCCAAGGCAACAAAATCACACATTAGAAATATACTTAAGCAGTAATAAAACAAATACAATACTTGCAACAAGAACACGCCCTAAGCTAATCATAAACGTCTTGAAGATTAGACACTGCTTACCTTTGCCAAAATATAGAGTGGATAAAAATTGATTTTTTTAGGGATGTTGATTAATCGCAGTTAACTCATGCAATTAACTCAAAAAAATTAATCGTTATAAAAAATTAATTGCAGTTTTAATCGCACTGTTAAATAATATAATACCAATTGAAATTTATTAAATATTTTGGATTTTTTTTACATTTTCATATATATATATATATATATATATATATATATATATATATATATATATATATATATAGTATTCTGTGTTGTAACTGAAATCAAAGTGTATATTATGTTTTATTACAAATATTTTCACTGTAAAAATGATAAACAAACGAAACAGCATTTTTCAATTCACCTCATACGAGTACTGTAATGCAATCTTTGTCGAGAAAGTGCAATTTACAAATGTAGATTTTTTTTTGTTATATAACTGCACTCAAAAACAGAGCAATGTAAAGTTTCAGAGCCTACCAATCCACTCAGTCCTACTTCTTGTTCAGCCAATCGCTAAGACAAACAAATTTATTTACATTTACAGGAGATAATGCTGCCCTCTTCTTATTTACAGTGTCTTATTTACAATGTCAGAAAGTGAGAACAGGCATTTGCATGGCACTTTTGTAGCTGGCATTGAAAGGTATTTACATGCCAAATATGCTAAACGTTCCCATGCCCCTTGATGCTTTGGCCACCATTCCAGAGGACATGCTTCCATGCTGACGATGCTCATTTAATTAAGGTGTTAATTAAATTTGTGACTGAACTCCTTGGGGGAGAACTGTATGTCCTCTGCTCTGTTTTACCCGCGTTCTGCCATATATTTCATGTTATATCAGTCTCAGATGATGACCCAGCACATGTTGTTCATTTTAAGAACTCTTTCACTGCAGATTTGACAAAACACCAAGAAGGTACCAATGTGGGATTTCTAAAGATAGCTACAGCACTAGACCCAAGGTTTAAGAATCTGAGGTGCCTTCAAAATCTGAGAGGGACGAGGTGTGGAGCATGCTTTCAGATGTCTTAAAACAGCAACACTCGGATGTGGAAACTATAGAACTCGAACCACCAAAAAAGAAAATCAACTTTCTGCTGGTGGCATTTGACTCATGAATATACAATGGTCCACACTGCTTTGGATCGTTATCAAGCAGAACCCGTCATCAGCATGGACGCATGTCCCCTGGAATGGTGGTTGAAGCATGAAGGGACATATGAATCTTTAGCGCATCTGGCATGTAAATATCTTGTGACGCTGGCTACAACAGCGCCACGTGAATGCCTCTTCTCACTTCCAGGGGACATTGTAAACAAGAAGCGGGCAGCATTATCTCCTGTAAATGTAAACACTTGTTAGTCTGAGCAACTAGATGAACAAGAAGTAGGACTGAGTGGACTTTTAGGCTCTGAAGCTTTACATTGTTTTGTTTTTGAATGCAGGGTTTTTTTGTACATAATTCTACCTTTGTAAGTTCAACTTTCATGATAAAGAGACTGCACTACAGTACTTGTATTAGATGAATTGAAAAATACTATTACTTTTGTTTTTTATAGTGCAAATACTCGTAATCAAAAATAAATATAAAATGAGCACTGTACACTTTGTATTATGTTGTAATTGAAATCAATATATTTGAAAATGTAGAAATCAGCTGAAATATTTAAATAAATGGTATTCTATTTTTAACAGTGCGATGAATAGTGATTAATTTTTAATCACGATTAATTTTTAATTGCTTGACAGCCCTCTTTTTTTAAAAATTAAAAATCAGATTTTTAATTTAAATTTGATTTTTTTTATTTTGTTATTTAAACTAAGTTTTTCCAACAATAAACCTGTTTAAAATGAAATTTTAATTTAATACAAAATATGTTAAAGGCTAAAATTATAATCTCCTAAAACATTTAAATAAAAAATAAATATGCTGAATCCATGAGCCTCTAATCAAACTTTGAGTTAAAGGCTGGTTTTCTATATTAAGAAAGAATCAGGGGGGAAATAGATAACTTTTGAGGTCAAGCTTTTAAAAAATCGCACAATAGATCAAGCCTATGTAACTTCGATGTCATGTTCAAGAGACTTAGGTGAGTAGGAACATAAGCTTCAGTCACTTTAATTTAGGCATATTTACTACACTTTAGCCCTTTGTTTAATAAATCATTTAGTTGTAAACATAAAACATGTTTTGATAAGAGAAGTTTATGTATCTAAAACATTTAAGGTTGTTTTGTTTAATCAAATTAAGTTTTATACTCTGTTTTATGTGTTTAATTAAATTTAAGTTACCATCTTAATGTAACTTGACACAATCATGAGCAAAAAGTTAATTATCTAGTAAATCAGTATGTCATTCTCCATCTTCTAAAACTAAAAATGTACAATTATTAATCTGAAAATATTAAAATATATGTTTGCTTAAATACATGTATATAGTTATAAATGTATACAGTTTTGCTTCCTTGGTAGCAAAAAGATGTACCATTTCTAGCATAAAAGCTCAGTTAGTTGTAAACCAACATGTTTTAATGGTTATATTAATTAATAAGAATGCACCTCTCTCTAGAAAATAACTAACATACAAATGGAAAAGTTGGTTTAAATCATTGATTTTAATCAAGGCTTCCCACTTCATTTAAATCAATGATTTAAAAATCAATCCACCCTACCAAAAACTTTTGCGGTTATATTAATACAACTTGTATTTTTTTTAATTATGTGAATTTGGCTCTTTTGAAAGTTAACTTTTAGATAATGTTTTCACCTCTAGTACTGAGAGGCAACATGGACTAATGGATAGGGGAGCAGACTGGAACTCTGGTTCCTACTCCTATCTCTGCCACTACCTGCTGTATGATCTTGGGCAAATCACTTCAGCTCTCTGTGCCTTTGTTTCTCCTCCCCACAATTGGTCCATCTTATCTATTTAGAATGCACACAATTTGCAGTAGGGACTGCCTCTTACTGTGTGTCTGTACAGTGCCTAGCACAATGGGGTTCTGATCCCAACTGAGGCCTCTAGGTACTACTATAAACACAAATTTATAACAAGCTAATGCCAAACTATAAACAACTTTCTCTACACCTCTGCTGAAGTGCCAAAATCTCGACTACAACTACTCCTGGGGGAATTCTGCACCACTGCACATGCACAGAATGTTATGTCCCCTGCAGATTTCTTTGCTTCCCCACAGAAAAATGACTTTCTGACGGGGAAGCAAAGGGAAGCCACAAGAGCGGTCATGCGACCTTCCCCAGCAGTATGTTTCAGTGGCCCAGGGCAGCCGGCAGAGAGGTAAATCACTGTGGGGCAGGAGGTGGGACTGGGAAAGACCCGGCTGGTGGCTCCTACCCTGCATCAGGCTCAGCTGCTAGTCCTGGCTGGAATGGGGAGGATGGGACTTCCTCTTCCCCTGCATGGCATCCAGAGCTGGGTCAGACCCACCCCCATATGTCTCCACCGACTGCAGGAAGCTCTGCCAACCCCCTTTCCACCTCCCCCACTACCTGCACCCATCGCTCCTCATCTGCAGGTGGAGGGATCCCTGTACAGGGAGCTGTTCCCCCGTCTGCCCAACCCCCATGCAGCCAGACACCCTCATGCCCAGACCCTTCCACTGAGCCTCACCCACCCCGCATTCAGAATCCCCCCGATAAACCCCACTCCCTCTGCTCCTGGATCACCCAATGAGCCACTCGCACCCAGATCCCCACCCCATCGAGCCCCAACCAGCTGCACCTGGATCTCTACCCCACTGAGCCCACCTGCCCCAGCATCTGACTGCCCACTGAGCCCCCCCCACCCATAGCCCCCTGCAGAGCTCTATCCCCCCCACACCTAGACCCCCCCGATGAGCCCCAATCACCTTCACCTGGACCCCCCACAACAGAGTCCCATTACTGTTGCACCCAGAATCCCCCCAACAAGCCCCTGTGCATCCAGATCCCCCCCGCACACCCCACTAAGCTGCACACACCCGCAAACTGCCCCACACAGAACCCTCTCAACTCACACCTGAATCCCCTGACACTAAGCCCCTCCACACTTGGATCCTGCCTTGCTGAGCCTGCCTGCCCACACCTGGCAAGGAGGGGCAGTGCCCAGGGGTGTTTCTGGGGCAGGCCTGGTCCTTGCACTTGTCAGGGTTCGGTGCAGCCTCACCGCTGAGTCTATGTCCTGGGGGTGGAGCTGCACATGTGATCTCCCACCTCTGTGTACCCAGTGTCTTGTGCTCCCCAATGCCATGCTGGAGCATCCACATTTATCTGACAAATAAAATTTTAAAATATTGTACGCAAAATTTTTATGGTTTTTGTTGCAGAATTTTAAATTTTTGGCACAGAATGTCCTCAGGCGTATACAACTCTCCAATTCCTTCCTTGTTTTTTTCCCCTTCCTCAGCAGAGGCTAACACTGCCAATAAACATGTAATATGGATCACACAATGAATCATAGGATAAGACCTCCAAGAACTCTAACACTGGTGACATGTTAGGAATTAACCTCACAGTTTCACAGATGAAAAAAGAGAAGCACACTCAGTAACTACATCATGCTCTCAGGCCACTGAAGAGGCATTTTGGTAGAATTATCATGACAGACTAATAGCTCCTTCAGAGACATTACAAAGTCATGACAATTTTTTTACTATAGAACACATATTGTCCATTCTCTTCTAGGCCACCTACACTGCTACTTCCCTATCCAACAGGTCTCTTTTTAGAAACTGCTCCTCATCCTTTTACATATACTTGGTTTTCAACTCAACTCCCTATAGTTTCTCATGTTTACTCCTCCATACTGAGGAGTTCAATCGTCTAGCATAAATTCTAATGACAGCAATAACTGTACTGGGAATGACCAGGTAGAAATATATCATACAATACATTAATGCCAGAAACAACAGTGTAATTTGGATCAAGAGAGACGGAGATAGAATAAGACTAATGAGATTGGTTTTGTGACCTCTTAAACTTACATTTAGATAAAGACAGCACATGGCTGTGGGGTTTATTTGTTCAGACACAGTACAATATATGGCCACTCCCACAATAAGTGAAGTGGACTGATTCATTTGAAATAGTATGTCATTTTACAAAGTTCTACGTGACATTCTGCAGGTCTGTACTTTAAATTGCTGCTATATTTTCTGCTGCCCTGAATTTCTGCAGTTCTTTATATAGTTAAACAGCAAACAGCTGTAATTAGACAGCAATGTTTGTATATGCATATAGGTTTGTGTGTTTAAGTTTTTATCTGAACGTTTCTATTTTAGAACTTATTTCCCATTTTCAGATCCTGTTTCCACTTCCCGATTGCAGGCTGAGTCTGAGTCATCACTGCTCTGATATTACTCTAAGGAAGCTGAAAGAGAATTCTACCAGACTGCTATTCCTTTTGGCACAGTCCCACACTTTAATGAGAGATTATCAACTCCTCAAATAGAACAATTAGAAGATAATTGAATGGAAAATAATCTGAGATTTGTAAATTTTCTAATAACGGTGATCGAAATTCTAATTTTTCATTAGATTTAAAGAGATCTTACAAAAAGTGCTAGAATTACAACTGATCCGTCTACCTCAGATTTTCTTCCTCTGAGAGGTGCTCTTTATAGATTGTGTCTGTTCTTTTTAACTCCTCAGGGATACAGGAAAAATAATCAGTGTATAGGCACACTTTAATAAACTACTTTGTGTGTGAGAGGAGGATTGGCTCCTTTATTTAGTACACCTTAGGTTTTAAGGTCCAGAAGGTCTTTATCTTTCTCGCTGTCTGAGAAACAGATAAGAAAAACAAAGATGTGTAGCTGTTTGTAGATTTGGAGAGGAAAAACAGTCTTCTGGTTAAGACACTGGACTGGAACAAGAGATGTGGGTTCAAGTCCTGGCTCTCTTACTGAATTCCTGCAACACTTTCGGCAAGTCTCTTCAACTCTCTGTGTCTCAGTATACAAAAATACATATTTCCTTTCCCCTATGCTTGGTCTACCTTGTCTATTTAGCTTGTAAACTCTGTGAGACAAGGGCTGTCTCTTACTATGGGTTTGTATGGTGGCTAGAACACTAAGGCTTTTATCTCTGTTGGGATCTGTAGGCGCTATCACAATCTGAATACTAACTGTTGCTTCTGAGATTAAAATCTTTTAGGAGAAATTTAAAATTATTTATCCTTATGATTAGTTTCTTATGAAAATAGATCATTCATTTTATGATTGTGACCAATTATTTTTATTTCTAAAGGAGTAAAGAGTCTAATTATCGGGGGGGGGGGGGGGGAACGGTCTGGATTTGCTGTGTCTATTGTTTCATAGCTCAATGCTAGTAGGTGCTAAGCTTGTCTTTGTTGCTGGTTTTGTGCTCATTTGAGATTTCTAGATGGGGAGAACATCTGTTACTTCTGAAGAATGCAGATTCAGTAACCATCTAATGAATTAAAGTGAACTTATCCCTCTTAATTTTTTATACAGATGTTGCAGTCCAGAGACTGATGAGGGCATTTTCTAAGTGCAGGGCAGGGGGAGAGAAGAGCAAGGTAGAAGTAATTAATTTTGTAGTTATTGAAAAATTATCAATACTTTTTATTAAACAAGTAGGGCAGCAACAGGCAGTGCCCAAGATGCAACGTGGCAGGTGATTTAATTTTCCCCATCTGGCTCCTTTTTCTAGGGATCCAGCTTGGGGAAATGGGGAGGGAGAAGTGGAAAGCTATGTCCAAGTGGCGGCAGTAAACAAGAGCTGAGAGGCCACAAGCCCCATGAAACAGAGCTGAAATAGGACTGCATTCCTGGCACCCATGCTTAGAACCCAGTCCTCTGCTAAGGAACATGGAAGGTGCCTTTAATCTGCTGGTGTCACTAGCAAGAGTCAGCCCCTTACCCAATAAAAGCAACTGCATCTCCTCCCACCAGCTTTTCTCCAACTCCCTGAATAGCTGCCACCCACAGGACAAAAACTCCCTTTCATCCCAGGTTTAGAAATATAAATCACTAATCCTTTTCTAGAGGAGACTCTTAGCACCTTGCAGGATCAGGCTTCTCAGGGTATGTCTACACCGCAAAAAGAGACCCGCGGCAGTGAGGCTCAGGACCGGGTCAATCGACTTAGGCTCGTGTTCCAGAGCTAAAATTAGCAGTGTAGGTGTTTCGGCTCACACTGGAGCCTGGGCTCTGAAGCCTGGCGAGAGGAGAGGGTCTCAGAGCCTGGGTTCCAGCCCAAGCTTGAATGTCTACACTGCTACTTTCCGCCTTGAAGTGCAAGCTCAAGTCAGTTGACACATGCCCCAAGACTTAAGATGGGGATTTTTCTGCAGTGTAAACCATACCACAAAAGGTTACTTGAGGTATTCACTCAACTTCTTCCAATAACGCCTCCCTCAACTGCCATAATTAATGGTGTGTTACACACTTCTGGGTGTATTATACCAAAATTCTGTGGGGACACCGTATTTTATTTTTATAGTTTTCACTTATTCGAAGTGATCATGGTTTTGATCTACATAGATCAAGCATAAATGCATATATTCCCCAACAGGAGATGCAAGGGTATCTGGACAGCTTATTTTTTCCCATTCTAACCACATCAGTACTAAATGGATTGCACTTTATATAATAGACAAAATCAACGACATATGAAGCATGTAAGGGAGGATCTTCCACATACGTTCAATTGAAAGGAAGCTATGTAGTGCTTAAAGGTTTCCTTACCTGTATATTTGTTCATAGGAGATGGGGATGTAGTCACCAGGACTCTGAGTTAAAAGCTGATCTATGGCACTGTCCAACTTTGGCCAATATGTGTTCTTATAGTCTTCAATGGTTATAACATTCATTACTATAAAGAAAAAAAGACAAAGCTGTGTTTTACTGCACTTTTAGCCGAGGTACTCAGAGGCTGGGGAACTGTCAGCAATTTAAGATCACACCTGATAAGCAGGCAAAGAACTTCATATGAATAACTGCATTTAATCTTTGTTAGGACACACCCATCTTTCACAACAGAGGTTATACCCTAATTTGTATCTGATGTTTACAGAAATGGAAAGGTTGCTAAGTCAGTGTTTTGTGGCCCCAAAAAATAGTTACCGATTCTGCTGTGAAAGGGAAAAATCACCACCCTGGAAGCTCCAATAATGACAAAATGAAACAAAACAGAAAGTGGCTCAGTGACTTGGCATATAACATATTATGCAACTGTTTTGGAAACCAGAATTAAAGATGAACACTAAGCTCTCCCACACCAGAAGAACAAGGGCAGACTGGGAGCAACAGTTTCCCAGATCAATCCCTCTCAATTGGTATGCAAACCACCACCATGTTAAAGGAGACCATCAACTCTCTTGACTACAGGGTTCATGGGTCAATGCAGCTACAATTTGGGACTTGTTTACTTGGTGCCTTAGTCCATACTAAGTGGGGTGTGAATTCTAATGTGCACCAGCATATTGTGTGTTAACTGGCCTATGTGGACCCGGCTGGTGCAAACTCAGGGTATGTCTACACTGTGTTTCAAAATCTGTGGCAAGTCTCAGACCCCAGGTCTAGACTGACTCATGCTACCGCACTAAATGTAAGCTGTGTAGACATCTGGGCTCAGGCTGGAGCTCTGGATCTGAAACCCACCCCCTCCCCAGGCTTCAGAGCCCGAGTTCCAGCCCAAGCTTGAACATCTACGCAGCTGATTTTAGTGCCATAGCACGAGCTCAAGTCTCTAGACCAGGGATGGGCAAACTATGGCCCGCGGGCCGGATCCAGCCCTTCAGGGCTTTGGATCCGGCCCGCGGGATTACCCCTGGTGGTGCTGCGGGCCTGGTGCTGCTCTCAGAAGCAGCCCCCGGGCCGGGAGGCAAAGGGCTCCATGTGCGCACGCAGAGCCCTCTGCCCCCCCCCCCCCACCCAGGGGCCGCAGCACTTCCTGGAGTGGCGTGGGGACAGGGCAGGCATGCAGGGAGCCTGCCCTGGCCCTGGTGTGCGCCACTGCCACCCCGGAGCCACTTTAGGTAAGCGGCACCGGGCTGGAGCTCAAACCCCTCCTGCCCCCCGCCCCCCAACTTCCTGCCCTAAGCCCTCTGCCTGTACCTCGCACCCCTCCTGCACCCAACTCCCTGCCCTGAGCCCCTTTCTGCACTCCTGTGCATTCCAACCACCTGCCCTGAGCTCCCTGCTGCACCCTGCACCCCAACTCCCTGCCCCGAGCCCCATCCTGCACTCCGTACCCCTCCTGTACCCCAACCCCTTTCCTGAGCCCCCTCTTACACTCTGCACCCCTTCTCTGCCCCAATCCCTTGTCCTGAGCCCCTTCCTCCACATCCCGCACTCCACCCGCCCTGCCCCGGCCCTGCATACAATTTCCTCACCCAGATGTAGCCCTCGCCCCAAAAAGTTTGCCCACCCCTGTTCTAGACTCACTGCCACCAGTTTTAAAACAGTGTAGACATACCCTAAAAGTTCCCTAGTGTGTGTTGATGTAGACCATTAACATGCACTAGGGAACTTTTTGTGCATGCCAGCAAGGGGCCATATGAGCCCGTTAGTGCACAGCACACTGGTGAACATTAGTCCCCACTGGCTGGGGTGTAAAGTAAGGCACCATGTAGACAAGCCCTATATCTATCAGTGCCTTCGTTCTCCTTCTACAAGAGAGGCATAGTACACCCATAGCTGGCAGGGATGTTGCAGGGAGCAATACATTAAAGATTGCAATGCACTCAGATATTATGGTAATGGGGGACGTAAGTACCTAAGACTAAATATACTACTGAGCTCCACCACCATCCCACTTTTGTTCCTTGTGTCCTTTTCCCAACACACTTTGTACATCCACACAGGCACAGTCAAGCCCCTAACATCTGAAATTAAAGCTCTCTCGCTCTTCTCAGACAAGAAAACTTGATTAACTACCCATGGAACAATTCTAGAATGGACAACACCTTTTTCCTCAAAAAGACACAGTGTATTGCATTAGCAGGACCATCTTGCTAGCTCTTGCTCTCAGAGAGGTTGAACACAAGTTCCAGCTAACCCAAAGACACCAGATAGTTAATACAAAGGGGACTAGAGCCACAAAGGGGACAAGCTCAGCATTACAACATGTAACATTTAGGTGCCCTGTCACCTAGTGGAATCCATGGCCCCAAGCTGGGCACACGGGCTCCCTATGCAATGCCTGGGGAGAGTGAGGCATCTAAGAATGGAATCCACAAAAGCCAGCAAGATGAGTGGGGAGCCGCCTAAGCTAGCCAACAGGAAATGCTGAGGAGAGCAATATAAAAAATTAAATAGTCATTGGCGCATAAGACCCAAGTTCAAGTCCCCACCTCCCAGGGGAATGCCTGCACTGCTGTGCTGGAGAATCAGTCTCGCTCTCTCTGGCACAACGAATATAAGTAATTTATACAAAGTGGAACAGCTTCAACTTGACAGAATAATACCCACACCCGTGCTTCGGATGCTCACTTGGGAGGTTGGAGACATAGCTTCAAGAGCCTTCTCAAAATCAGGCAGAGAGGGGATTTGAACCCAGGTCTCTCACATCCAAGACGAATGCCCTAATCACTGGGTTATTGTGCGTAAGGGGGAGGCCACCTCCTTCTCTTTGGATTTTTATGCATAGCCTGATCCAGTAGGATGCCTCGGAGCATGCCTACAGGACTTGGCCCTGCAGGAGAGACAGGCAGGGAAATATTTAGTCTGAGCATCCACCAGGGCTTAGTCACCAAGCTGCTCAGTGGTGTCGGGACTAAGGCAACTGTGCACATGGCCAGCAACAGAAATTTAGGAGCCAGGGGAACTTTACAGGTGAGAATTTAGGCACCTACATGGTTAGGTGGCAGCTGACTAGGGGTTTTGAGGAGTTAATTTCTGGATTTCGGTGCTCGAAGTGGCATTTAAGTACCTAAACTGCTTTATGGATCTAGCCCTAAAATTCATAGTAGTCCAGTGTCTGGGTAGCTATTCTCAACAATACCTTACATGTAGCTTTGGACAGCCTGATCTGCTTTTATTAAAAAGAATGTTTGGATATTTAAAGTCCATTTGGTCACCAGAGGAAGAAGAGACTTTAAAGTCTCATCCAAAAGATAATGCCTCCATGCAGCCAACACTAAATATTAGTCCAAATCCTTGTGTATATTTGAGTGTAATTAACTAAGCTATAGTGACAAAGAAAATGAGTGACCTAAGAACTAATTTGGAACTAAATGGAATCAATTTTTAAACAGAGTGATAAGCTCTATCAATTTTTTTGTGGCATCACAAAGAATTAAGCACTAGAATCCCGAAAACCTATTCAGTTTCAGTCTTGAAGAGGGAAAGGGTAAAGTGACACTTTTATAAATAAACCTCTGATAAAAGTAGCGGTTGCAGTGTACTAACTGGCTGGAATCTATGGATTTTGGAAGTACTGTGTAGTAGATTTTAATTAGAAAGCTATTACAAACACTATTTATTCCATTCAGGAGTAAAGTGCACTTGATTGCCACCACACAGCTTTGAACCGAAGCCAACCAAAATGTTTATATATCAAACAGTCCAAAGACTATAAACTGTTCAATTCCTGCTCATTTTATTCTTTAAAAAAAATAAATTACTCCAGAGTTCTAAGAACTCTCGCTCTCATATTCCTCACATCCCTTTCTTTCCCACCCATATCTATTAGCACAGAATAAATGCTGAATTAGCACAATACTGCCCGATGATCAGGTTTGTGGGGGTAACATCAAGATTGTGCAAAAACAGTTTTATTGAGAGCAAGGGCAGAGTGGAGGGTGGGGAGACCAACATAGTGAGTTTTTAGGGGAATTATTTGTATTTTTTCCATTTGTTTATGAATATCACAAATATTTGAAAGTAGGGGATTTGAGGGTTTTATTTTGTTTTTAAAAAACCAACATCATTAGGCTCCAGTTTCAATCTGTAAGTGAAAACATTCTAAAATATTACAAGAAAATTCTATACAATTCTCCAAAGGGCAGCTGATAACATGGTTCTACATAAATCTGGCAACCTTTCTTTATTTATTTTTTCAGTGTTGAAATCATCCAGTGGCTATTTCACATTCAAACCATAATAAATGTGAAAGCCGCTGATCAATCCTGCAAACTACCAATTACCAGCTATCACCGTATAATTTTATCTGACGCACTATGACTACTGTTGAAACAAGTGGTAGAAAACTGGTGATTGAAGGGACAGAAGTAAACCAAACAATTCTTCCCAGGTAAATTGTAAATATTGCCAAGATTTGAAAAGTAGCAAGATAGAAGGAATTTGTGCTCATCTCAGAAAATGTAGAAATTCAGTTTCTTCAGAGCCTAAAGTCAAATGTGCCACTGAATTAAATGTTGTCTAATTAAAGTGTCATGGTCAAAATTGAAATATAGTCAAAAAATATTCATGTTTCAGGCCTTCCATGAACTCTTCCACATCAACTTCATTCAGAAGCTGTCCAAATGCCAAAAAACAAAAAGCAATCAATAATTGTCATTAAAATAAACTTGAAATTGATAAGAAAGCTGCAGTGTTCTTTTTATGCTAACATCACTTCCTGTATAGCACAAAGTGACAAATTAAAAAAAAAGACTGAAGCACTTTGTCCCCGAACACTCTTTTCCAGATAGATTTAAATTCACAGATCCACTAAGCGAAGAAATTTTAGAGGAAAAACTAAGAGTTAACCTGGACATTAATGAAAGGTGATTAGTCTAACATGAAAAGTGAACCAACAATAGCTACATGTATCCATGTAGAAAAAAAACTGTGCCTACTTATTGCTATTAATTATACATCTGAAAGTACAACAGAAGAATATTGTGTCCTAATTGCCAAGGATGCCTATGCATGTCAAGGTCTGACAAGGGGTTATTTGTCATTTATTCAGATAACAAAAATAAAATGACAGCAGAGAGCGAATTTAGCAGGAATAATCCCAAACTTCTGATGTGAGGATGTACAGCACACTTTTTAAATCATATTGAGAAAATAGTAATACCTAACACAACCCTAAACCACACTGTGAAAACTCAAGAATTCTTCCAGAAACACCATTATTCTCAAACAGAACCCTGCAGATTCCCTGATACAAAATCCAATCACATCAGCTTGTGGCTACCATTATGGGTCTGGTCTCTGCAGCTCTATAGAAATTTAAAGAAGCTTTTTCATCAGTTCCAAAGGCGTATCCAAACTTACCTATGCTCAGATGACTTTGCAATCAACAGCAGAGCTTTTACAGTTTCTAAAGCACCTATAGAGACCCACTCCTTCTCAGAGAGAACATCTAAACAGTGGTTGCAAACTGTCATGATGGCTAAATGCTAAATCATATGTTCTGTGTCTTTTGATTAGTTCACAACGGTCTCACAGTCCATGTGGATTTGTGAAGTGCATTATTCCAAAACAAAGAAAACTCAACATAAGAGACGGGAAAAGCTGAAAATGCAGAAAGATTCATCAGCAGTGTTAAATGAGAGAGGTGAAAGCTTGACTGAAACTGGTTTGCACAGGGCCTCCATATTGCCAATGGCAGAACTGACTCATTTTTCAGCAAGAAAGCAACCAGCACATTTTCCTGCAAGATCATCCAGAAGTGCCAAGAGTAATGTAAATGTTTATTCACAACTACAGTGCAAGCCCTATTTAATAGGTCTTAGGTAATTCAGATCAGGAAGAGCCAGTTGGAAGAAACTACATTCTAGGCAATTGCAAAGCACACTTGAAAGAATTCCAACTAAATTAGCAAAGCCTGCTAGATAGTGTCATTCAAATATACCAATATATCCAAGCACACCTTGCATCTCATATTTTTATTCATTCAACAATAACAGAAAAGTAACTCTAGTTTTCCTCCTGCAATCACCATTCACAACTATAACAAATTAATTCTAAGAATGAATGCTTTTGGAAAACATTCTGTCATATGCTGTATGAAGAGTTTACCTGTAGGAATTGTTGCTTTTCATATGATGACCATTCCGTATTGTCCTTTGGTTTTAAACAAAGTAGTTACAGGAAGTTAAAAGAATGTCCAATGGCATTTTCCCCCCAGCTACGGCCTGGCATAATGTAGCAAGATTATGAATCCATTATGTGGTCGCATTTCACACCACTACTTCCCACTCCGAATGCTTACCAAGAGTAAATTTCAAACTTTTTGTCTACATCAATGTTTTGTTCACACAGAAAAATGAACATACCGAATGTTTTATAACTAAGTTCTTACATAAATTGGGTAAACACATGTCAGCATATCTGACAATCATGCTTGCTGCTATCTGCACTGCCAAACAAGGATTTATTAAGCTGAGCAACAAACCCATATTGGCCATGTTTGCAGGTAGGGCTAAAGCCTAACTTAAAACAGTTTACAGCCACACTGAACGTTGATGCAAACTGCGCTTTACCCATTTTCTCAACAATTATCCTACGATATGATTACAAACACAATAGATAAATTCTCAATATTTTAAGTAAAACAACATGAATTGACTCTCTAATGACCTTAGAAAAAAACCTATTAAATGAACAGCTTCTATAAATGTTAGGTTTATAATCATGTATCTGGTGATGAACAACACAGCTTGCACCAGAGAAGTAATTTATTTTAAATCTTTTATGGGAACAAAAGGAGGACAGCGTGAAATTAAATATGCAATATCAAGTCTATCTAGTTTTAGGTCTACCGACTCTACCAGAATATCATTTATATATTAAACTAGATTTGACCTCCTATATGTATGTAAAAGGGGCAGCCTTCAACATCTCCCCCTACAAGCCTGCAGGAGTAGTTAGGCAAAAAAGTACACTGGTCTGGCAACTAAACCAGGAACAAAACCAACGCACTGCAAGTAAATTAATATTACACTACCAGTCATTTTTTATTTTGCAGGAAGGAAACAAGAGGGAGGGATCTACTCAAATGTTACCGACTTCAAATTTATCAAGAGATGGAAAAACCATTCACAGGGATGGTATAGGGCAAGAGCAAGAAAGGTGAAATTAACATGCTCCTAGTCAGTTCTACTCTGCTGCCTGGGAGTAGTCTGTTTAAAATCTTGTCTACCTTTGGAAAACTGCCTCTTGAGGATCAGCAATGGATCCAACTGCACTCATGCTGAAAACTGCAAGATTGAACAGTAGTTTAGACCAGCATTTCTCAAATGCTGCCACCAGCGGATTTTTTTTTGCAGCCGTGACAGCCTCCAAAGTATGGGCAGAGAGGGAAAAGGGGGTGGGGGGGACAAAGAACCAGCCCCTCCCTGTAGCACCCAGCTGTTGCTTCTGAGTAGCTGTTACCAAGGGCAGCGAGATGCACCACTTTGGTGTTTATGCTGGTGCTGCCAGCAGGGATCGGTGCCCTGCACTGCGCAACCTCCTTGGGGGCTCCGGGCAGTACATCTGGAGACAAGTGGGGCCAGCGCCGGAGGCAGCTCATCAGTGGAAGCAGCTGCGGCACACAGTGGCTGGGGCACTCCCCTGGGCAGCTCCCATCCAGCTGGGGCATGGGAAGCCTGGGACTCCACCAGTGGCCAGTGAGTTCCCAAACCACCTTCCCCGGGGAAGCCTCTCGCTGAAGTGCCAGAGGAAGCAGGAACAGAGAGACGGGTTGGCACTTCCGGTGCCTGGGGCCGCACTCACTGTTTACATTGCTGTAGGTACCACAGCTGTTCAACAGGCTTGGCAGCTCCCCGCACGGTGAGGGGCTCCCGCTCCTGGACACACTCCGGGTGTGCTGAATGGGGAGCTCTATTTACTACCGCCTTCCTACTGCATAAATAAATTACAATGATTTGGACGTGTATATGTGCATATTTATTTGTTTTTCCTAAAGTTAATTAAGTATTTTAGGACAAATTGTCAGAGCAGCCACCAGCAAGAGTTAGTGGCCGCACTCTGAGGCCACCAAAAAACTTGTTGTGAGAACCCCTGGTTTAGACAGTAAGCTGCTGCTGAGGTGGGGAAGGCAGGAGAAAAACTGTTGGTTTGTCTCTCCTCTTCCATCTCCTCACTCCCACACACTTATCTCTTCAAAACATCCTCAGGACACACCTGTGGAGTAATTATTATCCCCATTTTTCAGATGTGGAAACTAACTAGCAGCTATGAGGATTAAATGCTTTATCCAAGGCCAAGAATGGAGTCAGTGTCAGAGCCAGGATTAAAACACAGGAGTCCCTGGCTCTGCATTCAGATCACAGTGCCTCTATAGATTATGCCATTTCAGCAGCAGCAGCTGCAGAGGCTAAGATCTAGGTTGCCCACATACACATACCACCAAGGTTTATCTGTGACAGGCCAAGGTGCTCTATTCATGGGGTTCTCAACCTTTTTTTTTTTTTTCTCTGAGCCCCTCCTCCCCTCAACATGCTATAAAAACTCCCAGCCCACCTGTGCCACAACTACTGTTTTTCTGCATATAAAAGCCAGGGCCAGCGTTAGGGGATAGAAAGCAGGGCAATTGCCTGGGGCCCCATGCCACAGGGGCCCCCACAAAGCTGCATTGCCCAGGCTTCGGCTTCAGTTTCAGCCCCAGATGGCAGGGCTCAAGGCCCCAGACTTCAGCCCCCTGCAACTGGGCTTTGGGTTTCTGCCCTGGGCCCCAGCGAGTCTAATTTTGGCCCTGCTTGGCGGACCAACTGAAACCTGCTTGCAGCCCCCCAGGGAACCCCAGGCCCCCGGTTGAGAACCACTGATCTATGACACTGAGGAGTTCTAATGAACCAAACACTTATGATTTCATAAATATTCCGATTAAACCATTTCACTAGTTTACAAAGCCGTACTGTACTGGATAAGGGAATTCTGAAGATAAGTGAAGGTCTGCATACCTTCTAGCACATAGCTATTTCATGGGAGCTCTGGGAACAAACGCTCAAATATGCTTAAAAAAAAGAAATCTACCATTTTAATGACAGATCTATATTTTAGAAGACCCACACAACACAAAAGCAAACAGTAGTTCCTTCACCCTCAAACCTAAAAAATAGTTATCTGAAAACTGGAATTCACATTACACAGAAAATTCTGAAATTTTGTTTTTAACAAAATTGCTCCAAAATAGAATGAAAAATTAAATTCCAAGATTTCTTGCAGAACCAGAATTCCTAAATTTCATTCAGAAGAAGCTGAAATGACATTATATTTTGGCCTTTCTGAAACATTTCTGAAACTACCTTAAAGACTAACAGATTTATTTGGGCATAAGCTTTCAGGGGTAAAAAGCCACTTCTTCAACTGCATCTGAAGAAGTGGTTTTTTTACCCACGAAAGCTTATGCCCAAATAAATCTGTTAGTCATTAAAGTGACACCGGACTCCCCGTTGTTTCTGTGGCTACAGACGAACATGGCTACCCCTCTGATACTTGATACCAAACTACCTGGAGCCCCAACTGCGCACCAGGTGAGGAGCCAGGCAGCATGGGAACTCCCAGCTCTGAGGCAAGTGGGAAGCATGAGTGTGAAGGGATGCTTTCTACTTCCAACACAGTCAACCGTTCAAATATTTTTGTTCTTAGTTCACATACAGGCAAGGGCTGAGACAGTCAGGGAAGTGGACCAGTTTGAGAACAGACTCAAGGCCTATCCAGGTATGTGGGGGAAAGAGCATGTTCAAAGGGAAGGAGGAGCGAAAGACAGTGACAGTTTTAGCTAAGCAGTAGGATGAGAGAGGCGAGCACATGGTGGGAGAGAGGACAGTTTCAGCCTTGACTCAAGAAAGTGGAGGGAAGGGTAGCTCAGACACACAGGTGAAGTCCCAGCTATAGCCCAGTTGTTCAGAAGGGGGTGGGGGAGTGGCAGTTAGGCTAGACTCGCAGGTGTAATACGAGGACACGGTGGGAGACCCCAGGCCCAGAGTGTGAGTATGCGAGGGGCAGGGCGTGTGTGTGGTGACACAGGTACAGACTCCAGGCCAGGGCCCCCTGGTCACAGGGTGTATAGGTGGGAAGCTGGTGGGACCCAGGGGCAGCCTCGGGGTGGGGTGCAGAGCTCTCTGGGGCGGGGCAGGAGAGGGGCAGGCCAGGCCAGGCTCTGTCACTCACAGAACTTGGAGGTGGAGGTGTTGATGATGGCAGCAGCGACGGCTCCTCCCTTGCCAGCAGCCCCTGCAGAGTCACAGCCCTTCATCAGGCCATTGGCTTCTGGCACCATCTGGGCCTCTTCCTCCTCCTCCTCCTGCTGCTGCCCCCTGTGGCCCTTCCTATCCGCGGGCAGCCGCAGGGCCCTGTCCCCGAGGGGGGCCTGGGCATGGCCCGCAGGGTGCTGCTGCTGCTGCTGCCTGTAGCCATCCACACCGGCCTCCCAGTTGTTATGGTTCTGATCGTCCATCATGGCCTCATAGCTGCTGCTGCTGCCCCCCTCCTCCTCCATGCTCTCCTCCTCCATCCTGCCCGGGGGAGGGGGGCCCCGCCCGGTCCGGCTGGGGGCGGTGGGGGCTCACAACCGACCTCCCATCCTGCACGTTACATCCCACGGCTCAGGAGGGCAGGGCAAAGCGGCGGAAAAGCAAGCTCAAGCTTCAGCCGTAAAGCGCCGCTCCAAAGCCGCGACACTTTGCGGCGGCTGAAGCGGAGCCTCCGCGGGGCACTATGGGGATCGTAGTCTACCAGGCCGGGGAGGCGGTAGGAGGGATCACGTGACGTGGCCTCCGGGCATTGTTCCCGACGCCATGTCACTATAGGCAAAGGGCCAAGGCGTGGCTAGGGGGAGTCGCTCAGCCTCACATCCGGGGCGGTGGGCGGTACCCTCGCTGTGCACTGGGGGACAGACAGACCCTGTGCAGGAGAGACCCCCCCACAAGTCAGGGAAATAAATTATTTCTGTTGTGATGGGTGGGGAAGGGGAGCCCCCTTTTCCCAAGTGGGGAGATTGTTACTCTGGGAGAGATGCTCCCCATTGGCCATCTGCTGGAGGGCTCTCTGCTGGGAAGGGCTTTGCTTTGTGCTTTTCCCAGGGACATAGCTTGAAAAATCCGCTGGAGGAGGAAATGCTGGGCCAGGGGTGCTAACCGCTGCAGAATTTCAGCTGTCGTTTAAAAAGGATTTCTAGCCCTCCTAGCTGCAGAGAAAACCTCCCAAATGTGAATGGAGTGTAATCCAATGATTAGTCGTTTGCACTGCAGTAGTGCCTAGTGGGCCCAGTCAAGGATCAGGTCCCCATTGTGCCAGGCGCTATCTGCTTCAGAGCGCATACAAACCTAGCTTCCCGATAAGACACAATGGTGGACAAAAGAGATGCAGTGTTGCCCACTCTCAATTTCATCACACCTCTCACAATATTGGAAGGTTTTCTTAAAGTCCCAGCTCCTGTAATCATGTGACTGTGAGACACGCGGCTTTCATTTTAAAAAGCCCTTGTGGTTGTGGAGAAAAGTTTGAAAAAGTGATCTGAGTGTAACCCCCCCCCCCCCAGTCAAAACCCCAAAAGCAAATAAAAAGAACCCAAAATGGTAGGATTTTTTTTTAATAAAATCTCGTGATTTTTAAGCCACTCGTGATTTTTGAACAGTTGAGTTTGGCAGTATTGAGGCAAATGGAGGGAAAGAAAAGGTAACAGTCAAAAAGCACTTTTCTGCATAATGAGCAGTAGTCTCAGCTCATTATCTGCCTACCCCTTGCCAGGTGTTAGGCATGTCCAGCTCCTAGGCATGGGGGCTCCATGCATTGCCCCCACCCTGAGCACCGGCTCTACAGCTCCCATTGGCCGGGAACCGTGGCTAATGGGAGCTGCAGAGGCAGTGCCTGCAGGCAGCATGCACAGCCTCCTGGCCCTTCCACCTAGGAGCCAGACAGGGAGCCTGCCTTAGTCCTGCTGTGCCACTGACTGGGAGCCACCTGAGATAAGTGCTGCCCAGCCAGAGCCCACAACCTGAACTCCTGCCTGCACCACAACCCCCTGCCCCAGGTCGGAACCCCCTCCCACATCCTAACTCCCTCCCAGAGCCTGCACCCCAACCCCTTGCCCCGGTCCTGAGCCCCCTCCTGCACCCCACCCACCTCATCCACAGCCCGGAGCCCCCTGCTGCACCCCAAACCCATCATCCACAGGCCCACACCCCCAGCCGGAGCCTTCACCCCCTCCTACATCGCAGTCCCCTGCCCCAGCATGGTGAAAGTGAGTGAGGGTGGGGTACAGCAAGCGACGAAGGAAGGCGGTGGAGTGAGTGGGGGTGGGGCCTTGCAGAAGGGGCTGGGCAGGGTGGGGCCTCGGAGAAGGGGCAGGGCAAGGGTATTCGGTTTTGTGCAATTAGAAAGTTGGCAACCCTACTTGCAGACTGTCTTAAAGAGACAAACAGTCTCATCGCCCTTGCTGCTGCTCAGAGCCTTTCCAAGCTGCAGCAGAGTTAAAACTGATCTATTTTATCACTGCAGAGGAGGGAGGGAATTTTAGTCTTCATAAGTTTTCTCTAGTTATTGGGAGGTGGTTAATATTTCTCCTATAACTAAGAAATTATGTTTTTAACTTGAAAGGTGAGGAAAGAGAAAATTTCAGGAGTTCTCTTTCAATTCCACCCACTGGGATCCAGCAGTATTTATCAGTTCAAGACCTGCAGAAACCCATTTATTTAGAAGCAAAAAGACTCATTTTGGATTCATTTTCAGGCCATTTGGAAAGGTCGCCATCTGGTGGCATATGATTTCTATGTAAGTGTTGAAATGAGAAATTGAAATCTAGTCCGTTTTAAAAACTGAGTTTAAAGTAGTTTCAGGCATTATACCAGCCTTAGACAGCCCCTACCATTTTTTTGTATGCAGTGTTATTCTAGCCATGTCGGTCCTAGGATATTAGAGACAAGATGGGTGAAGTAATAACTTTTATTGGACCCACTTAGTCCAATAAAAGATATAGAATCTCAGGGTTGGAAGGGACCTCAGGAGGTCATCTAGTCCAACCCCCTGCTCAAAGCAGGACCAAACCCAACTAAATCATCCCAGCCAGGGCTTTGTCAAGCCTGACCTTAAAAACCTCTAAGGAAAGAGATTCCACCACCTCCCTAGGTAACCCATTCCAGTTCTTCACCACCCTACTAGTGAAAAAGTTTTTCCTAATGTCCAACCTAAACCTCCCCCTCTGCAACTTGAGACCATTACTCCTTGTTCTGTCATCTTCTACCACTGAGAACAGTCTAGATCCATCCTCTTTGGAACCCCCTTTCAGGTAGTTGAAAGCAGCTATCAAATCCCCCCTCATTCTTCTCTTCTGCAGACTAAACAATCCCAGTTCCCTCAGCCTCTCCTCATAAGTCATGTGCTCCAGCCCCCTAATCATTTTTGTTGCCCTCTGCTGGACTCTCTCCAATTTATCAACATCCTTCTTGTAGTGTGGGGCCCAAAACTGGACACAGTACTCCAAATGAGGCCTCACCAGTGCTGAATAGAGGGGAATGATCACATCCCTCGATTTGCTGGAAGTGCCCCTACTTATACTTATTACCTCACCCAGCTTGTCTCCCTCCTAATTTTTGTGATTTTAACATTTCTTCAAAATATTCTTATTTTTGAATGTTTTCTTCCCCACTCCCATATTACTATATAAAAAAACCCACACAAATAACTGGGAACTGATTATAGTGATACAGTGACACTGACTATATACAGAGTGTTGGCCAATGCAAAACAGAAAATATTCTCCAATCTCTTTCAGTTATAGTAATCTTAGGAGTTACTTGCAATTATTATTATTTATTTATATTATTTTAGCGCTTAGGAGCATCAGTCATGGTCCAGAACCCCAGTGTGCTAGGTGCTGTACGAACACAGAAGAGAAAGACAGTCCCTGCCCCCAAAGAGTTTATAATCTAAGGCTATGTCTACACTACCACCTATGTCGGCAAAATTTACGTTGCTTAGGGTGTGAATGTTCCACCCCCTGATTGACATAAATTACACCAATATAAGCGCTAGTGTGCACGGTGCTACATCAGCAGGAGAGCTTCTGCCAGTGGCATAGCTTCTGCCACTCTCAGGGGTATGTTTTTTATGCCAATAGAGAAGCTTCTCCCACTGACATAGCTTCTGCTGCTCATGAGGGGGTGTTTTTAATGATGACAGGAGAACTCTCTCCATCGACATAGCTTCTGCTGCTCGCAGGGGTGGTTCTCTTATGCGGGCAAGAGAGCTCTCTCCCGTCGCCATAGAGCATCTTCACCAGATGCGCTGCAGCGCTGTAGGTGAAGACTTGGCCATAGTAATGATAGTAGGTAAAACATTTCAGACAGAATTGTCATTTTATGTTGATCATGTCCTTTGAAAATTTCAATCTCTGTCATTCAAATTGTGCCACCAGCTTGAGACAGGGTGAGGGCCTTTGTGAATGAGTGAGGGCGTGTTTCTGTTAGTTGTTGTGTCTGACTCCAAACTCACTTTGCTGACATGGCTGAACTTGCCACTGACTTATCTCTGTTAGAATCTCTCAAGATGTACTTGACAAGCTGGTTTCCAGCGGTGAAGTGTGAGGTAGTGTCTTTTGCTTGAACTGTGTCTCTGTATCACAGCTTTCTTTGTGCAGCAGGTGGTGTGTGATATTTAATATGAAGAGAGCCTTTTATAATGAATGTTATGGTGAAATCTAAATCAGCAAACAATTTTTAGACTAGATTAGTGTGTCTTTTTTCTAGTAATCACAAAAATATGTAAATAATGTTTGCACATCTTAATTGCTACTAGGAAGTGTTTGTGTTGTTACCCTGCAGATCAAGTCATTTCTCCTGCTGATCTAGCTAAACACTCTCAGATCTAATGCCAAGTGTTTAAAAATTATGAGCCAAGGTGAGCACTAGGAATATATCTGTCCTCAGCATAACTTTTTCTTTATTCTGTTTATTTATAAATTGTCTTGTCAATGTTGAGGAAAGTGAAAAATGAAAACAAGCCCAAAATGTATTTATTCCTGGGATTTTTTCTTTTCTCTAGATCATTTTCCCTTTTCGCACATGCCTGGTATTGTTGTCTTTGCAGAAGACACTGGAGAGTCTTTGGGAGCTTGAGTGATGAAGATTACCACCATGTTTGTGGAGGGTAAATGCCAGCTGCTGTTAACCAGGTCATAGTTAGGCTCTTGCTTGGGAAATTATCTTTTGATTTTAATAAATTTGCTAATTACCATTCTATCTTAAACCTCCTTTTTGGGGGAAGGTAACAAAGAAGGTGTGAAGGGGTGCCTCCATCTGCGTCTGAATTCTGCATATTTCCTTGATTTCCATTGGTTTGCTTTTTTCATATGAGTGTAGAACAGACTCTGTTTTTATACCAGTGATTGATCTCCTCCTACTGATAGATCCCCGTTAAGGTGCCTATTTAGATTTTTATTACATGTAGCAGCAGCTTTTGATGCCATGATCATGAAATATTGACCACTCTCCTGTGTGGTGGATGGAGCGGCCCTTCAATGAATTTAGTCCTTCGTCTCTGAGTGACCCCAGAGTTAACGCTAAGCAATCCTCCCCCAAGGGCTCTCAAGCTTGAGGTTTCACAGGGTCCCATTTTATTACCACTCCTATTCAACATGTATGCAAAGCTACTGTGAGAGATTGTTAGACGTTGTGAGCTTCACTGTTATCAACATGCACATACTTGGGTGTAAGTCTCCTTTCCCTCAAACTCAGATTTTACAGTCTACTTCCCCCAGGACCGAATAAGGAAGATATCTAAATGTAAGTAAAAAGGGACAAGATTTAATACTGCTAAGTGGGAAGAAGAGGGAGGCATTTAATAAAGAAGTTGAAAGATGGCATGTACCAACTATTGAGGGTGTATACCAGGAGTCGGCAACCTCTGGCACACGGCTCGCCAGGGTAAGCACCCTGGTGGGCCGGGCCAGTTTGTTTACCTGCCGCATCGGCAGGTTCAGCCAATCGCAGCTCCCACTGGCCATGGTTCGCCGTTCCAGGCCAATGGGACATCCCTCGCCCGCGCCACTTCCCGCCACCCCCATTGGCCTGGGATGGCGAACCATGGCCAGCACATCCCTCGCCTGCGCCACTTCCCGCCACCCCCATTGGCCTGGGATGGCAAACCATGGCCAGTGGGAGCCGCGATCGGCCGAACCTGCCAATGCGGCAGGTAAACAGTTGGCCCAGCCCGCCAGGATGCTTACCCTGGCAAGCCACGTGCCAGCGGTTGACGACCTCTGGTGTATACCTTCCTTTTGCCAAAATGGTGTGCAAGTCTAGTGATCCACCACTATTCTTAGATTCTCAGGTAGTGATAATGGTCCATAATGCCTTTGAGTGTTTACTGCTGTCAAGGTGGTATTACCATTCCTCTCTACTGAAGGCTTCACAAAGGTTATTTATTCCTGTTACCTATATGCTATACTACTCCAATGCATTCTACTTAAAACTGAGTTTGAAAACCCTTCAAAATTTGTGCCTGCCTCCTTCATGGGATATGCTGGCATAAACTGAGCACTGGTGCTCAAATATATATATTTCCTTTCTGTTAATTTCCAGGGACAATTCAGTGTATTGTTGATTATATATGAAGCCCTGAATAGTTTAGGACTCAATTATCTAAGAAACAATCTTTTACTATGTCTCCTTATGGCAGCGTAAGTCAGCCGGGATGCTCTGGCTGTTGGTTCTTTTCTTCAGAACTGTTGAGAGGATAATCCTGCAAGGTGGTTAGGTATCCTCAACTCCCAGTGAAATTATTGGGAAGCTGAGACTCATTCAGCTGTGGGCAAGATGTGAGCTAACTGGCTTATATATGGAATACAGCATTTCACTTTAGCCCAAAACACAGCAGTCAGATCTGAGACCAGTACCAATGATTTTTTTCCAAACTTAAAAAACAGTCTGTGGTTAGCCGTTTCTGAGTTATGTGAGTGTTTTAAGAACTCTTTATTCAAGAGGCTTTTTTCACAGCTGAAGAACACATTGTTTGATAAGCAAGCACATTATATAGTCTTTTTGGAATGGAAAGCAAACAGTCTGAAAACTAGCTGCTATATATGTGAGATGTAATTATGTCACATAAGGAGATTTTTTTGTATAATCCTAGTACACCTACTGCCTGTCTTATGTACTTATGTTTGCATAACTCAACAGTTAATCCATATGTACTTACAAAATCATATATTTAACCATCCAGAATCATTCTAAGATTAATGTAGTTAAAAGTGTTAAAATACATATTTAATCAAAGACTCTAGTCTCTGATAAATAATAATCAGTAAAAACTGCCAAAAGGGCATATTCCCATCTTGGATGTGTGAGGAATTATACATGCAAATCCCCAAACACGAAGAGGAATCTTTCCCCCTCGAAACATATTTAGCCGGTGAACAAGAACAGTTCTGGGGCTATTTCAGACTGTCAGATACTAAGCAATACAAATTTATAACCATCCCTGAAATGCTTCTTTTCTTAAGGTAGACTGTCAAATCCAACTTTGAATTCCTGAGCTATTTTCTGAACCTGTTACAACCTGAAAGCTATTTCATATCAGGTGTGAGTAAACAGAAGCAATGCATTCAGTTTCCTATTTACTGTTGACAGTTTTATTCATGCATAAAGAAATTTGGGCAGAGAACTTGAAAACATGACTTTGAGAAGAGTAAGTAGGGATGAAGATGAGAGTTGTTAGGCTGTAGGATAAACAGACAAATGATTCCATGTTGAAAATATGAGCGGATTACAAGTTTGCTCAATGCAGTGAATGACAAGGAAATTATTTGTGAACACACAATTGAAAGCTTGACTTTAAAGCAATATGAATTATCTTGATTTGAAGTTAAGAGGATTAAAAGAGTGTAAATAATTCAAGTCCCAGGGGCTGCATTTGGAGATTATTTTCTTACAATTTATACATGTATCCACTCGGGGGAGTACTTTCCATTAGGTATTCCTTTTCATGTATGTTTTTGTTAATTTACTCTTCCTTGAAGATAATATCAGCTTTATTATCCCATAGAAAAATAAATATTCACAAACTAAACTTAGCAAAACAAAGACAATAGAAAGAGCCCGGGACCTCTCTTGCCCCAAGAGCTACTTCCAGGAATAAAGTCCCTTCACAAATTTATAAAAAGAAAACACTAACACGTTAGTTCAACAACTGGCTAGAAACCACATCACTTATGGTGAACAATGCATTTAAAAATAAATATTTGTCATTGTTGACAAATTGATATGACAGACTCTGTGTGTGTGTGTGTGTGGCTGGATAGATAGACAGATATAGATATATCATTGCTTGTTTAGCTCTATACAACGAAAATGTTGTCTTGTCCTTTAGAGCTGATATTAATATAGTCTATTTTATATATGCTCTTATATTGCACTCATCACTGTACTATCTGAATGCCTTCCAGCAGTACTATAAGCAACATGACCACCCACCTGTCATGTGGTGTTTGTTCTCTCATAGTCTCCCCAGGTGGAGAAGCATGTGTAGTGGGTCATCTTATTTTGGTAGGATCTGGGGGGAGGGGTGATTTTGTTTCATTATACGTGTTGCTACGTATTTATGTAGAGAAGGCAAGGTCAGAGAAATGTGCCTTGAACTTTGAGCAGAAAGTGGTAAGGTTTAAGTTGGTCCTTTGCTCCTAGGGAAGTTCATTCCAGTCTCAGAGCAGTTCCCTGAAAAGTTCTCTCTCCTATACTGACGAACTTCACCTTTATTGTAGAGAAAGTTCCATTGTGCCAGAGGAGTGCAGTTGTTGACCGCAGTCTTCATCCTGGAGCTTTAGGCAGGTACCCTGGGCTCAGGCAATAGAACACCTTCAAAATAAGGATTGAGACCTTGGGCTTGATTCAGATTCTATGGGAAGACAGTACAGAGAGCGGAGAACAGGTCTGATGTCCTTGTGTAGCCTGTATTGCTGAGGAGATACATTGCAGTATGCTGTACTAGATGGAGTTGGCTGCATACCTCGCTATATCCCATTGCTATAGTCCACCCAAGAAGTGACAGAGCTGTGAATAATTGAGGCTGGATTATCACGTGCCAGGATGCGAGTCCTTGTACCTCAGCAATCCCTGACTGCCATAACTGGAATGGATGGGGCAGCGGGACATCCCTGAGACAGAAGAGCACAAAGAGCAATCGTATCCCTCTTGAGATGTGCCAGTGCTTACTATATGTAATACAGGCAAGTCGCATCTTAGGCGCATTTAACATGCGCGAATTCAGCTTTGCGCGGTCGGCAAAAACAGGGGGGAAAAAGAAAAATAACAATATAAAAACTGCATCTGTACTGGGCGATTCCACCCACCATTTAACTCAATGAGTGTTTCACTATATGCGGTTTTCGCTTTACGCGCTAACCGTGGAATGGAAGCCCCACGTAAAATGAGACTTGCCTGTACTTCCAGTGACATCTTATCTGAGTGACTGAATCTCTTAATCCAGAAGTGAGACTGGTTCATTCAGCAGAAATCTATTCTCTTCTCAGCGGCCCTGATCCAGAAAGCACTTAAGCACACTTGGGCAGCCCCATGGGCACAGGATTTCTGTTTCCATCTGGGCATATAGCAATTATCTGCACTATCTACGGATGATTCACAAACAGAAAATGAGGCTACAGTAAGGGTTGAGTTCCAGCTTCCACTGTAACCCCCCTATTTCAGTCATAATCAAACCTAGGGATTATTTCCTCTCTCTCAACTTAAGTTCACCAGTATGAAGGAATAGTTGTATTTTGGAACTGGTTTATGACTTAGTAAGGGCTTGTCTACACAAACAAACAGTTTGCCGCAAGCTGGGGTGTAACTCTACCCAACACTAGCCTGCCGTGCACTAAGTGGCTGTATGGACCCAGCTGCCTCACGCTAAAAGTTCCCTCGTGCACTTTGAGCTACCCCTGCTTTGAAATGGGAGTAAATTAAATCACACTAGGGAAGTGTTACTGCGGGCCCACACAGACATTTTGTGTGCAGCAGGCTCCTGCGGGATATCTTTAAACCTCAGCTTGCCACAAACTAAGTGTTCGTGAAGACAAGCCCTGTGACAGAAGAATTAGTAATAAGATTTAGCCGTAATTTAGCAGTTCATTAAAGAATTGAGCTACATGTTCCTTTTGTGAAGCAGATAATTATTATTCCTATTTGACAAGTATCAAAACTGAGGCACACATCAGCTGGCATGCATTCACCCAAGGATGTCATAATGAGATTACTCTATCAGCTCTGTTGCGTATTATAGGACCCACAGTGCTTAAGATTTACTTCCAATTTCCATTTTGAACACCTTATTTGATTTTCTCTTTTCTTAAATTTCTTTTGGGATGAGGTTTTTCATACTGTCACCCAGCCCACATTTGTATTTGTTTGGAAATTTAGAGCATAACTGTCCCAACAAATTGCACAGGCAACCTTAATCCTGGAATTTCCTGACTTTTGAGTGTCTGGCTTTGCAACATTAATAATAGTCTTTTCAAGTAGTCTTTGAAGTGTGTGTGTGCACACACTATTACCTAGGTATTTAAAAAAGCAAACTGAAGGGAAAAAACAGTCATTGAGAACACAGGAGAGACAGGCTCCCTGCTCTTAGTTCCAGTGCCCAGCCCAGAGCAGCAGGAGCAACCATTACAGGGAAAGTCTGGCTTCACACCAGTAGCCTTGGTCTGGAGCTTGCTAACTCAGCACTGTGGGCATGGTGCACATGCACTCTCATATAAAGGAGCTGTGAGGGGATGGAGCATGCTCAGTGAGGATGGAATCTTTGGCGATTTTAGCTGCTAAACTCTAAGAGGTCTCTCCTGAGCATGTGCAAACTGAGATTTTTTTTCAAAGGTTTATAACTTGGCCAATTTTTCACAGTAACAGCAAAAGGCATATCCCTAATACAAAGTCATCCTCTTCCCCTGAGAAGTTTCAAGTCCCTGGTCCAAAGCATGGGGGCACTAGAGCATCTCAAAATAAAAGGTCATCTGAATTTTTTTTATCATTGCAAAAAAATATATTTTTCTCTAACATTGTTCTCATAAATGGCTGGACTGTTTTGGCTGAAATTTTCCAAAAGCATTCAGCCTGGGGCAGACATCCAGCATGGAAAATTTCGGCCCAAACAGTTAAAGAATGGGAAAGTAATAATCAACTGAAAACAGGGTCTTATAAATAAAGTGTTGGGCAATCTTGGTAATAAGAGGTGCTACCAGCTCCACCTATAATATGTGTGAGAGACAGATTTGTTGGAGGGTGGTGAATTTAGTACTGGTGAATTTAGTACCAGTCTTTTCAACCTCCAAGATGAGGATGGAACCCCTGGTGAAAGATACCCAACTGATAGCCCCAGAGACTGCAACCTTCAATTCATCCACAGAATAAGTACAGCAAAGGCAGTAAAAGTGCAGGTTTCCCCACACCAAGCCTGCCAGCATGCCTCAGCTCTTCGCTTGTCTTCACTACCGGGAAGATCAATGCTGCCTCAATCGATGCAGCAGGTGTCGATTTAACGGGTCTAGTGAAGACCCACTAAATCAACCACAGAGTGCCCTCCGGTCGACTCCAGTACTCCAGCGCCCCCAGAAGAGAAGGTAAGTCGACCAGAGAGCATCTCTCATCGACACAGCGCAGTGAAGACACCGGGGTAAATTGACCTAAGCTATGTCGACTCCAGCTATGTTATTCACGTACTTGCAGTAGTGTAACTTAGGTCGAATTACCCCGGTAGTGAAGAGAAGTGAAAGTTTAGTTAGTGTCTTCACTGCGCTGTGTCAACGGTAGATGCTCTCCGCTCTCTGGTTGACTTCCCTTACTCTTCTCGGAGAGCTGGCTTACCGGGGCTGACCAGAGAGCGCTCTAGTGTCGATTTCGTGGGTCTTCATGAAACCCGCTAAATCGACCCCTGCTGCATCAATTGCCTCAATCTCCTGTAGTGGAGACAAGCCCTTAGTCTATAGCTCTGAGTTCTCTGCTGAGACTGCTAGCATGGGGTGCAAAGTGTGTTGGTGAGTCTTCATGATGTGGATCTGAACTGCACAAACTCATTTCACATATGCCAGCAGATGATAACTTTTGTTCACAACCAAGCTAAGCTGAATATAATGGGCCTGATTCTCACATATTCTAAGGCTCCTTTAAAATCCTTTTTCACTGATATAAAGTTGGGTGCCCATCACACCACCACAGCAACACAAAGGGGCCTTAGCATAACTGAGAATTCAGGCCAATATCAATCCCTTTTGCCAGATTCCTGAGCAGAAGTGTGAATACGAAGTTAAAAATATTTGTGAATTTTTTTGCCATTGCATTGTAGGCTAATTTTGTAGCCTTGTATACACTAGGTTCTCACAGTTTACTTCTGAACTGTGCTACTCTGTAAAAATTCACCAAAATGGTTATTTTTTCATATCAAACTCCTTTGAAGATGTTAGGATCTTTTCACTGCAAAATCTGCCTTTGTTCAAAAAGAAGCTCAATTTTCACTTGAAAATTAGCTCTCCCCGCCCTCCAATAGTTTAATTTCAACTCAATATTTTTCTTTTTTTGGAGGAAAAAGCTATGAATTTTCTTATTTATAATGGAAGGTGAAAAGCTCTAGTATTTAGAGTACATGCTGTTTTGCTGTAAATATTTTGCACACCTCTGTTCCTGTGTCATTCAGTCCCATAGGCTGATTTCATAGGCGCTTTGGATTAAGCCCATAGTTAGTACATTTTGTTGTTTAATTCACTGTTAATCTCACTTTAATTTCTTACAAACTGGATCTTTTTAAATCTTGCCACTTAATCAACCACACACAGATCCATTGCCACAAGCCTTAATAATAATTAAAAATTACAAATATCGTCTTTCCACTGTACTGGACCAATACAAGCAGTAAAGTGGACTCATTGAAAAGTCATGGCATGTTCAATAAATTACAAAAGCAGCTGAGTGAAAACCTAATATTCAAAGGCTATCTTGTGCACATCAGAGCTTATGTATTATAAAAAAGAAATACAAAAACAATTAAAGCTATTCTCACAGGGGTCCTTTTTGCTGAGCGCAAGATTGGAATATGTAATAGGTCAGGGATCTTCTGGGGCTTTGAAGTGAAGAAGGATGAGGAGAAGCTTTTGAAACTGCCAATGTATTGCTCATAGCTGAAAGCAGAGTGTCCATCTTGGTTTCTGCATAATCAGACAAAGTGAAAGTCCTTTATAGTAAGTTCTTTTAAAACATAAGATCAAATATATCTGTTAACATGCTGGACGTTAAAAACGGGTTTAAATATTTCATGAAAACACTCAACTCAAACGTATTGACAGTGGAGCAATACTAGACTACTGTAAAGCATGCTCCATATTTTTTGTTATCAATCATTGCCACCAGGGGGCCATTATGTTTCACAACTGAAATGAAACATCTTTATACAAAATGAAAATAGGTACATTATGCAACTTGCATACACACTTTATTTAAATCAGTAGCTTTAAACCAAGTCTGCTGTAGGTTTCTCATTCAGATTTCCATTCTGAAAGGCTAGCTGCCTGTCAGAAGCTTGGCTTAGACCCACTCCTGCCTGATCAAAATGAGTTGGCTTGATTTCACTGCATAATATGCACCACCTGTGTTCCAGAGGAACTGAATTGGCACCAATGTGTTTTCATTTAGGCCAGCCTATATATATATATACACATATCATTTTTGCTCCCATCACAAATTTAGATTCTTTATGAAAGCCTGGCAGGTTTTATGTGGTAATGTACCACAGATGATATTTCAAAATTCCAAGTGACCTTGTTTTTTATGGCCTAACATTAAGCATAAACATATTTCACTAGAGTGATTGCGGGGTTGGCTACTGCTCTGTAGGTCATTAGCAGCCAGAAACTAGTAACACAGCTTTTTCCTGTATAATAACGCTACAAACATAATAATGTCCATGGTCTTATTTTTGCCCAGGGGGACAGCCAAAACAGTATGTAAATTTTCTGCTGTTTCATCATGTTTTCTAATGTGACTTGCTTCATTATCTCCTGGTAATCTCCCTCGCCATTACTAAACCTTCATTTGTGTGTCCAGTCTATTGTAAGCTTTCTAAAAGCACACCATTTATCATTCAAGTCCTTCTTGACTAAAAGCAAAAAGGAAACCCTAGCCTTCCCAGGAACACAGGGGTTTTTTTCTTGTATCTTTATGTTTTTCATTTTTTTCTCACTTATTTGAAGGATTTGCATGAGCATTTAACTAACAACTTTGGTTCTGGTAAAATAAAGTTTAATCATGGAATAAATTAGGTTAGATTTTCTTTCCGAGAATCTGCCAGCACTTTACCACTATGATTTTGGTTCTTTATTTTGTAGATTCAGGTTTTTTTTCTTTGAATCTAACAATTAAAATTTAAAAAGGACTTTGGATGCAAAAACAATTAACGTTATATAAAGAAAAAAATTCTGAAAGGATTTACAATACAACTAACTCAAATAGTATTTTGGAGTCTAGTAAATAGGATTTATTTAAAGGAACAATGTCAAGAAGTTTAAGCCTAAAATTTTTCAGATGCTTTTGGGTTGGTGCGGGTGGGGCAGAAGAGATTACAATATGAAAAAAACCCTCATTTTTATGCCATTGAAAACAGTTACCCTCCTCCTCCACTTAGAACACTTCTGCCACAGCGCTGAAACTACAGTATTGTGCTAATTTCTGAGAGCAAGAGAGTGAAATTGACTAATCTAGTTCATTTTCCAAGATTAACAAATGCAAAATGTAAACAAAGAGCATAAATGACAAAAAGTAAGTTACACTTTAGGGTCATGTGTCATTCAACTTGACATCAAGTAATGTGACTTGTAGTGCTAAAACTAGTAACCCATAGTTTGATCAATCAATTCAACGTTAGCAAAATATGCTGTAGGACAACTGGAGTTTCTCCCCATCCCTGCCACATGCTGGGCTCCAAGAATCATTCACCATCATAGATTTGGTTTCTTATTTAGGATCCTATCACCTTGGCTTTATAGAAGTCCCATCTGATGTCAGAGCACAATTCAATTGGCAAAAATAACCCATTTTGCATATATGTGGTGGAAGTTTGTGGTTTTCGGTTTGAGAACAAATTTATTTTAATGGAACTATGCAAACCAGCACTCTTTTCTAAAGCAACCTTTGCTAGCTGAATTACAGAATTCAATAGTGCTAACCTTCTGGAAGGCAAAGCACTGAAGTCTCAAGAAGCTTCTTAGCTGGTGTAAGTTAGTGGAGAGCCACTGATTTCACTGGTGCTTCACTGAAAATCATTTACACCACCTGAGGATGTGGCTCAAGAAAAGGTTAGTATCACAGAAGATACAAGACTGGGATTAAGAAGTGCAGAATAATAGAGTAAATGGAAAACAATGTAAGAGCAACAAAAGAAAACCTATTCTGACACCAAGGCCCTATTTACTATGAACAACTGGACACCTGGAAAAATGCAGTAAAAATAACATATTATTACCTGCTTGGCATAAGATGTATGACAATTTTTCAGGAAAACTGCTGCAATTGATGGAGTGTATACAAAAAAAACAACAACCCAACACTTACAGGCTAGTTACTGTAGTAGCAGGAAATCTAAATTAAATCTAATTATCTTTAATGTGGCTTTCTTAAAGTGTTCTTCACAGAGGTGAAATGTGAAGTATCATACTGTGTAAATGAACTTCTACACGCTGCTTTATAAAATAAGTTAACTGCTCTTCAAAAATCACTATTATGGGTTTAATTTGTTTCACAGAATTCAACCAAACACTATTAATAAAGTATTTACTTAATAAAAGCAGCCTTTACGCAGCCAGCTGGAATGGCTTCAAATACAAAAGTGACTCTAGGTTTCTTTTGGATTATTTGTATAAGCAAAATATGTAAAGAATAGACCTGAAGAATAAAGGAAATGAGTCAGATTCTGATCTCTTTTAAATGTGGAATATACAATCCAGAGAGACTGTACAGTATTTGCATTTGAAGCCAATCTTCCACAGTTCACCTTTCTGATATGGGCCAGAGATCACACCTCACATAGTATCAACAGTTACAATACTCTCCTAACCACTGTATCTCAGAGAACCCAGTGTACCTCACCTATTCTTTGCACAGACTAGAACACCCATTGTGTCTACTGCATTCACCTGTCCAAATATGGCTCAGATCTGAGACTCCTCCAGATACCTTGGCCACCCATATAATGAGCCAAATTTATCCATGGGGCGACTTCAATGAAACTACTCCCATGCTTACAGTTAATCGTGTTCTTAAATGCTTTGCTGAACTGGGGCCTTACCACACTACTGTGAACTAAGTTTTACTATTCTCCTTTCAGAGGCAGTTGAAACAAAGGCAGACGGGTAGCTCACTCAAAGCCACAAATGGAGTTGGATGTCAGAACCAGGGTTGAAACTCTGGCTCCCACTAAAACTGGCCAAAAATGGGGGGGAGGGAAGGGGAAGAGAAAACAACATTTTTGTGAATTTCCCCCAGTTTCCAACCAGCCCTGGTTCCCAGAGTATATACCGCCTCAGTCTACTAGAGTACACTGCTCTCTACAAAAGCTCATTAGATTAAATGATACCAATGCATCCAAAGCAAGAAATCTTTTTCTATACAATGCAGTAAAGCTGAGCCAACCAAAACTGCTCACAAGCTGACCTGAACAAGCCCCTTCTTGTTCACAGGTTCTCAGCCATTTGCCTGGTAATCTCATTGTCATGATGAAACTGACTATATTTTTCCAAACTCGCATTTAGTTTAGTATTGTCGGCATGAGAATAGTTGGAAAGTGAATAACAGTCTTCTTGATTATTTGCATTAGAGTAGCACGTAGGAACCTGAACCAAGGTTCACGACCCCCACTGCGCTAGTCGCTACTGGACAAGTAACCAAGTAGAGAGTCTCTGCCCTCTGGAGCTTACTGTACAGGTAGGTACCAGACAGGAAATAAGAGGTAGACAAAACAGACAAATAGAGTGGCAGTGGATAGTATTGATATGGAATGTGGTATATTTCTGTTAACACAGACTTAACACACCTGAACACCAGATTAACTATTCCACTGGGAAATGGAGCAGTGGGCACTAAGCCTAAGTAAATGGCAATAAGTTACATTTTTATTGACTTATTTTAGCATCCTTCAAATTGAGGAAATAACTAATATCTGCAGCAGCTGCTGCTACTCCTGTTACTCCTGGTTGCAATCCAACCAAATTCATTTTGAAAAGAAAAGAATTCCCTTTAAGAGGCTGGTATCCAACTAGGGAGGGTATAGGATTTATTCAGAAGCACCTCCTGAAAATAGAGAATTACATTTAAAAGGTCCTCTTTTGAGGCAGCTGCTGGATAGGAACAACCATGGGAGACCATTTTCACAAAGAAATGAACCCACTCCTCTTCTCCTGATACTGATTTAGACTTGACAAAGTATTGAGTAGATCTCCTGTTGGTTCCACTTTTTAACATAAGAAAAAATGGATATTCCAGTAATTAAGGGAAAGGCTAAAAGTACATATTTCTGGGTCACTGAAAACAAGAGATGCACAAGGGAAATGTTCCCCCACCCACCCCCCAATAAAAATATTTATGCCACACAAATAGTTCTGTTTTGACATTGCAAAACCAGGACTAAAAGATTTCTACACTCAATTTTTGGAAAGCTTTTCTTGTGTTGTATCTTGAAAAAATAGTTATAATTGCTTCTTCCAGCCACAATTACACATTTGAGAGAGAGAGTGTGTGAAACTGGGATACATTTTCACATAAATAGACATATAGTCATTAAAATGATTGCTGCATGTGTTGTCTTTTTAGGATTAATATTATATCTTTTCAGAAAATATACTGAAAAGGAACTTTATCCTCCCTTCTTACTCTTCAAACACAGTTCAGAATCCAGTTCTGAACTAACCAATTAACCACAACTCCCACAAGAAAAGGCCATGATGGCTGGTACTTTATACCTATGTAGATGATCATCAAGTGAATAGGTCTAGTTAAACTATATTTTCAAAGCTCATATTTTAAAATCCTATATTATTTCCATTATTACCAATATATGTAATTTCTACATATTTCCAAAACTTCATTCTACTACTATCCTCTCATTCCTGCATTCTATTATTTGTTTATTTTAACAATATTGGGCTAAATCAGCCCCTGGTGTAATTCCACTGCAGTCAATGAATTGTCAATGAATGGAAAAAAGGCACAAGTTAGAAATAAGGCACAATTTTATTTATTTATTTTACAGGAAGGGTGCTTAACCACGGAAACAAACTTCCAAGGGAAGTACAATATGAATTCTCCACCTGATGGATTTTCCCCATCTGAAAATCTATACTGACCTTGCTGGAGGGCCAAACCACCAAGAAGGAGCACCTGGGTCACAAAAAGAGATCATCCTTGGTCCAGAGAGACACCATGGCGCGAACAACCAAAGGAAGGGACACTAGATCATGAGAAATCTAATCCCCAGATGTGGCCACAAGCAGTGAATCCTGTGACAGTAAATAAAAAAACTCTGAGCTAAATTCAGCATTGGCAACAGCAAGTTGAACTCTATGGATGGCATTGAAGTTACACCTCTTGTGGCAAAGATGACTTTGTTCCCATTGCTTTTTCAAAACTGAGTTTTTGACACCCAGTTTCCATTAGCTTTATGGGATTCAGGCATCCAAATCGCCTAGGAGGCTTAGAAAATCTCAGTCTGTATGTATTAATCATTTCATCATATTACTTCCATTGTGTTGTGTACACACAACTCAGGATTATGATGACACTTTGTTGCTGCTTAGAGCAACACATAACTACTGATGCTCCCGCTTTCCTACCACTGCTTGGCACTGAGCACCAGCAACATACCTGCTAGATTTTAAAGACATTCATTAAAAGATGCCGTGTATCAAGTGAAATGTCAAAGCTTTGATGCAATGAAAATAGTGTTTATATCTCAGTCATTCTCTATCTGCCAGTCCATTCTTCCCAGGAATAGCATCATTGCACAATGGAGCTCAGAATATAACATACACTATTGCTACCGTAGGAAGATGAAAGTGAAAAGTCACATTTAGGAAAAAAAAAAGCCCTGAACAGCAGACGAATCAAAGTGACATGTCAGTCATTGCCAGGGTTTTGCCTAGCTGTTCAACAAACGTAACGCATCAATTGCTGATATTATCAAAGGAAACGACTTTTCCAACCACATGGGAAATATGTCAGAAAAACAAATGGCGTTAAATAAACAGTAGCAGAAGGAACAGAGAAATATTGATTTATAGCTTTCTCCCCTCTGTCCTTTACAAAAGGTCCCCTTCACCAATCCACCACTCAAGTCACGGAGATAAATTCTTCATCCCCTTCCTGCTTTTCCCATTGTCAGGTACATAGTCTTTTTGTCTTCTGTTCAAAGCAGCAACAGAGTGACACTTTGACCTCCTATATCAGCAGTAAGTCTGTGATTACTTTGAACAGATGCAGGAATGGCTGGTTTGTAGCAGGAATCTTTTGAGTGAAAGCAAGGTAGGTAAGACTAGTACCAAATAATGCTATAAGAAAACTACCAATACGAGAACATCGTGAAATAAAAATAAATATTGTGGAACTGAATGGACAAAAAATTTGGTGAAGTCTTTCCCCCTAGGTCCCCTGTTCAAGTCTAGCCCAACGCAGTAATGACTCTCTCTAGCTGGAGGCAGAGGTAACAAGATGACTCACAGTCCTGGGTACCCCAAGAAATGTCACAGAAAGCCCCATTGCATTCCCTGGATAAGCATGGACTAAAATCCCACCCCTAAGCAATCATCAATGGCCCCACCCCCAAAGCACAGTTTCAGGGGAGCAGAGTAGCAGACTTTGCAAGTGAACTGCTGCTGATGCTCGCATCTCCTATGTAGGGTGACCAGATGTCCCGTTTTTAAAGGGACAGTCCCATTTTTGGGACTTTTTCTTATATAGGCTCCTATTGCCCCCGACCCCGTCCCATTTTTTCCACAGTTGCTAACTGGTCACCCTACTCCTATGTGATCTTTAAAAGCTCATTCCTCTCCCTCCCGTCCCTTTTACTGCCATAGGAAACATCAGTGTGACTGCCTGAATCATTGTCTCTGATGGATTTAAGAAATATCAAACTGTACTTTAAAAGCAGAAGTCATTAGCAAGTATCTGTTTGGCTAGTGACAGCTGAAACACTGAATGAATGACAATTTAACAGTTAAGGTTAAATATATTTCTCCAGTTTATCACCATTCATTTCCCCTAAATGTAGTAAATGTTCAGGAGAAAGACACCATGAATTACACAGTATGGCAGATATAACTATCAACAATAGACTATGCCATCAAAGCAATTCTAAAACAAATGTGCTAAACAATGCCAGGGATCATCATGTTATATTAATGACTTCATAATGCAAAGCTCTCATGTGTATGTGATATATTGAAGGCAGAGCTCTGTTAGTCAATAATAGGACACCTGTCATGGTAATGATGTATGTACTGTATATTAAGCAAATGGAACAGGAGCTGTGCATGACACATGATGTATTTTACTAGCGGTTTTGCAGCACCCTGTTTCTTACGGGAACAAGCAAGTAAAGTCTTTATAGTACTTGGTGGTTTTTATCTGTAGATTTCCAAGCATTGTGTATAAGCATTAACTCAGTTTTTATAGGTGGGAAACCGAGGCACAGAAAATGTATATGCAATCATATGAGTCAGTAAAAGAGCCAGGAGTAGAACCCAGCTGTCCTGACTCCTAGTTCAGACTTGTAGCCGCATAGCTCTGATTCAATACATATAATCACATTTCAGCTTATGTCCATGGATTCTTCTGCAACTAAAACTGACCCTACAAATTAGAATTATGAATGTTAAAAACTCCTTATCTGAAAGGATTCTATTGAATAATGTTTAAAAGCACATCTTATATTTGCATATGAGCAAAGAGCAACGTTTTCCAGAAGTGCTTAAGCTTAATTTCTTTCCAGGACATTTTTTTTCCTATTTACAGTCTTCATGTCAATGAGATTTAATGTAGCAAAACACATTAGTAGGTGCTAGGAAGGGCATACCATTTCTTTGGCATGTTGGCGCGAAGACTCAGGCTCCATCAAGCAAAGCAAACAAACAAACAAGAACATTTGAGTTAAGCCATTGGCTTGCTCAATCCAGCAGACATCTACTACAACAGCTGATTACCCAGAAAAATGTAGAATGATTACCCAGAGGGCCAGATTCTGGTAGCCTTACTGACACTGAATAGCATCCTACTCTACAACTGGTCCCATGGACTTCACTAGAAGCAAAGTGGTACTCAGCTTCACTCACACTATCAGAATCCAGCCCAGGGATTTTAAGTGTTTTTTTAATAAAAATAATTATTTATTTTTTAAATAAAAATGGGCCAATCCCTAACACCCTTACTAAGGCAAAACTCCCATTGACTTCAATAAGAGTTTTGCCTGAGCGAGAATGAAGGACTCAATCCTACAAGCTGCTCAAGGTAATCAAGCATGTGATTTCAATGGATCTCCAAGAGAGCAGAAGAGTCCACCCACATGGAGTGGCTTGCAGGATTGGGGCATGAGATTGTACATTGTTCAGAGCAGGGACTGTCTCTTCCCTCTATTTATAAAAGGACTATCCCATTTTGGGCACTACTGCACTCTAAATAATTAATAGTGAGTGAGGACTTCAGGATTTGGGGCTAGTTGATGGAAAGTACTGTCCAATCAAGCCATGACTGTTCCCCTGATGGAAGCTCAAAGTTCTAGCTGTGCTCAGCATTAAACCTAGAGCTCAAAATCTAGAGATGGATCTGAGCCACAATGTTCAGATCTGGATCTAAAACTTTTTGAAAATTCATGCAGAAGTGTCGGATCCGGGTGTCATGCTGTCTGCAGTGCCGCACAACCGTGAGTGCCAATATCAGGGCAGACAGTCAAGAAGCAGGGCAGAGACCCCAAACTGCTAGTATGTTCCATAGTTAGATTTCACCAACCCAGCAACAAGTATGAACTCCTAAGCACTATAACAGTCGTACCTTGGAGTCACAGACAGTTCCCTTGGGCATTCCAGTCTATCTTGCCGCCCAAGCCGGACTTAGTGATAGATGGTTGCTCTACACCAAAGATAAATATTCAGGTTGCTCCCTGTCCCAAGACACCAGTCACTTACCCCAGTTCAATTTGTACCTTAGATCTCACACCAAAGACAACTCTTGTAGCCAATCCTATAGTAAACTAAGGATTTACCAGCTAAGAAAAGAAATTAGAGTGTTATTACATGGTTAAACCGGGCATGCACATATACACAAATGAGTTACAGTCTATGGTTTCAAAAGGTGACAGAGCTGCAGTAATATGCCAGCTCTGAATGTCTTTTTGGCTAGCCCCAGGTTGACTCTGGAGACTGGCTCTGCTTCCATTTGTAGCTCCGGCCCTGTGAGACTCCAAACAGCAAAGGATGAAAACATTTCTTAGAGAGACAAGATGGGTGAGGACCGACATGGTTACAACATCACTGCACAGAAAAAATTTCTTGTCAACTATTTTTATTCTTCCACAATTCGAGCTGATAGGACAAGCCTTTTTGCATGTAACCTCTTCGTGGGTGTAAAGGGGGTAATTAAAGTCTTTGTATTGTGATGTCCCACAATCGCCCATTTGATAGGCCTTCTTGATAGGCAGGAGGCGATCCCTCCAAACTGGCTTCACAGTTTCAGAGTGTCAGTCATAGGACCAGGTCATAGCCAGTCAGGCCTAGTGATCAGAGTCCAAATGCCAGAGCGAAAGGTCAGAGTCAGGTATCGGACCTGAGGGTCGGAGCCAAACTCAGAATCCAATGCCAGAACCAAGGGATGGGGCAGATGCAGAGTGAGGAGTCAGAGCCAAGGGTCAGAACCAGATTACCAGGAGTCAGGGAAGGCAGGAGCAGGGCTGGTTCTGAGGCAGGAACAAGGCTGGGTGCAGGGCAGGATCTGGGCTGGAGCAGGGCTTGGAGAGACAAGCGTAGGGAGTCCATGGGCATGTGCCCTAAGTAGCAAGCAAGCAATTGCTGCTGCTAAGTTTCAGAACCAGCCTGCTGGCTTCCTCAGTCAGTCAGGCAGGGCAGGGCTCCTTACACAGAGCAAACATTTTTTACACTCACAAAGCAAAAATTTAAATATTACCTTATAGCATATGATAAAGATATTACAAGTGAGATTATGAAATGCTTGTAAGTTGCTGCATGCATTAAAGTCTAAACACATTGGTAAAAGTCCAATACCCGTCTCAACCATACTAAGACACAGATGAAACAGCAATGAATTTGTCAGCACTCACGGCACTTGACCTGCCACATCACACCGGGGTTCTCATTCAACTTCATCTCTAATGAAAACCTAATGATATAAAACAGCTTTAACCCTGCCTATTTTCCGATATTCACCCAGAAACTCAGTTCCTGGTTGCTTGGAAGTCTCGCCACTTTTTTTTTTTTTAAAGTGAATCTGAATCAAGTTCCAAGAGCACACCCTAATTAATCTAGCTCAGTGGTCTACAACATATGCAGAATGAAGAGGCGCATTGGCAACTTGGCAGGAACTGTGTGGCCGCATCTAATTTCCATATAAATGTACACAGCATTTTAATCACAGATAAAGGCACACATTTTTTTCCTTTGCTTGTTTATAGAAAACTGCATGTGTTCACACATTTAAAAACCACCCTCAAAGACCTGATTCTCCCCTGCCTTGCACTGTGTGTAGTCAGCTTGCTACACCATGGCAAAATGGGTATAAAATGCTATCAAATCAAGTCAGAAATCGCCACTCACACTGCTAGTGGCACCTTATGCCCCTTTGACCTGGTGTAAATTACTACACTCCTGGTGCAGGGCAGAGGAGAATCAGGCCCAGAAAGACAAAAATCTGTTGGGAAGGCTGCAAAAGAATGGGTGTCAATGGGAAGGTTGGCTCTACTTCCCAGGAGCCTGCTTCATGAAGACAACCTTTACCTTTGAGTTAGTGTGTGAAATTCTGCTCAATATAGGGGAAGGGTGGGGTCATTAGGAAACTTGTTACAGCTGTGTTTCAGAGCTGGCCCAGACCCACTCCTAGTTAGAGCAGCTGAGTGGTTGCTCTAGCTTATTCCTCTGGCATAAGCTCCATAAGGGACTTTATGCCAATGGAGAATCAGCACAGTGGCACTTTGCTCTGCCATATGCCCATCATGCACCCAACATGGCCCCTATGTCAGGGTGGGATTCAGGACTGTACAGCTGGCATAGCAGTCTACTCCACTGTCTTGTCATCAGTGGGAAGTTCCTCATTCCAAGTAGCCATTTACACTAGTTCAAAGTGGCTGTACATCATTGTCATTCTGCTCTGGTAGTATTTTTGCACTGGTGTAAATTATTATACAAGGTGCAGAGAATCAGGCCCCAACTGTATATATAGATAAGAACATAAGAATGGCCATACTGGGTCAGACCAAAGGTCCATCCAGCCCAGTATCCTGTTTGCCAACGGTGGCCAATGCCAGGTGCCCCAGAGGGAGTGAACCTAACAGATAATGATCAAGTGATCTCTCTCCTGCCATCCATCTCCATCTTCTGACAAACAGAGGCTAGGGACACCATTCCTTACCCATCCTGGCTAATAGCCATTAATGGACTTAACCTCCATACATTTATCTAGTTCTCTTTTAAACCCTGTTATAGTCCTAGCCTTCACAACCTCCTCAGGCAAGGAGTTCCACAGGTTGACTGTGGTTATTTACCAGGTTGACAGGTTATTTGTTTTAAACCTGCTGCCCATTAATTTCATTTGGTGGCCCCTAGTTCTTATATTATGGGAACAAGTAAATAACTTTTCCTTATTCACTTTCTCCACACCACTCATGATTTTATATACCTCTATCATATCCCCCCTTAGTCTCCTCTTTTCCAAGCTGAAAAGTCCTAGCCTCTTTAATCTCTCCTCATATGGGACCCATTCCAAACCCCTAATCATTTTAGTTGCCCTTCTCTGAACCTTTTCTAGTGCCAGTGTATCTTTTTTGAGACGAGGAGACCACATCTGTAGCCAGTATTCAAGATGTGGGCATACCACAGATTTATATAAGGGCAATAAGATATTCTCCATCTTATTCTCTACCCCTTTTTTAATGATTCCTAACATCCTGTTTGCTTTTTGACTGCCACTGCACACTGCGTGGACGTCTTTAGAGACCTATCTACAATGACCCCAAGATCTCTTTCCTGATTAGTTGTAGCTAAATTAGCCCCTATCATATTGTATGTATAGTTGGGGTTATTTTTTCCAGTGTGTATTACTTTACATGTATCCACATTAAATTTCATTTGCCATTTTGTTGCCCAATCACTTAGTTTTGTGAGATCTTTTTGAAGTTCTTCACAGTCTGCTTTGGTCTTAACTATCTTGAGCAGTTTAGTATCATCTGCAAACTTTGCCACTTCACTGTTTACCCCTTTCTCTAGCAGCAAAGAGTCCTGTGGCACCTTATAGACTAACTTATAGACTAACAGACGTATAGGAGCATGAGCTTTCTCCAGATCATTTATGAATAAGTTGAATAGAATTGGTCCTAGGACTGACCCTTGGGGAACACCACTAGATGAGACTGTCTCTTGAAAACAAAAATATTGGAGCAGCTATTCCAAGTGCTGATCATTACATAACTTATTATCACATGGAGTTTACCTGCCTGGACAAATCTAATCTTTGAATGTTGGCTGAAAGAATAAGGAAATTATCACAGATTATCACAGTCTCTCCACTGGAATTTAGCAGAGACCGGGTGTGGGTGAGAATCTCAAATCATGAATGGGCTTTGAGTCTCAGATCAACTTACCTTTTGTAGAACTTCTTTCCCTGGGGAGAAGCATTAGCAGACTTATACGTTGGCGAGCACTTTCCACAAATTTGCATCTGTCTTTCAGAATCCGTGCCTTCCTATTATATAACTGACAAAGTGATGGTATTAATTAATCTTATTGTGTACAGAGCTGATTGATATCAAGCAGAATTAGACTACAGTAATCAAGTTAACCAGTTGCAGATGTGCGAAGTGCTGCAGTTTATCAAATTTTGCAGGCACCCAGTGATTCTGTATAATGATGAGGAACAATGCTGACAAGAGAGCAGAGGGTCATTAATATGACACCTGATTTTTATTTATTTATAACTCTTAAAAATTACCACACTTGTCAGCTGTACAAAAGGTGCCGGGATGTGTTAATGCATATTCTGTCAAAATTGTCAAGAGTATGAGCCACAAGCTGGCTCCACTGGGATATGCTCTGTGTTTAAAAACACACACGCACACTTGCTTATTGTGAGACGCTGGAACTTCAAAAGCTGAAAGCTGCTGAAGATGAATAATGGGCGTAATGTGCAGATCTGTAAAGGTGTGAAAAGATGTCGCTATACGGGATGTTGAAATAGAAACAGGATTCAACAAGGACAATTATCATCTCTGTCAAAGGCTTTCAGTGATCGGTGTCAGCTGCCACCACAGTAGGAGGAGGAGGAAAAACTGCTACATGAATATTTGATGTTTTATGAAATTAGGCCAAGCTGAAATCTCTGTCAGAGTGTTTTGATGGTGTACGTTTGCTGGGGGAGTGGAGAGGAGATCCATTCAGAGGTTATTTTTCATTACTGCTTCAATTAGTTCTCTTTTGATGTAAGTGAACTTAGTGCTCATGACAAAAATGCTAGTCAGACATCCCTGGAGACATCTTGCCTACAGCGCAAGATTCCTCAGCACACAAGGCACCACTGTAGTGAGTCGGTATGGCTCCCCTCCTGCCCAGCAGAGGGAGCACCTAGCCAGAAGCCTGAGGGGGCGGGGCCAAGGAGCGTTGAGCCCGCCCCTCCAAGGGTCAGGCGGGCTCAACGGGCCAAAACAGGTCTGAGCCCTTTGACTCTGTATTGTTGCTCAGCCCTGAGGCAGAGGGCCTGAGCCCCATTGACTCTGCATTGTTGCGCAGCCCCGAGCCAGAGGGCCCGCGCCTTGGGATTTTGTGTTTGTCGCCCAGGAACACCGGGGACCTGCCCGGACCAGACGGCGTGTAGTGAGTCGGTGTGGCTCCCCTCCGCCCCTCGGAGAGGGTCGAGCCCCGGTCACACATGATTACACCCACCCGTATATCTTCAAGCTGACTTGGAGGAACCATCCCCACCATCTAAGAACCAGGCGATCCAGCTCCTTATTTGTCCATCCTAGGCCTTTCATCTGAGACTGCCAACACCAGTACTACCAATTAGTGCCCGTTGTACAGATCTCTTCCCTCCCTCTTGGCAGAGATGACCTCTCCCTGCTTCATGTCATGTCATAACCGACCCTAGATGCAGGATCCTCTGGGCAAGAGCCTCTTATTATTCTCTCTTCATACTGCCAAGTTACTCTGCACTCCAGGAGACAATTAGTACTTTGTTAAGTAATTCTCAACATGATAGTTGTTCTTGAAATGTGGCCTGCTTGCTAAGAACTGGCCAGTGACAAGACCAGACTCTTTCTCATGACCCATCAAATGGTCTCCAAATAATGATTTTTCATCACTGCCAACCTGAGCTAGATTTCCACAAGGGATAGAGAGCTGAAAAGCTTTGAATCCCATTTAAAGCTGGGTGAATAATTACATTTTCAGTTCAGCAGGCAAACAGACAAAATCTGGGGAAATATTTGGTTCAATTCCCTCAAATGTTTGGAATCTGTCAGGATATTGGAAAATTTTATTTCAGGCACATTTTCTTCTTTTGTAAGCTTTAGCCCAGGGGTGATGGCACTTGTCTGGATGGTGGGAGTCTGATGTTTGCATCCTAATTCTGGAGCAGGACTTGAATTCAGATCCTCCTCCTCTTAGGTAAATGGGCTAACCAGCAGGCTATAGGCTAGGCTATTCTGAGGTCTGCTGTTTTCAATCTCTTCTGTTAAAGCTGTTCCACTTTGTATAAATACTTAACTATTCATTGTACTAAAGACAGAGTGACTGAGAATTAATCACTAGGGCCAGGCTATAGAGTCAGGCACTCACCTGGGAGATAGGAGATGTGGATTAAATCTTCTCTCTGCCTGAATTAGAGGAGGGATTTTAATCCACATCTCCTACCTCCCAGATGAGTGCCTTAATCACCAGGCTAAACTGTTTGGTCCCCAAAATTCACCCAGGTCTAATCCAGTCTCATAAATAAAGGATTTTCTAAATAGCTGGAGTGTTTAATTTTTAAAGCTCGGACAGATGCAATTGGAAGAGCAGTGAGATGGTGATGAGGACCATTTAAGTACCTAAATAGATTGATCTAATTTACCAAATCGAAAAACAATTCAACCAGCGCGCTGGTTGGGATTTTTTTTCTTGTGAAAAATTGTCAAAAACAATGCCCATTTCCCCCTTTTGTTGAAATTTTTCTATGGCAATTTTTGGGACTTTTAATTGGAAAAACCCCTCAAAGATTGAATGGTTTTGGTTAAAAAATAGAATTATTGGTTGCTGAAAACCAAAATCATATCATTTTTCCATGAAAAAGCCAAACAGTATCAACAAAAATGTCAAAGCCAATTTTAACTGAAAATGTTTTCAAGCATTTTTTTTAAATCAGCTGTACTTCTTATTATGAAAATAAAATCAATTAATAAAGCCACTAGAACCAGCAGCTAGACTTAGTGGGCAGGCCTCACTAATACTAATGTATCTCCACTGACTTCAGTGGGGCTACTTCTGATTTACGCCGCGTAAAAGCCGATGTAGGCTCCAGTGTGTCAGGTGAACATGGGAATGAAGATCCACGTATGGATTTCTCAGTGCTGTACAGGAGTTACTTTGAAAAGCAGGGTGAGGTAACTGAGACCCTTTTGAGGAGTTCTGCATGCTCATTTGCTCCCTTCTGCTGGATGCAACCGGTGGGGGGAGGGAGACAGGCAGAGAGAAAGAAATTAGTTATGGCTCCCTGATTCTGACACCCGTTATATGATGGTCCTGCCCCGATATAGATTAAAGTATCCCTGCTCTGACCTATATCAGCTGGCTATGACCCCCCAAGGGACCATCCATCAGCCACGGACAGCCAGAGCTCAGTGTGCTCAAAGCCTTGACGTGCCCCCCTACACCAAGGACTGAAGGGGTGGGTAGCGTCAGAGCCAGCTATGCTGGTTTTATACCTACTGGAGATTCCAAAGCGACCTCAGCATGGCCTCCAATAGCTCTGCCACACAGACCTGTCTTTGGCCCTCTTCAACAGGCACGGTCACAGAATTCAATTTGACTGACGAGTAGTTCGTGTGTTATGGACGAAAGAGTCACAATTTTCAAACCCGGGTGCCCGAAGTTAGGCTCCAAACTCCATGGTTTGGTATCTAAATAAAAATGGCCTGATTTTCCAAAGGTATTGAGGTCTCAAACTCCGCTGACATCAGTGGAACCGTGTGGGACTTCAGTGCTTTGGGAAATCAGGCCATTGTTATTTAGGTGCCTAACTATGGAGTTTGGAACCTAACTCTGGGCACCCGGGTTTGAAAATCCTGACCACATCCAACAAATTCTTCAAACTTGGATCTCATTCCTTTCATACCTTAAGCAGATTTGATCACAGTGGTGAAACACTAGTTCTTAGCCTTCAATTGAAGATGTTGCAACTTTTTTGTAAGGTATAAATTACCTACCCCCCGTTTTGGCAAAGTTGGTACTACAGATGGACAAAAAAAACCCACAAACATTTTCAACAACATTTTCAACTGGGTCTTTATCAATCAAAAACTGAATCTGATGAAAATTTTCATGGAAAACTCAAAATTTGGAAAATTTCAACCAACTTGACTTAATACTTTCCCCCCTCATTTTGAGCACAGGCTGTTGACTTATTTAAATCTGTTCCAGATTTTTCCATGATGAAGGCATTGTCATACAATGCAGCAAACTGGTGAGCTCGCTCTTCATGTCTGAAATCCTACCTAATTCCAACCCAGCTTCCAAACCTCACACAACTACACAACCTGGGTGCAGTATGCGTTAACAATACTCCCATGCCAAATGCTGACAAGATAAATGAACTGTCTTCTCACTGAGTAAGAGTTGAAATTTTTTTTTGTCTGTAGGCCAAGCCTGGGTTTGAAGCCAAGACCACAGATTACCAAAACTAGTATTTGTGTGGTGCTCCACTGAAAGAGGAGTGAATTCCACATTACATTTTATATCTTGCCACAACTAATTGAGAAGATTAACAAGAGAAATATTGGCCACATGGCTGGCTGGGGATCCAGGAGAAACCTTGGCCCTAAATTTGTGGATTCCAGTTCTCAGCTAGTATTTGCAACCGCATACAGCTGCTCCATATCCCCAGACCTCCCTAATGACCATTCTTCCAAAGACCAGCATGATTATTAGTCCCCTCTACACTCCTGAACACCAGAGAGGAACAGAGAAATAGTGAGCAGGCAGCCAGGGACCTCCTAGTGGTCAGAGGAGTCTCTGAGACTAGTAACAACAACCTGCTCATGAACAAGAGAGTAAGGAAAGAGCTGTCATGCTGCACTAGCCAGCAGGGTGGTTGGAGCATAGCCAGTGCCCCTGTTGTTCTGGAAGGCTGCACACAAAGCCCCTCTTTTTTGTTTTGTGCCCTTTCTGTTACACCAAGCCTGCTCTCAATAGACATTTCCTTTGCTATTAATGGAATCTGCTTTAATTTCAAAAGTTCTGTTTGCAGGCTGTAATCTCAGCCCCAGTCCAATTTAAATATCTGTTGTTTCGGTGGTGGACTTCTGGACTACCTCCCTCTCACTCGATGCCAAAAACATAACGGAGAGATTTTCACCCACCGTTAGAAGCCATCTGGTTATGCTGCACTGAAAAGTGAGACAGATAAGGAGCTGTATGATACCCATGTAAGGCAATTTGCTAGCCTGTTTATCATACCTGACTCTGGGGTGCACCGCTTTATTTTGATTTGATAAAAAGAAAAGGAGTACAGCTGCAGTGCACTGCTGCTTCACCAAGCCGACAGATGGGCATCACTGTGAGAAAGCCACATGGCATTTTTTGTTAAACTCAGCTCATTAGGTTTTATCTGCAATATGCTGCTGCATTGGCAGAAAACATTTAGTGAGCAGAAACATTAGCCAAAGTTTGTCAACAGCAATAGGAAAAAGATTCTATTGTGTAAGAATATGCACGTGGGTGTGGTGTGATTCCTTTTAATGCCCAGACATTTGTTCCTCAAACTTTTGAGGCTCTCTCTGTAACTTGTATCGTAATGTTAGCCCTGACTAGCATATTAATAGAGCTGCTTTTCAAAGTTTACAACTGTTGGTACATTTTAAAACAATGCACAAATTGCTTCATCTGCATAGGCCCGGGTTTGTCAACAAAACCTAGAAAGAGCTTTCCCCCTTCCCTGCCCCCCCCCCAAATCCAAAAAATCCCAGATCCCCAAAATTCCTTAAAAGTGATGAATGAATTTCAAGGGGTCTTAAGTTTATGCATCTTGTTATTACTGGGCCTTTAGAACTATAAACAGTTCTCTCTTTCCCTTGTTTGGTTTGCTGATCCCATTCCAACATGCCAATTTAATTTCTTTATAAATTAAATTAATTATATAAATTAAATTAATATAAATTAACTATAATTTCTTCAAATTAAGCTTTGTGGCACTATCGGAAACGGAACATACAATTTTGGGAAATTTCACATTAGAAAATAAAACAAAGTATTTTCAAGCCACAAAACAGATAAAGAACATTTGGTAGCCTCCATTTCATCAAAAAATTGGTATTTAATGGCCCAATCTGAGAAGCACAGCGCCTCAATGTCTGCTGATGTGGGAAATGAGATATTCGTCACTTCAAAGGAGCAGGCCCTAAGTGGAGTACACTCTATAAAGGAATCTATGCTCTGATAAACAGACCTCATTTACAAACAAACTTGCATTGGTTTATTTAAACCAGTTTAGTTAATTTCATGCAACACCCTGTGTGGACAGGTTTTTTTTGTGGGAGGGGCACCTAATCAATTTAAGATCAATCAAAATACACCTGGTTTAAATGAAATAAAAGTGTCCTCATAGCCTTTTACGCTGGTTTAAAATCACACCTTGACTTAAACCAGTCCAACTCTGCATGTAAATATGCCCTTACTATCTGAAAGATAAGACATACTTCAGCAGTGCATAGGCTCACACGGTATTGTTCCATTAGCAGAAACTATGATCACATTTCGAAATACTTTGTTTATTTAAACTGGCATTTTAAGCCTTTATTTTTAGTTATTTCTCTATTATAGCAATGCCCATGCTATAATTGAAGGTCAGCGTTCCTATGGCGATCTCTGGCTGTAAAACTTCACCAGCCTACAAGACCTTAACCTAGGAGTGCTAGATACACATTTGGGCTTTGTTCACACATTTTCACTCTCCCCCAATCACTTAGCCATTTTTAAGGCCCGACTTCCTGAGCAGGTCTAATGACAGATTCCCTTTACGCACAGCTTTCGTGCTCCCTACTCTCCATTTTAAAACAATGTTAGGAGTGTAACCGGAAGGAGTTGTGACTAGGATATCACTATTTGTATGCGTTACTTGGACTGTGAGCTCTTTGGGGTAGGGTCTCCTTTTTTGTTCCGTGTTTGTACAGTGCTTGGCACAATGGGGTCGTTGTCCATGACTGGTGCATTCAGGCAGTATCGCAATACAAATAAATAGTAAATAATAAATAATAATAATAACTTGGACCAGTTACCATCTGTCTTTGGGCCTTTTCCTGCTCGCAGTGAAGTGAGTGAGAGTTTTTCTGAGCGTAAAATTGGATTCTTTGAAAGCAAAGGGGGATTTCATGTGCAGAGGAGAATAGAGTTCAAGTTTGCTTTATGTTGTTGGCCTTTTTGTTGCCAGGACGATTTGAAACTAACACCACAGAGACTACAAAATCAGAGCAGCATTTATGTACGACTGGGAGACAGGGCTGTCACTCTGCCAGTTAACACTACCCAACCCCAATTTTTCTTTCCTTTTAAACTTCAGTTTTACTGGAAAAACACAATGATATCTGGTCACACATGAAAGAGCTAAATTCGAGGGTAATTGAACTACATAGGCTTATACTCCTCCCTGTGTTCCAAAGTCTATCGAAGCACTTATATGAATATTGCCTTTCAAGGACAGAAGGGGGAATTCCTGTTCCTGATGATGATCATATTCATAGAAACAAAAGGAAAAAAGCAAGAAAATTCCACCAATACCCTCATGCTTGGAGGGAAAGATGGCAGACTCGAGTCAAGAGAAACCCCCCAGAGAAAGGATTTGAGTAAAGACTATGGAATTAGGCCTCAGATCTACCGAAAGTAAGAAGAATCTTCTGGGATTCAAGTTTTAATTGATGTGCATGAAAGTGTGTGAGATTAATGTATTTATTCCACATTGCCCTTCAGTCTTAGCTGGAAAGCAGTCATATCTGAGGGGAGATGGAGGAGAATGAAGAGGAGCAGGAAAGGTAAAAGAGAGAAAAACGGAGGAAGAGGAAGAGAATAGAATGGAGGCCTGAAATCTTCCCTGTTTATAGCTCAGGAGCCAAATTCTACTTTCATTTGCAACAATGTAAATAAGAGATTACACAGAATTTATACTGGTGTGAAAATAGAATATGGCCCAGAGTCACTAACTTACCCCTAGACTGTCCTTGTGGGGGCACAGCAGAGGTAACAGGGTCAGCGACAATTGCATAATTAAGCCCTTACTCACAGTAAGTACTACCTTGAGTAGCCCCTTTGATGTCAGTGGAACTGTTCACAGAGTAAGATCCCTCTGGATGTGGGTAAGGGTGGCAGAACCATGCCTTCACTTTTTTAAACAATTTTTTTATTTAAATGTCATATTTCCTGTAAATTTTTATCATGTTAAATTTACATAAAACATATTCCTATATCTGTACTTCACACTGGATAGCAGACAGATAAAGGTTAGAACTGGTAGGAAATTCCCCCTCCCCCAGTGGAAAATTTCAACTTTTCAATGAAAAAAACTAAAAACCAATATATTGTAATTTACAAACGCTGTCATAGTGTACTTTGGATGCCTCCAGCTCCCTTTCTCTTCTGTAGGCTGGGTGCCAGGGTTACACTACACCTCCCACCTGATTGCCTTTCACGGTGAGGGGAGGCAGTTGCATCATGGCAGTTCTTGGTTGTGGTCCATCATGGGAGATGTAGTCTAGCTGGGGAGCCCAGCCGACAAAGGAGAATGGGGACAAAACTTAACTACAACTCCCATGAGGCACTACTGCAGCATTTTTGAATACACTTCCTTCAGTTTTCTGGAGTTTGGGTTTCGTGACAAAAAAAGTTGACATTTTCCATGTAAAACGGGCATTTTTCATGCAAAAAAATTTTCTTGTCAAAAACTCAGTTTTGATGGAAAGTTTTTGACCAGCCCTAAGCCCTATCAATGCTTGTGGGCAGAGCAACGGGAGGGTACTTTATAAGAGAATGAAGCAAGCTCAAAAAGTTCAAAGTCATTCCAGAAAGAATTCCCTTTCTTCACTTAAAGGTTAATGAACACTCAGTTAAAAAAAAGAAAGAGAATTGCTGAGGGCCTCACAGTTACCATGTAAAAATTAAGTTACTGCACATAGGCGCTGTAAACCCATTGACTATGCTCGGCTATTCAATTAAAAGAATACACAGGTAGATTGCATACCTGAGACTGTATGTGAATTTCGAGATCTATCCAGCAAGGTGCTGAATATCCCTAACACCCATTGACCTAGTGGCACACAACACTCGGCAAGAAGCTCTCAGTATCTCATCCGACTCAGCCCTTTGCTTCACCATTGTATCTTGTTTACAGGGCTGGTTTTAAAATTATGAAAGAAGAAGTAGGTCAGAGATAACCTTTGCCAGTTCCCTTCCACAGAGCCATTTTATTGCTGATGTGGATTAGCAAGTAGTAGCAATGTCTCTGCTTTTTTCTCACATAAGGATGATGTAAATTATCCTTCTCATGATTAATTCTTCTGCGAGCAGAAAGGGCAGCTGGGCTGCCCATATCCATGTCTGATTTTAATCTGGAAATTTTCACTTGGTTATTAGCATCCCCCTGCCCATATCAGGAAGTCATTAGATTTTCCCTTGGTATTTAGAAACTAAATCTACCATTGACACTAAAAACCCCAGAGTAAAACAATGCACTTTCTGACCTCCGAAGTATTTTCTGAATGATACAGATTCTTTATATTTCATCAGAGGCTGATGAATAAAGCCTGTAATGCTAGCTCTTTGGGAATGTAAATGGTGTTAGGACACATTTAATACCTGGTGCCATTTCACTGAGTTACACCATGGATGAATTCAGCCCATTTTATTTTCCTGATTTGGTTTCTCTCTCTTCTGTGGCTGCATTATCCCTGAAAGCCCACTTAGTTTTTCAGCTCTGCAAGCAGTGAAACTGTTGAGGTCCAAGCTGATCAACAGTAAATATTTTCCACTGCCGCACTGAGCCATCAAACTGCTCCTTTTGTACCTTTAATTGACTTGTTAGGTCAATGAGAATTTTATAGGCCAGTTTTTCCTTATCTCAAGAGCAACACTGCATATATGGAATGGAGGCCTTTATATCCAGCTCCAGGAACTGAGTGCTAATTTGATCTATCTTCCTGGGCAACTGTGCCAGACTCATCACCATGGTATCTGTGGTGGAAGGACTTAAGCCATGATCTCTGGATAAGGAAACAATTCAGTAGCACTCGCCCATCTACTGGAAGTCCAGAAATGCAAGAGAGCCCTAATGTCACTGCTGGTGTATAATGTTTTGGTAATAAACGTGTTTAATGTTGTTAATTTTTTAACTTCCTGCATCAACATGTCTAGCGACGTTGTGCTTTAGAACTCTAAAGTGCATCAATGTTCCCTCTAGATCGGAGTCTAGTGAATTATTAATCACGGCACATTCAAATTTAGATGTCATGGTAATGGGGATGGGCACGGGGAAGAGAAGGAGAAGAAATATGCTTTTAACCCTTCTGTCCCGGAAGGTGATATACTCAACCTGAAGTACCTCCCGACTCCCAACCCAGAACATGCCTCTTGTGTGCCAGTTTCCACCACCTCCTTTTCTTCTCCAAAAGAGATGGCCCCCGACATCTTTACCCTGTCCCAACCCCAAACACTCAGTATAATACATATGATAGAGATCCTGTGAAAGAGAAAAAGGCAGAAAGAGACATGGCAGCAAAATAGGTAAAATATGCTTTTAAAAATTTTAAGTGCCCTAGAAACTGAAATTTAGGTGCTAAAGGTTTCCATACACCCTGAGGACAATGTATTTTCCAGCTAAAAGTCCCTACAGAATTAGAACTAGCTTTTGTCCAGGCTGAACACAATATTTCTGGGCTGGTGTAGGCCTCTGCCTGAAACCAAGCTTCCCTGACTACACAAAGTCATTCTGGGCTAGAGCAAACCACTGCCTACACTCAACTTCCAAGGTGGACTGCTTTCATGTCTGGAGTAAGCCTGTGCCTAAGCCAAACCCACAGGCTAAACAAAGTCTGTCAGGGCTACAGGAATCTTTCAAGCTGTGCAGGCCTCTGTCTACATCAGGCTTCCAGACCAGTTTTAGTCCCAGTCTAATGAAGTCTTTCAAAACTGGGCCAAAGCTCTGTCTAAGCCAAGTTCCCAGAATAGATTGTCATTCAAAGCTAGAGAAAGCTTTATAGTTCCTGAGCCCTGCCATCACTAGACTCCAGCCAATCAGAAATCGCTGTCTATGATGGACCAATCTGTCACACCAACCTAGCATGACTAGAACTGGCTGAAAAACAGAAAACAAGTAGGGGGAGGGGCAACGTTGTTTCCATTGCACAGGATTCGAAATGGACCCATTTAAGCTTTTTCACATTTTTTCATAATATTTTAAATGAAACTTTAACCAAAATTTCTGTAACAATTTTGGTAAATATTGTGGAAAATGTAGCCAAAATATGGGGAATTTTTAATAATGCTCACAATTTATCACAAAAACAATCAGTTTTGAAAAATAAAGGGCATTTATCAGGAGGGAAAAAATCTTTCCTTGCAAAAAAATTTCAACCAGCTCTAACCAGGAGCAGTTACAGTGTGAGGAGAGGGCACTTCATAAGAACATAAGAGTGTCCATATAGGGTCAGACCAATGGTCCATCTAGCCCAGTATCCTGTGTTCTGACAGTGGCCAATGCCAGATGTTTCAGAGAGAAAGACCAGAACAGGGCAATTAACAAGTGATCCATCCCTTGTCGTCCAGTCCCAGCATCTAGCAGTCAGAGGTTTAGGGACACCCAGAGCATGAGGTTGCATCCCTGACCATCTTGGCTAATAGCCATTGATGGACCTACCCTCCATGAACTTATCTAATTCTTTTTTTAACCCAGTTATACTTTTGGCCATTTACTTATGTCTCCCTGTTTTGCAAACTCTGGTTCCCTGAATTAAGCTACTGTAGGCTTTACACGAACTTCTGCTACCGGTATGTACTGCTATCACCTAATACTTCTTGGCTTGAGGCTTGTCGCAGCAGCAGCAGGAGTTAGAGCACAGTGAGGGAGCAATGTGGGGAGGGCATGGTCCCTAACACTGGCAAGTCAGCAATCCTCAGGACACCCAGTGGGAGGCATAAGTCTTGATTGGGCCCTGTTTCCCAATGGTATTGGCCATCCTTTCTCCGTGCTACCGTGCATCCTTGGGGCAGAGAAATGGGTGGGGGAAGAGAAGAGGAGGCAATGGTCTTCTTCCACATTCTGCCCACAAAGCAAGCTTCAACCACGTGAGTCATCAAAATGAGATACTGCTCAGAGTCGATTGTGCAGATGTTCAAAATATAATTGTGCAGCCTTATGAGCTTCACTGGGCTCCTTAAGATTAGCTCCCCTCCAGGGTGGGGCAGAGAGGTCTTGAATATGCCCATTAGCTATGCTGGATTCCTTGGTCTTGGTTCCTTCTTGACTAAGGAAAAAAATAAGTGGGGGTATTTTCTAAATGCCACCTAATGAGACATCACTCACAGTACATTGTGCAGATCTGTGACACTCCCTTCTCCTTTCTCACATGAGAAAAGGGATAGTTAATGTTGACATTAGATTATCAGCAACTGAGTTAACACCTCACTGAGAATAACAGGGCAGTTCACAATTCTCAGAACTATGGTTCCAGCTCTCCACAGACAGCTAAACCCCATTCACTTTTCAGATGTTTATTATGGCCTGGTTTACATTTAAAATTTAGGACTTGTCTACACTTAAAATATTCGGACTTGCATCCGAAGAAGTGGGTATTCACCCACGAAAGCTCATGCTGCAAAACGTCTGTTAGTCTATAAGGTGCCACAGGATTCTTTGCTGCTTCTACTTAAAATATTACACCACTGTACTGCTTCAGTGTAGACACTCCCTGCACCAAAAGGAGAGTTGCTCCTGTCAGTGTAGGCAGTCCACCTCCCCAAGAGGTGGTAGCTAGGTCAACAGAAGAATACTTCCATTAACTTAGCATTGGTCTACACTGGGGTTAGGTCAGTATAGCTGCATCTCTCAGGGCTGTGAAAAATCCACACCCCTGAGTGATGTGCCTATGCCAACCTAACCCCCAGCTAGGTCAATAGAAGAATGTTTCCACTGACCTAGTTGCCACAGCGCAGGCAGGTGGCGTTCCTACACTGATGAATAAACTCCTTCCATCAGCATAGGGTGTGTCTACACTAGCACACCATGTTGGCATAGCTTGGGTGACTAGATAGCAAGCAAAAATCTGGACTGTCCCTATAAAATCGGGACATCTGGTTATGGCTCCATGCCAGGATAGCTACTGTGCCATAGCTGTGCTGGCATAGTCCCTTGTCCCCATAGTGTGTATACCCTCAATAACCATAATGGCCAGAGATTTGAAAAGAAGAGAGAAAAAGAGAGAAAAGAGGGAAAAGAGAGGAGAGAGAGGAGAGGGAAGAAGAGAGAAGAGAGAATCCAAATACTACCTAGAAGGCACTCATTCCTCTAGGAAGCCAGGCTTCAGATGACAAGCTAGAGAAATGGCTAGCTTCTTAGGCCAGATCAACACTAGAAACTTTCACCGGTGTATTAATATTGGTTGGGGATGTGATTTTTATGACATTGTATACTAGCAAAAGCCCAAGTGTAGATTCAGTTATACTGGTAAAAAGAGGGCTTTTGGTACTATAGCTTATTTCATTTGGGGTCTGGTATAAGCTCTACCAGCAAAAATACCCTTTTGCAGGTATAAACTGCATCTACACTAGGAGGGTTTGCCAATATAGTTCTCCCAGTAAACATTTTCTAGAATAGATTAGGTCTTAAGGGATAAGTTTTATGATTTTATACCAAGCAATAGTGTCATACAAAATTATATATCTGACCCTGGAACCATTGTACAAGTGTCTACAGTGCGAGGTCAAAAAGTGCAGTAATTTTCTAATTGAATATGGCATAAAGTAATAAAATATGCTCCTTGTGATTATTTGTTCGTGTGTTTTATGCAGTGGCACAAATTATCATTTTGTTTTTCTGTTGTGCCGTGAAGTTCGTAGCTAATAATAATAAATTTGCTTTTATGGTGCCTATTGGCCATAACATTCTAGGTGCCTCATATGAAAACAAAGCAGCTGAAATTCAAATTAAAGTGACCACTGAAAATTGTGGTAGCGGGTCATATAAATATTGGTGTGATTCCACTTTTAATTGTGTCCTAACTAGGAAGATTTCTCCAAGAGAAAAATTTGTTGGCGAGTGGCAGATTTGTGAACATATTGAGCCATATCTTCAGCTGGTGTAAATCAGCACAGCTCCACATAAATCCACTTGGTTTCAATCCAGAGGAAATGTGGACATCAATGGAGCTATATCACTTGACACCAGTTGAGGATCTGGCTCATTGAAATTAAGAGAATGTAACATCACAATGATTCTTAAATTAGCGAAGGCCTGATCCTGCAAGGTGCTAAAAGTACAATTAATTGCCACTGGATTTGTGGGCATTCAGCACATCACAAGAGACACACAGCACTTTGCATGTTCAAGCACTGTAGGATCAAAAGTTTTATCACATGGGCAAGATTATACTTATGCTGTCAATGTGGGATGAAATTCACCCCTATACAGAGGGTCCTCAGAGGTCACACACACTATTTAAGGCCCACTTCAGCTTTAGAGTATGTTGGGGCTTGTCTTCACTATGGGGATAAATCGAACTAAATTACGCTACTCCAGCTACGTGAATAATGTAGCTGGAGTCAATGTAGCTTAGGTCGACTTACCCAGTGTCTCTACTCTGCTGCGTCAATGGGAGATGCTCTCCGATTGACTTCCCTTACTCTTCTCAGAGAGTTCCCTTACTCTTCTCAGAGAGGGTCAATCAGAAAGTGTTCTGCCATCGATTTAGCAGGTCTTCATTAGACCTGCTAAATCAACCCCTGCTCCATCGATTGTAGCAGCGTTGATCTCCCTGTAGTGAAGACTAGCCCAAATTTCCCCCTCTCTGGATTATCCATTAATTCATACCCCCATAGCTAAAAAACAAAAACAAACCTTACAACTGTATCGTACCCATATTCAGAATCTCTTTAGCTATGGCTATGGCCCTACCAAATTCACAGTCCATTTTGGTCAATTTCATGGTCATAGGGTTTTTTAAATAGTAAATTTAATGATTTCAGATATTTAAATCTGAAATTTCATGGTGTTGTAATTGTAGGGGTCCTGACCCAAAAAAGTTGTGCGGGGAAGGTCACAGTACTGCTACCCTTATTTCTGTACTGCTGCTGAAGTGGTGGTGCTGCCTTCAGAGCCGGGCAGCTGGAGAGCGGCGGCTGTTGGCTGGGAGCCCATCTCTGAAGGCAGAGCCATTGCCAGCAGCAGCGCAGAAGTTAAGATGGCCTGGTATGGTATTGCCACCCTTACTTCTTGCCTTACTTCTTGCCACCCTCAGTCAGCAGCCATCACTCTCCAGCCGCCCAGCTCCGAAGGCAGCAGCGCAGATGTAAGGGTGGCATGGTATGGTATTGCCATCCTTACTTCTGCGCTGCTGCTGGCGGGGCGCTGCCTTCAGAGCTGGATGCCCAGCCAACCGCTGCCACTCTCCGGCTGCCCAGTTCTGAAGGCAGCCGCGCAGAAGTAAGGGTGGCAATACCACAATCCCCCTAAAATACTCTTGTGACCTCCACCTCCCTTTTGGGTCAGGACCCCCACTTTGAGAAACGCTGGGTCTCCCCCGGGAAATCTGGTCTTTTGTGTGCTTTTACTCTATACTCTACAGATTTCATGGAGGGAAACCAGATGACCAGATTTCATAGTCTGTGACATGTTTTTCATGGCCATGAATTTGGTAGGGCCCTAGCTATGGCTATGGTCAGTATAATACTTCCTATCGAGTTTGGATAATACATTATGAAAAGCAGCTCTGCTTTTTTTAAACGAAAATGTTGTGGCCCAGAATCTCCATTGCCTTAAGAGCCATTATTTCCAGCATTATAAAGTGGCTGTAAAGCCAGCAGACCTGTACAGACCAAGAATTATTTGCAGAAATTATTTAAATATTTATAAATATCTTATAAACCTGTGAAAATTGTAAGTGTCTGACAGGCAGTTTGTGAACAAAAAAAGAGAGGGGTAGATTGGTGAATAAATGTACTTGCTGCAGATTATTAGTTTAGCTCTAACCAAAGCATCTTATGGTTTGGGTGCTGTTGGGGAAGACTTCAGACTCTGACTTGATGGCAGAGATCAGCTGAAGCCATTTCACTGATCATCCCCAAATTTGTACAATGGTGGGGAAGATGGAAGAATGTTCTCAGTGCAGGGCCCTTTAAGGTTTGGCTTGTCTATACGAAGATGTTTGTCAGTACTACTGTACTGATATAATTATATCAGTATCTCTATACCAGAATAACTGTAGCAGTGTAACTATACCAGTATATTCATGCCACTAAACTTCCCCATGTAGACAAGGCCTTAGTCATGGGTTAGGGCTTGTCTATGTGAGAGAAATTGACCAGCATGGTTATTCAGGAATAGCTACCCCATGTGGACACTCTATTCTAGAATAAAAGTGATTTTATTCCAATTATTTCACATCCAAAGCAGCATAATTATTCCAGAATAAAGTCACAATAGGATGGCCACAAAGGGAATTGTTCTGGAATTCTTATAGTGGCATAATTGTTCTGGAATAGCTATGCTGGTCAATTTCCCTGTGTAGACAAGCCCTTAATCATTCAACCTTATTGAATCGGCGATAGTGTCCTTAAGAATATGCATTTCTTCCTGATCTGAAAGAGGAAAGTTCCACAGAATGCCTTGCCCATGAAGCCTGAAAGGAAGTATCAAGAGTGGAGGCACATAATAGTGGTTTGTCTAGGTATCAGGTTATTGGGGTTGATTGCTCCCTAATTTTTTGTTTATATGGTGAACTGCTTGGACTTTGAGATGGCTTTTCTGAGACACTATTTGAAGCACAGGGGCCAAATGTAGGTTTCACCTATGTCAGTGCAACTCCACTGGCTTCAATGAATTTTCCCTGGTGTAACAGAGCAGATTCTGGCCCATTGCGTTTTTAATCTTTCCTCAGATGCCACCTCTTATTCTTTTAATCCACCTCTGAATAAATATTGCCATAAGCAAGACTCTTCTTAGAACAGCTCCTGAATCATCTATCTCCTGTTCTCTAAGAGCATTTGCATTAGAACTAGAAAATCACCCCGTAGCCATATAAACAATACATTGAGCATGCTCATTCGATTACAATCACTTTGGTTTTCTGGACTAACATGTAAATGGGAAAAGACACTCAAAATGAACCAACATTAGATATAGGCCTTGTGGGCAAAATACTTACTGTGCTGAAAACTTAGAGTGAAGCAATATGAAAGGGGAGAGGATCCTATTTCATGCAAATGATAAGGCAGCAGAAAGAATGAAATCAGAAGCAATATTGAATCCCACACCTGGTATTCCTGGATGCTGCTTTGTAGCAGACATGTTAAAAGAAAGATGTGAAACAGTAACTTATTTTGTTCACATCTAAATGGGGAAAATGCCTTCATAATGTAGTGGATTATGGTTTTGTGAAATATTACAGTTTTCTTTATTTGCCTTTGCAGATAGTTAAATTTAAGTGCTACTTATGATTTCCCCCTAGATTTACAAGGTAATAAATTGCTTTAGTGTTTTCAATCTCTTTTCCTTCAGATCTAAATTGGTTGCCTAAATCTCATAGCAAGGTTTATTTCTATGAATACAGTAGGATCAATTTACCAGGCCATTTGCCCCCATTTTATTTCCCTCCAACCCCGTCTTCCCCTGCTCAGAGGCCGCCACTGCAACACTTCACATCCAATGAGACAGCAGAACAGAAGCAGCCTTCAAAACTAACGTTAATGCTGTTCTGTAGATTGGATGATGGAGCAGGTACGTGAGCAGCATATTGTACCTCTCAGCCCAGTGACATGGAAATAAGAGAGACTGCACTCGGAGGAATAAAGGGATAAAAAAAGACCAGGCTCAGAGACACCCTTGGAAAGAGTCTGTGAAATAACACTTCTTGGGTTAGAAAAAGCACTTCAAACGGAACCCTTTTTATACATATTCATTCAAAAATCTGACATGGATCTGTTTTTCAAATCCTCCTCCTGGGTAAGAGACAAAGCCAACTTCAAAATAGACATAAAGGTAGCTTTCTAAATCAGAGGGGAGGAGGGAGGTGGGGGGATCGAGGGTTGTATGGTATGGGGAAGTGCAGGTTTAGGCTGAGATGGACGCCTAAGAGTCCACTCTAAATGTGTGTGTGTGATGGGCGGGGCGGGGCGGGGGAAGGGAACCATATTGTCACTGGAACCATCCTGATCAGTCACTGGCTGGCAGTGCTTAATTTGTAAAGAAAGAGTTGCCAAGGCTCAAGCAATAACAATGGTGTCCTCCACCCAGTGTGAGCTTGCACGCATCAGACGCGTAAGGTCACGCCTTGTACGCCCCTGACAGAAGAGCTGCCAGGGTTGAGTCCCAGTGAGCCCCAACACAAATTAAGCTCTGCTGGCAGGCCAGTCTCTCGCCACCGTCTTCTGTCCATATATGATGGGGTGTACAAACCCCACACTTGCCAGGGAAGGGTTCATAAACTGCTATGGGTTCAGTCAGCCCCACCTTGATTCACCAACAAGCCCTGTCAGGGTTGGAGGGGGCAGTTAAAAGGAGAAAGCCAGCTCAGCTAAGAGGAGGCTGGGTGGGAGAGCAGATCTCTTATGCTGGCTTCCTGAAAGAAGGCCTCAGTCAGAGACTGATAGATGCCAGCGCCTCCCTGAAGGAAAATAGGCTTCATGGGAGACTTGTGTTTACTTTGTTACCTGGGACTACTGAGTGCCCTTTTTGACCTGGGGCATTGTGTTTACTGTTCTACTCGGGACCTGTTTATTGTCTAAATGGGACAATTGCAGTCAATGGCACCTGTCTAGAGAACACTGTTGGCTTGTCCCCTACTGGAGTCAAGGCAATGATTTGTCATGAGCCCTGTACACCGTACACACCGTACTTCTGTTCATCAGCGCCCAGTCTCTGGCCTGGTCTACACTACGCATGTGACTGAGCAGAAGCCAGAGCACCCTTTGTGGAGAAGGCAATGATGGAGATGGGTGGGAGAATGGAAGCAATTCAAATGTCTAAATCCCATCTTTGTCTAGGTGACTAATGGACCATGGATCAAAGGTAAGTTCTGGGTATGGTAAGCAATGCAGTTATATGCAGTTGTTTTACACTGACTGGCTACATGGATATCTTTCAGCCACACTTTCAGAAAGACAGGTACTTCCCTTTAGTAACTGTGGTTCTTTGAGATCCTGTCCGTGTGGCTCCCACTGTAGGTGCACATGTGCCTCATGCATGCAAACTCAGCATCTTCTGAACAGCAGCATTAGTTGGGTATACACATGCACCTTGTACCTCCTCATGCTTCCGTGTGAGGGTAAAAAGGACAGAGCGGACAGACCCTCCCTCAGTTCACTCGCAGCTCAAAGTTCATGGTTGCCGAGGACTCTGAAAAGCAAGGATAGAGGGTGGTTTGTGGGATCCACACTGACAACATCTTAGAGAAACACATGCACTATAAAGATAAGCAACTGTTCTATCTTCTTTGAATATGTGTCAGTGTGGATCCTAGTGGGGTGACAAGCAAGCAGCACCCCCACAGGATGGTGAGAATGAAGAGGAGTGCCAGATGATTTAGTCCACTTGCAGTACATCTCTCCCAAACTTAGCATCTGACCTAACAACTAAGTTTGAAGTACAATGTTTGATGAAAGTAATTGGATTATTCCCTGTCACCGGCCTGCTGATTTCATGTATTGGCACATTTCTAAAGCAGGCAGAAGATGTTGCTTGTGCTCTGGGGGAGTGAGCCTTCAAATTTGAACAGAGAAGTACACCAGACAATTGGTAACAGCTGGAGCTGTGCCATGTGATCCCCTTAGATATTGTTTGTGATGAAATGGCTTGACCTTTGGGATAGCAGACTACAGCTATAAATAACAGAAGAGACAGAAAGGTTTGGTTCTGTCTATAGAAAAGAGTAAAGCTCTGGAAACACACACCACATGTAACTTCTCATCCCCAGTGCAGATAAATTAATTGACTGATTCATGGTGATGGTGAGATGGAGACCTAAAGAAAGAAGCTCCTGGTCTATCAGTTGGGTCACCTGCAAACCCCAAGGGAGAAGTTCCCTGCTTGAGGGTGGTGAGAAGAAATGGCCGGGCAAAGGACCAGAGTCTGTTCCAGCACTGGAATTTGTCTCTGTGTCAGAGCCTCCTTTAAAGTCAGTGTGGGTTCTTCCAGAAGGACTTTGCCAGTACCATGAGTGACTCTACAGACAACATCAATGTCGGTGGCTGCATGCTCACCAATGCCAATACAGTCATCACCGGGGCATTTTGTCACTACTGAAAGTATAGCCAGCTCTACATCACTAGCTCTTGTTTTTGTTTGGGAGCTAGTGGCCTTATCCCTGGGGGTATGTCTTGGTCTCTCCTTGTGGGATGATACCAAGCTACTTCTGGAGTTTCAGCTTCTGGGCTCGGAATACCCTCTCTTTGCTGGGTTGTCTCTGATGCCAGCTCTTTGTTTGATGTTGAGGGTTTCTTGATACTGAATTTGGGTGCCATGCCTACTGGAGGGGGCAATCATAGATGTTGACTTCTTCAGTATGTGCTTCTTTGGGGTCTGAGGTGACCATCATAGACTACTTCAGCAAGCAGAGCTTGGAGTTGAGTGTCACATGATTAGCATGTCATGCTAGAAAAGGTGCAGCACACTGTGCTTTTGTCCATGCAGAATAAACACTTCCTGTGGCTATCAGTTAGCAGGATCCAGATGAGCAAGGCTTGGAGTCCAACATGAGGCAGGAGGACCAAAGGCTCAGCCCCACTGTACAGGAGGGTCTAAGTTCTTCTTCTTCTTGGTTTGTGATTTCCTACCAGAAAGGTGGAAGGGTTATCCAAGTGAATGACCAATCCTGAGTGAGGTTGGTAGATGCAGCAGAAGCAGCTCACTGTCATGGGTGGTATGAGGGAATTGCACGAGTGCTGAAGTTGCTCTGCCCTTTATGACCTCACCTGGGAGCACTACGAGGGCACACGTGCAGCCCTGGTGGAAACTGCTATTCAGAAGACTTTGATCTTGGGTGCACAAAGCACATGCACACCTACTCTGGGGTCCACTCTGGCTACAACATTTTGAAGAACAAGATATCCCAAATCCATACCTTAAAAAAAAGTAATCGCATCCCAGACAAATGACAGCTGGCTCTGTAGCTGAGATTGTTTCTTAGGTGATTTAGATTGTAAACTCTTTGAGTCAGGAACTGTTTTTTTGTTCTGTGTTTGTATAGTGCCTAACACAGTGGGGTACTGGTCCATGACTGAGAATCCTAGATATTATCACATTACAAATGATGATAGAGAAGAAACTAAGTCCTCCATCTCCTAAGTATCTGTCAGTACATTTCTATGGTGTGCAGCAGCAATTAGGTTAAATAATAAAATAAATAGGCTAACCACATTAGAAGGAAACAAGTTTATTAGAAGTGTTGTTTGAACCGGTTGAATCTTTGTCTTTATAAAATCAAAATACATAAGAATAGGGGGACATAAATCCTTTCAAGTCGGCCACCCTGGGACTGTCCCATCTCTCCAGGAGTAATGGCTATTTCATAATCAACGCCTTACCATCATTCATTACACACATTCTATAAAGCCTCATCAAGCATCCTGCATGGTAGTGCAAAGAGCAAGCACACTTACTGTCAAACGAGAGGAAGAAAAATGTGCCACTAGGATAGATCTGGCTGCAGCAGATTTGCAAGATGGAATGCTGCAAAGACTAAGGTATGATCTTGATGTGTGTCTAATTCTATCAATTTCCATGCCTTGAGATGAGGATGTACTTCTTATGAGAGATACTGACATGACAGAAAATAGCCAGACAGCTAATGCTGATGTGCACAAAGAGGAGAGGTGAATGGCTATAACTGAGAAACAACAGCTATCAGAAATCACATCTGCGTATAAGCCCTCACTACCTTCTTGCCCTGCTGCACAGCACATACAATGTGACTGTCTGGGCTTGCTTATTTAAAAACTCACTACGTGCTGCAGGAAGGGAGTAAGATTTTCTGCAAAATACGATCATTTCAATATACTACAAGAACACAGACCCATGAATCCCATCCCCATCTCAATTAGAAACATGGTACACCCCAAACACTTCATTGAATTGTATCATAAATAAAATTAGCCAACAAATCTGGGGTTTAATTAACATTTGTCTTGACCATAAAGGAGGAAAGATCCTTTTTTCTCCATTTGACTAATCAAAGATGTTGACTATCTTAGATACATGCTAGCAAATTAATTCTAAACTAATGAAGTTAAAGGGGGTCATTTGTTAGAGGAAACTGATTACATATCGGAATCTCATGGGAATCTAAACAGGAAAATCGTTGTAATGAAAAAGTATTTTATCTGATGCGGGTCAGCCAAGTAGATCATTAAGGATACAGAGGGCTGAAAATATTAATGATACTTCTATAGGGAAAAGCCAAAGGAAAATGGGATATCATTGATATAACAGGACATTAGTGGTGTCAGGCTTTATAATAAATGAAACATTTGAACCTGTGCTAACTCCATTTAGTATCTAACCTAGAAAACCCAGGTATTTTGCTGACAGGAAGCATACTGATGATTCATTTTTCTTTAACAGATGGATTTAGTGGTTAATCAAAGGTACCAGTTTTGAGCATAAGCCTCTTAAATTACATGTATTACACTAGAACCTAGAGGCTAAAAGCAAGATTGGAGCCCCATTGTGCCAGGGACTGTATACACACACACACACACACACTTGGGCAGGGCGGGTGCAAGGATGTTACGCACCCTAGGCGAAACTTCCACCTTGCGCACCCCCAACCCCGCCTGAGTCCTGTGGCAGCTCTCTGCCCCCTCCCGGCCCTGAGGCGCCCCCCTCTCCGCCCTGAGGTGCCCCCCCGCGGCAGCTCCCCCTGGCCCAGGGAGCCGTGCAGCAGCTCCCCGCCCCAGCTCACTTCTGCTCCGCCTCCTCCCCGAGCACGCCATCGCCGCTCCACTTCTCCTGCCTCCTAGGCTTGCGGTGCCAAACAGCTGATTGGCGCTGCAAGCCTGGGAGGGAGAGAAGCAGAGCGGGAGAGCGTGGACAGCTTAACATAGAAGCTGCCACCGAATTGCCGCCACTGCAGAAACGCATGTGCCGCCCTAACGGCACATGGACTGCCACTGCCATCTGCAGTGGCAATTCGGCACGCTGCTTGGGTCTGTTCAAAAAAACTTCAAAAACAGACTCCAAAGAGAGACTGCTGAACTTGAATTAATATGCAAATTAGACACAATTAACTCAGGCCTAAACAGAGACTGGGAATGGTTGGGTCATTACACTAATTGAATCTATTTCCCTATGTTAAGTTCTCTTCACACCTTCTATGGGTCATCTTAACTATCACTTCAAAAGTTTTTTTTCTCCTGCTGATGATAGCTCATCTCAATTGATTAGACTCTTCCTGTTGGTATGCATACTTCCACCTTTTCATGTTCTCTGTATGTATAAATATCTCCTGTCTGTGTGTTCCATTCTATGCATCCGAAGAAGTGAGCTGTAGCTCACGAAAGCTCATGCTGAAATAAATTTGTTAGTCTCTAAGGTGCCACAAGTACTCCTGTTCTTTTTGCGGATACAGACTAACACGGCTGCTACTCTGAAACCTTTCACCATTATGTTATTCCAGTTTTATGCTGTTGTAATGCCATTGGTTTCAAGAGTCACAGTGGCATTAGAGTAACACAATGGTGCACCAGGCCCCTGCTGGTTAGATTCTTCTTGGTTTCCCAAGACATCCAGAAACCAGATCTTCATACCACATCCTGATGGACTTTAAGCTCATGATTAAGGCCAACACTATTCTGAAAAGGCCATAAGCCCCATTGATATCAATGGGATGTAAATACATATTTAAGCACTTTGATGAATCAGAACCTAGTTATATTATAGAACCTAAGGATCATCAGAAAAAAATAATAGGATATTCCTGACTATATAAAACTAGAGAATCCAGGAGATATTAGTAATGTTATTCTATGGGAAGTGGCCAAAGCGGCAATTCAAGGGAGATTATTAGCCATGACAAACAAAGAAGAAAAAAAACAGATGGAAAGAATTACTTTCTTTCAAAAAGAAGTACAGCGATAGGAAGCTCATCCTAAGAGCATGGGAAATCAAAATCAATGTAAATACCTTATAAATGTAAGGGGAGAAGTTAAGATGCTATTGAGCAGAAAGGCAGAGTGGCAAATAAAACTAGCTAAAAGAATCTTTTATAACAAAAAAAAGAGCAACGAAGACGATAAAATATTGGCATATCTCCTTAGAAGGAGAGCTCATGGGAAAGCAGTTTATCATATGAGAAATGAAAGGGGTATAATCTGCAATCCTAGATCTATTAAATCTGCCTTTCAGGATTTCTACACCAATGCATACACATAGCAACATGCAAACCCTACAGAACCGATGCAACCGCATTAAATAAGTAATATGACTGGTTATATCAGAAGAAACCACAGAACAAAATATTTTCTATCTAAATGACACATCACTGCACTTTATGTAATCCTTATCTTTAACACATACTGATTTTCCAGAAGATAGCAAGCTTTAGCCAGGTCTCAGGTTTTAAAGTAAACGTTCAAAACCAAGAGTTATTGACTATTCTGATAAAGCAAGTAGCTATAGAGAAGCTAAAATATTCTCTTTTTATTATGTGTGTGTCTAATACCTAGCAGAATGAGGCACTGGTACTCAATGAGGCTCTGCATCAACACTGATGAATACAAGTGTCACTTCTCACGGGCCTCAACAAAAATACTTAGGTGAATATGTAACTGACAACACTTATTCACTTTGAGAGTCTGGCATTCCAGAAGGAAGCCACAGCTAAAAAAACCAACACCACCTGTGTAAATTGGTTAGGTGGCTGCCGTTACCTTCAGAACAAAGAGGCAAGGAGTTTCCAACCATTAAGCACTATTATTTGTTTCAATCCTTCTTAAGGTAGCTTCCTAGAATAATGGAAAATGGGATTCTCTTTGAATTCAGATGGAAAAAGAAACTGTCCGGTTTGAGGCTCTGATCCTGTAATGAGCTCCACACAGGTGGGGACACAAACATGCCCAAGTGGACCTGGAACTGGATACTAAATCTTCCTTTGCTCTTCTATGGGCCGAGAGTGAGGAAAATGTACCTTAAAAACATTCCTTACTTATGGCACCACTAAGAATATGGTCCTGAATTACTTGCACGTTACATCAGTGTAACAATGGAGTAAATCCATTGGCTTCAATGCAGTTACCCCTGAATTATACCATAGTAAGCTAGAAAATCTTGCCTATGGACTTGAATAAAAAGGAAAGTGGATTAAAAAAAAGTAGGTAATTCCAGTTACTCCTATTATTGAATTTAACATTTTTTCTCCAGACCATGTAAATAATTGAGAAAGAAGCGTAATAAAAAGTGGTATACAATTACTGCAGTAACTTCTTTAACAACAGAGAATTTAGTACACTGAATAATATAAGAAACTGGGAGGTACATTATAATAATTTCCCCTTATATTTATAATTCCAGTACAAATAATAGGTAATAAGTAAACAACTCATGGAATAGCTGTGGTACAGATATATTTATTCCTAGCTTAATGGAAGGATATTACAGGTAGACTAAATAAAAGCTTACACTGTTTGAATAAAATTAACAAAACAAGAACGAGAGATGTGGGAGGAAAGCTTTTGATTCCAAATGGAGGAGGAGAGAATGGTATGAGATGGTGCTATATATTCATCAGGAACAATGCCAACTTACTGGAAAGTCAATATAAATTGTTACATTGTAGCAGTTATTCCATAACTGCATGGATTCCATAACTGAATCCATGCAGCATCAGAAAAACTGTAATGGGCAAGGCAGCTTATAATATAGAACTTTCTATTCCCCCGAGGATAAAGAGAAAATTAGAGGTGTTACTAAAATATAATTGGAATAAAAAACATATCATTGTATTCCTAAAACAGTATTTAGGTGCAGACTACCTCTCCCATGCAACTAATTATAGTTGATGCTATGAGTAGTCAGTTAAAACTGGTTTAATGGTATTTAAACCTGTGCATTTTACATCTACAAGACTTACAGAGAAGGTTACATTTAATGAAGAGTCCCATAACAATGGGAACTGATGGTTGGTAGCTGGTCCCACAAAGGAACACCATGCTCATAGGATCCATGGCAATATTCTAGTGTTACACAAACAGAGTCCTGTAATAACGCCTCCATTTCCCATCATGCAAGTACCTTATTTTTTTTAATTTTTTCAAGCCAGGGGTGACATGTCTGCCAATAATGGCAAATAAGAAGTCATTGTCCTGCTGATGGGTGTTCTTTTTGGTTTGACATCCTTGTCCACATTTTTTAACACGGATCCACCTTTTTGTGCATGTCTGCCTTAGATGAGCAAAAATTTCAGTGTGTGTGCACACCGTGCTTGTATGATTAGTGGAATTGGAAAAAGAGGATTAGGTTTCAGGAGAGGCCAATTCAATGTGACACCAGTGGAAGGTTAGAAATGCAAGGTGCATCCAGAATGTTAGCTCTCAACCTCTAAAGTCCCCCCCACATGTGAAATTGGCCACTCAACATACTTAATAAAGATCTCTTTCCTACAAGCCTGCCTGTCTGCTCCAGCCTCCATGTATGTAGGAAACCACTGTGCTCACAGTTATTCAGAGAATTGATGAAAATATTTCCAAACATTAACACGTTCAAATAGTAAAAGGAAGACATAACTAATATTATATTTTTAACCAAAGAAGAAACCACTGGGGCTTGCCATTTCAGCACTGTCCATAAAGGTGTTCTTTTTGTTCAATAGGCAGATAAGCTCACTAGGATACAGATATATATTTAGCATTATAAGCCACAGTAGAATTTTGCTTATAGTAGTAACATAATACAGTGGAATTAAAATGGATTTAAGCATTGTTATAAAATAAACATCTCTGCCTTGTGTTAAAAGATAGTTTGGACTGTTTTTTCATGGCAGAATTTTGCAGCAACTGTCTACAGTGCTGAAGCATCTCTTTTTGTGATTAATTTTTTATTCATTTCCATAAGGAAACAGACTGAAAAGTACAAAAATTTTTCCAAATAATGCATGTTTTATGGGATCTCCAAAAGAATTGTGCCATTTTACAACTTGCAACACCAGGCAACACAAAACCTGACAATACTACACAGACATAGGGTTGGGAAACAGTAATAAAATAGAAGACATACATGAATAGGGAAAAGAGAGAAGGAAGGTACCAGAGGGGAGGGAAACGGAGGAGAGATTGGAAGAAATGGAAGTCTGGCATTCTTTGAGCCATTTTATCATTTTTATCCAAATATCTAGAAACAGAGTCCAAATTTCTTCAGCTTCATATAATTGCTCTCTACGGCAATAAGCCCACAGCAACATCTACAATAATATGTACTGTAGCTATCATTATACACAAGAATCTCTAAAACCACATTTCTTTAAAATGATCCTTTCAAATCCATATCTATTTTAGTGACATTATGCTTAATATAGCTGATGAAATATTAAGTATGCAATTATTGTATGCTCTCTATAAATGGCTTTCCTGACATTCGGGCAGGCTGTGTTGAAGTGAGAATTCTCTCAAATGTATCTTTTCCTACAGAGATATTCAAGATGAGGTTGAAAGCATTTTATTTAGAACAGAAAAGAGCCCTTGCTGGATGCTGTGTTCATTATAAAACAGACTGGAGGAGAGAACTGAGCAGAGCTCCTGACTGTTTAGGCTCCCGAGCCTAGCTACACACTTGGGACTCCCATCTGGTGCATGTTGAGTGGCTGACAGAAAGGAAGCAAATGACATGGAGTCTTCTCAATAAAGCTTGCTACAACAAAAATATAGCTTGCTCCTCATCACAAGCACAGGGGACGAGGGAAGGCGTCTGGGGAGAGCATAGTGCAATGTGCATTTCCCCGTCACTTCTCAAGCACTCTGGAAACGTGTAACCCAGGGGTAGGCAACCTATGGCATGTGTGCTGTCTTCGGCACGCAAGCTGATTTTCAGTGGCACTCGCAAGCCCCAGGTCCTGGCCACCGGTCCAGGGGACTCTGCATTTTAATTTAATTTTAAATGAAGCTTCTTAAACATTTTAAAAAACCTTATTTACTTTACATACAACAATAGTTTAGTTATATATTATAGACCTTATAGAAAGAGACCTTCTAAAAATGTTAAAATGTATTACTGGCACGCGATACCTTAAATTAGAGTGAATAAACGAAGACTCGGCACACCACTTCTGAAAGGTTGCCGACCCCTGACTTAAGACTTCATTTTAATATATTTGTACTGTTTATATGCCTGCCTCAGCTTATATTTTGATTAAAAACTAGAACGATATAAAATTAACATGGCACACATTAAATGGATTAAAATCTGGCTAACTGATAGGTCTCCAAATGTAACCGTAAATGGAAAATAGTCATTAAATGGGTGTGTTTCCAGTGGGGTCCTGCATGGATCAGTTCTTGGCCCTACAGTATTTAACATTTTTACTAGTGACTTAGAAGAAAACATGAAATCATACTGATGTCGTTCAGATAATACAAAATGGGGAAGTGGTAAATAATGGAAAGGACACATCACATTCAGAGAGATCTGGATCACTTGGTAAACTGGGCACAAGCAAACGTAATATGGTTAAATGTAGATGTATACCTCTAGGGACAAAGAATGTAGGCCACACTTACAGGACGGTGACCCTGTCCTGGAAAGCAGTGACTGTGAAAAAGACTTGGAGGTCACTGTGGATAATCAGCTGAACATGAGCTCCCAATGTGATGCTGTGGCCAAAAGAGCTAATGCGATCCTGGGATACAAAAAACACAGGAATCTGGAGTAGACAGGTTATTTTACCTCTGTTATTGGTACTGGTACAACCACTGCTGGAATACAGTGTCCAGTTCTGGTGCCCACAATTCAAGAAAGATGTTGATAAATTGGAGACAGTTCAGAGAAGAGCCATGAGAATGATTAAAGGTTTAAGAAACATGCCTTACAGTGATAGACTCAAGGAGCTCAATCACAGAATATCAGGGTTGGAAGGGACCTTAGGAGGTCATCTACTCCAACACACTACTCAAAGCAGGACCAATCCCCAGAGAGATTTTTGCCCCAGATCTCTAAATAGCTCCCTCAAGGATTAAACTCACAACCCTGGGTTTAGCAGGCCAATGCTCAAACCACTGAGCTATCCCTCCCCCAAATGGAAGGTTAAGGGTAACTTGATCACAGTATATAAGTACCTAAATGGGGAACAAATATTTAATAATGGGCTCTTCAGTCTAGCAGAGAAAGGCATAACACCATCCAATTGCTTGAAGTTGAAGCTAGACAAATTCAGACTAGAAATAATACATGTTTAACAGTGAGAATAATTAACCACTGAGACACTTTACCAAGGGCCATGGTGGATTCTCCATCACTGACAATTTTTAAACCAAGATTGGATGTTTTTTCTAAAAGATATGCTCTAGGAATTATTTTGAGGAAGTTCTATGACCTATGGTCAGACAGGAGGTCAGACTGGAATGATCATCATAATGGTCTCTTCTGGCCTTAGAATCTATATTTCTTTCAGTTACTTCGTACGACTTAACCTGTGAAACTGATAGCCAGTGTACCATACAAGACAAAATCATTTAAAACCACGTTCCGTATCATAACAAGTAAATGCAATATGCTAGTTTCTAGTAAAATCTATCCCCCGTTATAACTAAGATATAAATTTCCCAATGTAATCAGCATGCTGGTTTCCCCAATATAGCAGAGATCACAATATGACTAACAATGCCAATTTAACAGTATAATTAGTAAAAATGTAGTATATCAGCTTAAACACAAGACAAGTTTCCCCTTCATAACCAGTGAAATTACCTCTGTGATCAGCATAATTGGAATCTGTCACACCACAGCTGATTGCTATGGTTATAGACAACCTGCTGTTTGTTGAGTCACCAGGCTACAAAAATGTAGGTACTTTTACAGTTCTTTGGCAAATGTCGCCTCCTCTTTTTATGGAGTATCCTGAAGCCCTAAAACTACATCCAATGGTTGCCCCTCATATTGCAAATGCATATGATTATAAAGGGAAGAGAGGGGATAATTTAAAGTCTCCTATCTAGGGGCAGCTTTTCTCCCTGCACACTAAAAGGACACTGAACAAAGATCATTTTACGCATTGACCTTTTTGAGTGCTGGGGGTGTGCCAATGAACACCGATTCTCCTGGGCATAAAATGGCTTCTTATATTCATGGTTACTGTAGCACAGATTATTCTCCAGAGGAGCATCACTAGTCTTTCTATAATTCCAGAGTCTCTTCAGGAAGAGGCATAGCTGGTAGGATCCCAACAGCTGGTATTTATCCAGGCACCTGAAAATTATAGGCAACATGGGCCTTAGAAAATGAAAAGTAAGGACACCTCCTGCTTTATAAAGATCATTTGTTTTACTCAATGTCTCATAACTAAATTATTATGATCACTCTTTCTCCTAGCATATTACTACCAGTGACAGATTTGTAAAATAATGTTGTTCTAGACAGAAAGATAATATGCTTTTTTTTCCCTCCAGTACCAAGATATTACCACTGGAAGGCACAAAAATATTATTCATTTTGATCTTGTCTTGCACAGGAGCATCTGCATCCAAACAAATGGGCCTTTTAAAACATTTGAAATATTTCAAGGAGTACTGCATTATTTTCATACAGTCAGTCATTTGTATTAATCACCCTAGAAGCATGGCTTTGAAAGAGGAAGTTTTTCCTATTTGTTCACTTAGTACTTGGCTCTTGGGTGTTGGACAATATTCTAAATATTTCAACCATTATTCAAATCTTTAATCAATTCTGCTACACCGTCTTTATGGCCATATTCCAACATAAAATAAAGGCTTCATGCTGTAATTAAAGAACTACTGCTAGTCAAGGATTTAATCTTAAATATACCACAGAGTATTTCTTGATCTATCAAGCACAGACTCTGAAGGGCTGTTATTTTTATCATATTTGTATTTTAAAGATAAGCATTTAACTGCAGATTACAAGATTGATTCTCACCAGGTTTCCATTGCATAAAGGCCGAGTTTTTTTCAGAATCAGTAGAACCAGGTTGTTCTTAGCTAAAAGTACTGCAGGGTTAATCATCATTAACATATTTTTATGACTTGTCTCTCCGATTAGCCTTTTCACTGCAGCTACTTTCTCTGTTGCTAGGACAGATTCACTGGCAACTGAGGGAAAGGTCTCTCACAGCTGGAAAGACAAAAGGCAATCACGGAGGCTGGGCATGATTATGCTGAGCTTGGCAACATGATATACAGCCTGGAACAGCCACCCACAGAACCTGCTGCCCCAAGAGACGTAGCATAGCCTTGGGCATCTGAGAAGGAAAAGAATTAAGGGTGCAGCTGGTGAGACGCTACTAAAGACATGACTAATGATTACTGTGACACTGGTGTAGGCAAAACCAAGTATGGTATTAAGAGAAAAAAAATCTGACTATCTGTAATAAAGAGAGTGGCCAGGTTTCAACAATGAATTGGAGTGGAACAAAGCAGCAATCACAGCATGTTAAAATTAAGGCCGGAGAGGGGGGGGGACCAGAAGGTATTTTACTTCAGGCAAGAAATCGTCAAGGACAAGGAGTGGTGTGATTTGCAGCCATTGTTTATCTTGTTAGATGAACAGGATAAGAGAGGATGTGAAATAGGAAGCTAGGAATGATGAAAGCAGTGATCTGAAAACACTTTCTTGGCAAAAGTTATGGAGAAACTAGATATAGTTTCTAGCTATTTGTGAGATTTGGAAACAAAATATATTTGAAAGGAAGGGGACAGGGGAGGAATCAATATTCATAGGGCTAGAGGAATCAGGTAAAAGCTACAGGCCTGCGTGGGAAATGGTTGACAGGCAGCAAATGAAGAATCTACAAAGTGATGGGATAAAGAGGCTGAAAAGCATAGGAAAAATAGAGAAGGATTGCACAATGGGAGGGTCTCCTTAAAAGTTTGATTTTGTTGAAGAAAGCACAAGGGAGAAAAGAGTGAGTGGATGGATTGCCCCTAGGAAGCGGCTGTCAGCTACTTCGGAACAGTAGATGATGATGAGTGGAAAGAAATCCCCCTGAGTTAGTTTAGGAGAAAACAAGATGAAACCTGATAATAGCTCACCTTAACTGATCACTCTCGTTATAGTGGATATGGCAACACCCATTTTTTCATGTTCTCTGTGTGTATATATCTTCCTACTGTATTTTCCACTGCATTCATCCAATGAAGTGGGTTTTAGCCCACGAAAGCTTATGCTCAAATAAATGTGTTAGTCTCTAAGGTGCCACAAGTGCTCCTGTTCTTTTCACAAAAACTAGGTGCTGTTCAGAATCTAACTGAATCCACGTGAACAGGGAACAAGAAGGAATTAGTTCTGAATCTTTACACAATCAGAGCTTTTAGAGTAGTTGTGGATACCCCAACTGGAGACAATCTGGCTCACAAGAGAGATACCGGCAGGCTGTAACTACACTGACAATTTCCAGGAAATCTCCCACTGTTACAGCTCACCCAGTGCTAGCACAGTGAGAGTGCTAGTCTCAGCATTGTACAGAAATTCAAGTAGTTTAGAGCATAGGTATAGTTTGACTTCTATATTTGGGGGCACAGGGCCTGGTGGGGTTTGGGCCAACCACGCATGGTGGGGCTCAGGGAGGGAGCACACCTCCACCCCCCAACTCACCTCAGTGGGCCACCCAGCATGTCTGGGTTGGGGGCATGGGTGGCGGGTATAACAGACCAGGGGAGGCTAAGCCTCCCTAACGCAGGCCAAGGCCCTACTCACACTCTGCCCTGAGGCCCCTCCCTCGCTCCCACGAAGCAGTCGGGGACTCGGCTCGGGCTGGTGGCCTGGAACTCAGGGCTCGGCCAGCTGATGGCTCATGCTGCCTGGTGGCCAGGAGGTCAGGCCAGGCCATTGGCCCAGGACTTGGCGCAGCTGGTGGCCCAGGACTCAAGGTGGCCAGCATGGCTGGGGTGGACCAGCCAGTGGCCCTGGGCTAGGGGCAGCTGGAGCTAGCAGGCCGATGCTTGGGGCGGTTCAGCTGTGGCTCCTCCAGCTGATGCTGCAGTGGGGATGGGTGGGGGCATAAGGGGTGAGGTAGGGGCTACCCTCCCTGAAGGGGGGTTCACATGCCACCCCTAGCTGGGGCTTTTTCAGCTGAGCCCCCACTTTGAGTTACAATTGTAGTTGCATACACCCCCGACAGACTGGGTGGCCTGATGAAGTGAGTCAGGGTGTGGAGGTGGTGCTCCCTCCCAAGGCCCTGCCTGGCCAGCCCGAGCCACGACTTGAGTTGTTCGGGGGGCAGCCGAACCTTTCAATTGTGACCCCCACTATCAACATATAGAGTTTGGGGTGGCAACACCCCTCATTCCCCTCTCCCCCATCTGTGCCCAGGGTTTAGGGTAGTTTCCCTTGTAAGGGGCAATGATACATTTTTTTGTATTTAAAGATAAGCATTAACTGTAGATTACAGGACTGATTCTCACCAGGTTTCCATTGCGTAAAGGCAGAGCTTTGAAAACAGATGATTCACTGTACACAAGAGGATTTGGTTTTTATACATTATCTTTCGTACTCTAGATCTCACAAACCACTTTACGAAATCACGTTAGTTGATTCTAGTGGTGAAGGCCCTAGGTGAGGCCACTGAAGCTGTAGGTTCAAATCCTGCCCTTGTTGCATGCTTCCCCTCTGATCTTGAACACGTTACTCATTCTTTTTAGGCCTCAGTTCTTATCTGTAAAATGGAGCAATAATACTTTTGTACTTCAGAGTCCAGAAGATAAAATATGTGCGAGGTGTTTAGAGACAAGGATTGGGATTATTCAAGTACTTTAATGGACAGAATCCTGGCATAGGACCTGAACTCACAACTCAGTCATACAAAAATAGTACCAGCTAGGGCAGAGTGAGAACTACACTTTAGTCCAGAACAACAGAAAATAAACTCTAAATATACCATACAGAGCTGGTCGGAAAAGCAGAAAATGATTGTGACAAGCTCCCAATGTTTTGAAGTTATGTCCATTTTACAGATTTTGACATGGACCCAATTTCCATTGCTGGCTACATTTTCTGTGATATTGTACTAAAAAATACTGATTTTTTATTGAAATCATTTTTAAAAAAATTATTTTACCCCAATCCCAGTTTTCAGCAACAAAATGCAGCTTTTGGTAAATTTGAATAACAATTTTGATCAAATATATTGCAAAATAGAACACTTTGATAATATTGCAAATTTTCAAAAAAAAAACCAATCTATTTTGAAATAAGACCATTTTTCAACAAAAATAAATTAAACCTGGTGCAAACCAATTTGGACCCCAATCCTGCAAACACATAACGTGCTTAACTCTAAGCTTGGGAATACTTCCACTGAAGTCAATGGAACTACTCATGTGCTTAAAATTAAGCACGTTTCCAAGGATGTGTAAGAATATGGCCATGATGTCCCAAACAAACAGGAATACACTTAAGGATGCAGCAGGGATATGAAGAATAAATCTCTAGTCTCCTAATTTATCTACTGCAGAGGAATTCTGATAAACTAAATGAAGAACCTTTCCCGATGCAACCCACATACCTCCTGGGTGTGGTGTTCTGTCCCTTCTAGTGACACCGAGACCATTAGAGATTAACGAGTCTACTCCACAGCTTTAGCTAAGGACCACGTGGCTTTTAGCACATGCAGTAGAGGCTCATGCACTAAACTCCAGAGGTCCCAGATTCAGTCTCACCTGCCGACAACTAGGGTCTGTCGGGGTTCCACTGAGAATTGGGAAGAGTACAGCAAAGACTGAACGCTGCTGTAAAATAGTTGATTTACAGGCAATCGAGAAACTATGAAATAGCAGGGAAGGGGCGCAGTGATGTAATTCAGTCTAAATTCTCCTTTCTGCTTCACATGAGAGATCCTTGGAAGTCTACTCTGCTCCTGTTCCCACATATGATGAGATCAAAATAGAGATCAACCCAGGGGGTGAATGAGAATTGAGGGCCTATTTCTTTATTTATTTCAATATACATAACTAAAAGGATGACTATCCAAGGCTCTAGGTGCCCTAACACACTATTAGCATTGCAATTAAATCTCAAACAGCAATAAAATAACCAGTTCATCAGGAACTCAGCCACCTCAAAAACCCCTTTCCCCCCTCACCATTGTGGGACACATACCCTCAGCCCTCTCCCTAAGCCCTCTCCAACTAATGTATTTTGCAGCATGCCTGGAAGGTCACCAAATTAAGACTTTTCCAGGCCAAACTGGGGAGTGAATTCCAGAGTCCTGGAGACCATACAGAGGACACCCTTCCAGCTGCCCCTGAGGGATTTTACATTCTCATAAGGGAAAGCAATAGATTTAGTACTAGTAGTCAGGTGAGATGGCAGAAGAGGAAAGAAATAAAACAGTGTAAACTAAACAACAAGAAGAAAAATTCAAAATATTTGGCATAGACGTACTTGCAAGAATGTGAGCCAACATCACAGGAGATGAGGGGCATGCGCTATGTCAATAACCCGAGGACCAAAACATGCAAAAAAAAAACAGTTAACTACTCATCCATGTGTAACAAGCTGGCCTACCCCTTTAAGGGTCAGAGGCCTGGGGCCAACCAGCCTTGTTCAGTAATCAGATACAGCTGAGAAGGGGACAGATGTTCCCTCTAAAGAGCTGTGGAAAAGGGTGATCTGGAGAGGGATGATGCAGGAAAGGACCCTCTCCTAGAGTAGTCCGTGGAAATGGGAGACTCCACGGAAATGGGAGACTCCACATAGGAGATGTGACTGAGAAGAAGGCTCCAGTTGGAAATCTCATTTTCCTTTTCGCAAGTTTGTTCGTTGTTTGGACAATAAATGGAGCCCCCAGGTAAGGGCTAAAGGCCGATTTGGGTGTGGCTGATAATTCCCCAGGCTGCTGAGGAAGGTTGTCGGTTGACACCCGTGGTTATTGAAATAACAGTTGTTAAAACATCCCAATCAATTACATTTCACAAGTCACTGTGATGTAACATTTGGACTAGCAATTTCCATGTCCTGCAAGCACAATTTAGACAGCTCTGTCCACATTAAGGGCTGATGTTCACTGTGAGTGCCTGGATTGACAATCACAGGCCATGCAAACATCACAGTGCTGATGAATATGATATAGGTCATGGACTTGTGGTTCCTCAGTGCCTCTGGAAAAAGAAATTGGGCCTCTTAACATGCATATATATATGGCTTTAGAACCCTGGAATCCACTTTTAAAATATTGGCCAATATTTTAATGTACTATGACTACAGGGAACCTAGCATTAATTCCCTAATATCGGTAATAAGAAACACTACTGAAGCAGAGGCATACAATAGTTTGCAGTGACTGTAACCATATCCCCCCTATGTAAAATACCAGGTGGCTGCTATTCCATTGTTTTATATGTCACAGATAGTGCAGTCACGGTTCATATATTGGCCAGTTCTTTAGATATCTTGTCAGAATCATCCACAACTTCTTTGATTTCATTTGGCATCTCAGTTTCGGTCACTTGGTGCAACATCAGTGTCTTCATCAGCTGGGACCTGAGTTACATAAAAGGCATAGTAGTGCAGAATGTGCAAAAATGCTCTTAATTTATAATTACGCTCATTGTATATGGCTTGATGAGTGCCCACAGGAGCCTCCCACAGTGCTGAATTGGTGCTAAATATGACCCGGTTTCAAATGATTTCCAGGGAATGTTATTCAACTATTGTTGGAACAGACGAAGAGAGACAGCAGGACATTTCACTTTTGAACGTTAGACAGTTTCTGTGGTTTATTTATTACTTGCTAGACACAGCCCTGTATTGCCTCAGATTAGACAGATTTCTTGCTGGAGAGGGTTGTGATCTACTAGGCTGAGAACATGAGGAGGAGTCAGAAACTCCAACATTGTAGTTCCAGTTGACAACTGACTTCCTCTGTGGCTTTGGGCAAGTCAGATAATCTCTCTGCCTCAGTTTCCTCTACTGAAGAGTGGAGATGAGACTCACATATTTCAAATGGGTATTTAGAATATTTGGGGCAGGCCATGCAAGTTGTCAGGTGCCCTTGTATTAAGACAGGTGGGGCTGAGCACACCAGGCCTTTAGTTACTTTATAGGCCAAATATAGCTCCAGAGCAAGCAGAAAACTCCTAGAAACAGAGCAATTGCCATATAAAACCAGTAGTCCCTCTAGTTCAGTATCCTGTCCTTGACAGCTGTCAGTACAAGAGACTTCAGAGAAAAGTATAACACCCCAATGAATAGGCATGTTGCAAAATTGTGCATGAGGGAATTTCCCACTAATTCCCAGAAGCTGACGACTGGTTTATGGCTTGAAGCATGAGACCTGATATCCCTAATAAATTTTTATTTTACCTAGCATAGCAGCAGGCGATATTCTTATTACCCAGGCAAGTGTGTAATTCTTCTTTGAAACCTATTAAGCTCTTTGCCACCAAAAATCAATGGAGGTGTTGCTGCTTTCACCAGGTCTGAATTTGTTTGTAAAGGGATGTGAAGAAAAAGCATTGTGCAAATGCTAAGTGTTGTTATTTTGGCAAGGAATCTAGCTCAGGAACACAGGCTGTCACTTTAACGCTATATTGTTTCCCATTTAAAACCATCATTATCAGCGTGAAAGCAGAAGCCAGGAATGATGGTGTAACCTGATAAAGCAAGTATCAGAGGGGTAGCCGTGTTAGTCTGGATCTGTAAAAGCAGCAAAGAATCCTGTGGCACCTTATAGACTAACAGACGTTTTGCAGCATGAGCTTTCGGGGGTGAATACCCACTTCATCGGATGCAAGTAGTGGAAATTTCCAGGGGCAGGTATATATATGCAAGCAAGAAGCAAGCTAGAGATAATGAGGTTAGTTCAATCAGGGAGGATGAGGCCCTGTTCTAGCAGTTGAGGTGTGAAAACCAAGGGAGGAGAAACTGGTTCACAGAAGGTGAAAAGGGGATCTCTGGTGCACCTATCTGTATTCTGTGGTTGTACACAGATCTGTATATAACCGGTGGATGTTCTATTACACCCAATCCAGAATAACAAGCTCAAACTGTTGCTCTTTCCATGTATGGCAAGTATTTGGCGCCGTGTGTTGACTGGAGAATTGCATTTTTATTTTGTTGTTGAACACTTTTAGACAGTATTTATTGTAAAGGGACACTGTCAACTTAAAAATATTTTTAAGATCATACGTGTATTTTTAAGATCATACGTGTACTTAATGAGGTAGGTGAAATTTACTTTCAAATTTACTTTCTCTTCAGATTTACACCCTGTTTTCATATGCTTGTTCCTATGGGAGACCGAGAAATTGTTGCCACAACCTGGTATTTGCCCTTGGTGGGCCTGATCCAAAGCTTTTGATGTCACTGGGAACCTTTTCATTGACTCCAGCCCACAAGTGCCAGTATAAATACGCCATCTTGCTTTACGCCCCACCCTAGAAGTCACTTGCCTTCTCCTGTCTTTCCTTCACTCTGTAAGAATAGGATAAAAGGTATAATACATGCAGGGCTGATGAGGGAGGAGGTGAAGGGGGGGGACAATTGTATCAGGGCCCCAAGCATTGCGTTCTGCACGATTTAGGTTAATTCTATCTAATATGGGCACCCGCATGGTCCCACAATATGCCAATATTTTTATGGCCGACCTGGAACAACGCTTCCTCAGCTCCCGTCCACTCACGCCCCTTCTCTACACTACATTGATGACATCTTCATCATCTGGACCCATGGGAAGGAGACTCTGGAAAAATTCCACCACGATTTCAACAGCTTCCACCCCACCATCAACCTCAGCCTGGACCATTCTACACGTGAGGTCCACTTCCTAGACACCACGGTGCAAATAAGTGATGGTCACGTTAACACCACCCTATACCGAAAACCTACCGACCGCTATGCCTACCTTCATGCCTCCAGCTTCCATCCCGGGCACACCACAAGATCCATTGTCTACAGCCAAGCACTGAGGTACAACCGCATTTGCTCTAACCCCGCAGACAGAGACCAACACCTACAAAATCCCCACCAAGCATTCTCAAAACTACAGTACCCGCATGAGGAAATAAGGAAACAGATCAACAGAGCCAGACGTGTACCCAGAAGCCTCCTACTGCAAGACAAACCCAAGAAAGAAACCAACAGGACTCCACTGGCCATCACATACAGTCCCCAGCTAAAACCCCTCCAACGCATCATCAGGGATCTACAACCCATCCTGGACAATGATCCCACACTTTCACAGGCCTTGGGTGGCAGGCCAGTCCTCGCCCACAGACAACCTGCCAACCTGAAGCATATTCTCACCAGTAACTGCACACCACACCATAGTAACTCTAGCTCAGGAACCAATCCATGCACCAAACTTCGATGCCAACTCTGCCCACATATCTACACCAGCGACACCATCACAGGACCTAACCAGATCAGCCACACCATCACCGGTTCATTCACCTGCACGTCCACCAATGTAATATACGCCATCATATGCCAGCAATGCCCCTCTGCTATGTACATCGGCCAAACTGGACAGTCTCTAAGGAAAAGGATAAATGGACACAAATCAGATATCAGGAATGGCAATATACAAAAACCTGTAGGAGAACACTTCAACCTCCCTGGTCACACAATAGCAGATCTTAAGGTGGCCATTCTGCAGCAAAAAAACTTCAGGACCAGACTTCAAAGAGAAACTGCTGAGTTTCAGTTCATCTGCAAATTTGACACCATCAGCTCAGGATTAAACAAAGACTGTGAATGGCTTGCCAACTACAGAACCAATTTCTCCTCCCTTGGTTTTCACACCTCAACTGCTAGAACAGGGCCTCATCCTCCCTGATTGAACTAACCTCGTTATCTCTAGCTTGCTTCTTCTTGCATATATATACCTGCCCCTGGAAATTTCCACTACTTGCATCCGATGAAGTGGGTATTCACCCCCGAAAGCTCATGCTGCAAAACGTCTGTTAGTCTATAAGGTGCCACAGGATTCTTTGCTGCTTTTACTGATAAAGCAATGAATTTTCTGATATATAAAAAGACACATCACTTTAAAGGTACTATTTTTTATATTATGTACGTTCATAACCCCTTCTCCCACAAACACTTGTGGCACCTTAGAGACTAAGTGAATGAGCTTTCGTGAGCTACAGTTCACTTCTTTGGATGCATCCGAAGAAGTGAGCTGTAGCTCACGAAAGCTCATGCTGAAATAAATTTGTTAGTCTCTAAGGTGCCACAAGGACTCCTGTTCTTTTTGTGGATACAGACTAACACGGCTGCTACTCTGAAACAGTTATCAATGTTTGTTTTTTGGTTTTTGTTGTTTTTTTTGGGGGGGGGGCCTGAGCTTGGGGCCCTGATACAATTGTCCCTCCCCCTTCACCTCCTCCCTCATCAGCCCTGCATGTATTATACCTTTTATCCTATTCTTACAGAGTGAAGGAAAGACAGGAGAAGGCAAGTGACTTCTAGGGTGGGGCGTAAAGCAAGATGGCGTATTTATACTGGCACTTGTGGGCTGGAGTCAATGAAAAGGTTCCCAGTGACATCAAAAGCTTTGGATCAGGCCCACCAAGGGCAAATACCAGGTTGTGGCAACAATTTCTCGGTCTCCCATAGGAACAAGCATATGAAAACAGGGTGTAAATCTGAAGAGAAAGTAAATTTGAAAGTAAATTTCACCTACCTCATTAAGTACACGTATGATCTTAAAAATACACGTATGATCTTAAAAATATTTTTAAGTTGACAGTGTCCCTTTACAATAAATACTGTCTAAAAGTGTTCAACAACAAAATAAAAATGCAATTCTCCAGTCAACACACGGCGCCAAATACTTGCCATACATGGAAAGAGCAACAGTTTGAGCTTGTTATTCTGGATTGGGTGTAATAGAACATCCACCGGTTATATACAGATCTGTGTACAACCACAGAATACAGATAGGTGCACCAGAGATCCCCTTTTCACCTTCCGTGGGAGGTGGATGTTTAACACTATAGCTGAAGCGCTCATGAGAGAGCTATTGAGAGCTGGATTCATGGTACTGCATGAAAAAAGTTTAGTTTCCATGCAGTCTGTCTATGCTCTTTCAAACATCTTCCATTTGATCATCTTAAATAAAACCACAGCACGTTCCATTAATAGCAGAACATCAAGGACATTCAATATAACCCATCTGGAGTCTGTGGAGCTTACGGGTCCAATTTTTAAAGCCCAGCTTCTCTTTTTGCATCCACATCTGCAGCAACACTCCCTTTCCTGCAGAGGGCAATGTACAGATTTGGGATTGAGGGAGGAGTCATTAGGCAAGCAAAGTGTGGCTCCATCATCACCCCAACATACACACACAGGCCACCCAGAGCCACATTTTGCTACCTTTTCCTTGGAGCCCCTACTCACTAGGGAGCACAGGGTCCCATGCTTTGAGGCACTTGTTTCCTAAGCGGATAAAATGTGGGGGAGTTAGAGTGAATTACAAAGAAAGACTACCCGCTATGGATAATTTAATTTCCAAACACTATGTGAGTCACTTAGAAAAGAAGTTAGAAGACATAAGCATATTGTATCTCCAATATTGTCATTAAATTACCTTAGCTATAGTCTGAAAAGAACCTTATTGAAGCAATAGCTAAATCTGAAGATGAATCACATTGCCATTGTACACTGCAGGTGGTTTATCACAGAAGCAACCCAATTGGCTTTTAGGACAGGTGGCATTTATTTGAAATGAGACATACTTTCTAATGTTTGTTCAAGCGCAAGATACAATTCCAACCATCTTAATTCTCTGATATCTTTTCCTCTCAGAAGAATATGCTGAAAAAACAATTTTATTTTTTTAAATGAAGACAGTGGGACTCGAGTGTTAGAATATCGGTGATTTAATAATAAGAATCTGAGGATTATTTTCTTGATAGAAAGAAATGAAAAATCAGAAGGCCCAGTATTGCAGCCCTTACTCAGGCAAAACTTGCACTGACTGCAGTGGGATTTTTGCTCAAGTAAATGCTGAAGGACAGGCCCTAAATAAATAGAGCCTATTGCCATTCTGTGGTCACAAACTGCTTTGTACATTATGGGCCAGATTTTCAAGAGGGCTCAGCTCCCGTTTTGGCACCAGAATAAGTAGGCAGGTTTGCAGAAAAGCTCAATATCCAGTGTACTGAGTTCTTAATATCTGACCACAGATGTTCTGCTAGGAGCTGTTGGGTGAAAATCTGGCCCAACAGACCAGCGTGCTTTACTCACATGCATTTACCGAGACCTCACAACATGCCTGCAAGGTAGGGAAACACTAATATCCCCATTTACTAAGGGCCAGATTCTGTAACCTTTCACTGAGTAGTATTTACTCACGTGAGAAGTACCATTGAACTTGCGACTACACTAGTAAGACGAACTTGCCCCTCACTGTGGCTCAAACATTTTTTCCTCCTTGCTTGACAAAAGAAACCATGGAGAGAAGACAGCCCTCAGTGTTCTGATCTTCCAGCCATGCTTTAATTCATGTCATGGTGATCGGGGCTGTTTTCTCACTTTTTAATCATCTCAGCTGTTCAGCTTTAAAAAAAAAAAAAACCGCAAGAGCAAGTCATGTTCAAAAACAATTCCTTAAAAAGGCACACAAAAAATAGCCATCCTAAGAAAAGCAATGAGAGGAATGCGAGTAATATTAGCATTTCCTGTCCCATGTATACTTATTTCATACTGTAATGACTGAGTGGTTTGCTAGTCCCTATCCATTACAAAAGGGATTCTTTGCATTTTTGTGTGGCTTTTGTTATAAAACCAACTACACAGTTTTACTATTTTGTCTTAGCTACTTCATTGTTTAAATACTTGAATTTTCTCCCCTCCCCCACTAAGTGAATTTTCCGGGCTAAAGTTCAAAGTAAATTCCATTGCGATTATATAAACACATGCATTCTGTAGATTGACACCACACAATGCTATTCTTTGTTATTATATTTTTAATTTGCAACAACCTCGGTATGCCTGGTTTGCATCCAGAAAATAGTAACCTATTACACCCTGCTGAATAAGAAGGTACTTTATTTTATTCCTGTGGAAATCTGGATTTCAATAAGAAACAGTCTCATGGTTTGAGTCATAAAAATAGACTAAAAGGAAAAAAGAATAAAAGACCTTATGAATCTCCCTGTTTATTAATGCATGTGAGTAGTGGAGTGGAGACAAAGCAGGTTTATATGTTTCAGTCCATCATGATTGTGAAATTGAACTGTAAATGGTATCTAGTGCAGTCAAGTGAAACAGACACCATGCAGTGAGTTAATGGAAATACAGAGAGCTTTTCTTTTTAACAAAGTACTCCAGCAATTATCCCAGCACACCCACAGTGAAATGAGATAAAGTTAGTCTGTGCATTACAAAGGCTGTTAACTACAAAATAAATTTACTGACAGCCATTTGGAGCCATTAGTTCGTTGTTCCTTTTTCGGCACCTATTAGCTAAAAAAAGACAAGTAGTATATGTCAGAATAAACAACCAGCACTTTGGGGGGCAGTAACATTTATTATGGGCCTATACCAGCCAGTAGTGTTTTGCCCCCAAGTTGTTCATGTTGTGGCTAAAGTAATACCACTAATTAAAGAGAGCAACCAGACAGATGAGTTTTCACACACACCGCTCCAATCCTGAGAGTGGAGTTTTCCAGAAAAGGGCGGCTCTTATCACTAGTGAAACAATGTTAGTAGAAGTTATCCCAATTGCTCTGAGCCCCAAACTGAGCTTTTAGGATAAAATTCATCCCTGCAGAGACAGCCACCAAATAGAGTGACCACCCATCCCTAAGTGGGAGGGACAGTCCCAAAATATGCATTTCAAGTCCTAGTCCTGGGCTGAATGACTCTGGGACAGCATTTGTCCCAGATTCCCTGCAGCACAGTCCGCGTCTGCCTCAGGCGCAGGGGTGGCGCCACCCACTTTCCGGTGCGTGAAGCTGAGGTGGGCATTAGCCTTCCCTCACCACAAGGCCCCTCCCCCTGCTCCTCCTCATCCCCCGGAGGCCCTGACCCTGGCCAGGCCACAAGCCAGAGCCAGGCATTAGTAAGAGCCACCCAGGGTGCCCGGGTCACTGTGGGGAGTCCTAGAGTCCTGGACCCTCCACTGCCCTGAGAGGTGTGCCCCATGGGTGAGGACGCAGGTTGGGGACTACTCTCGGGTACTCTGGCCCCCTACCCATTTTCATGATTCATAAGTCAACACCATCATCTTTCCTATTGCAAAGTGGAAGGGAACTTCCAGACAGGTGTTTAAAAAACAAAAAGGTGTCTAGCCGTCTTTTTAAAGGTGTCTTTTTAAAACTTTAATTTATAGACATCCATAGTGTTGTATAGATTTTACACTTAAAGAAAAATAATAATCTCCCTATTAAAGTTCATTAAAAAACACTGCTGGTATGTTACAAGTCACAGCCTTCCTGCTGAGATTCCATAAGGCAGATATTAGATGGGATTTTGCTCTTCAGTGCAGATTTTAAGCACAGCAAATCTCAACATGGTAATGGGAACCTGTCTTCAAGTGGAGAGACCATATAAAAACAGTGAAAGGATTGAGAGGCTGGTCTTGCCATGTGCCCAGCTCCCTCTGCAAGATATAAGGTGCCTCCAACTCCCAATGAAGTTATTGGGAGACATGAAAGCTCAGCACCTTGCAGAGAAGCCCTGGAATAGTGTCGTGTGAATGATGTTAAAATATTTTGAAACGGAACCCAATTTAAGAATCAGTTACAACCTTGTCCTACAAAGCCAGGCCAAATTTAGAGGCAGGAGACCTTGACAACCATCTGGGGTGCTGGGCTTTGGGGGGGGGGGCGCCAGGCTCAGGATGTTGTTTTTAGTGTTAGCAACAAAAGGGAAAATAGAATGTGTGAAGTAAACTGTTTCAGGTGTTCTGTATGTGGATTAATTTTTCACTAACCTCCTAGAATGTTCTGGACCTTTGTAGAATCTCGTAGAACCTTCCAGACTTTCTGAGAATTATTTTTTCCTTGAACCTCCTAGAATATTGTCAGCCATGCCCTTGTGGGTATATAAGGGACGAGGTGTTGCCAGTAAGTCTGTGAGATATAAGAACGAAGTGAAGTGAAGTGAGAGCCAAGCTATGATATTCTGAGCCTTGTTTTATTGTGTAATTGTGAAAGTGCACTTGTGTTTTAAGACCTGAAGAGTGTAAGTAGCGATTAATAAAATATATATTTAATGAGCCTCCAGAGATAGCTATCGAACCCTTATCTACATAACAATAGAAAAGAAATACTGTTACTTCTTTTGCCATGCTTACCATGTAACGTTTGATGATTTTCTAAGACTGCAGAACATAAACTTTTGCGCTCCCTAATACTGTCTGGTTTTCCCCATAGAAAATAAAAGATGCCCCCGAAGAAACCTTCAGGAGCTCAGTATAGGAAGCAAAAAGCTCAACTGCAATCTAGTTTGCAGCAAGGCACAAATTTGATAAGAAAATATCTGAAACAGAGCAACATAGAATGAGCTTTAAGCAGTAGTGATCGTTCCAGTGCAGAAGAAATCAAGGAGCAAAGCGTAAATGATGGAAATCCTATTACTAAGGAATTAGCAACTTTACCTGAAGATACAGAATGGAAATGTGAGGAAGTGATGGAGAATCATCCAGTTTTCATGGCAGTATAAAGGACAATGATGATAAAGAATATGGCTCACAAATTCAAGAGAGAATTTTTTTGGTCACTCATTGACACTGCTGGAGAGTCCATTGAAGAAAGATGTTCAACAAATGAAGCACCACAAAAAGACCTGTGGGGGGTTGTATGACCTTAGTAAGCAGCCGGCAGACAAGAAAATACTCTTGAACAACTGTACAGACTTTCAGCGGATGCTGACGCATGGGGTATGTTTGGACATCAATGATAAAGACCTTTATGTCCAATTGCAACATAGGAAGCACTCTCCACTCGAAATTCTCCAGTTCATTCATGATGCAGTGCTGAAGGACACTTTTCCTAATGTGGTGATAGCTCTGAAGATTCTGCTCATGCTGCTGGTCACAGTCACGAGTGGTGAGTGAAGTTTTTCAAAGCTCAGGCTCATTAAATCATATCGTTGATCGACAGTGACCAATAAGATACTGACATCGCTTGCTATTTTATCACTTGAAAATGCCATTGGCCAGTCTTTGGATCTCTCTGAGGCTGTGCTTCAGTTCGGGAGGGCAAGGGCGAGAAAAGCGACCTTTGGAACTAAAGGACTAGGGTTAACGTTCTACAGCTGTCACCTACTGTAACATTATTTAATACTGGTCCACTCAATGTTGGTGCACAATTCAATTTCTTGAGGTTAGTACATTTCAATTATTCTTAAAATTAAAAAGTTTCTATAACCTTAAAGGACATGAATCTTATTTGCTTATATATGGCATGAATAAACACAGATTTACAAATCCTAGCATGCAAAGTTATCACCTTATATGACAGGGATAAATCATGCATGCAAACTGTGCATCAAAGTCATGAAATTGGCTACAAATTAAATAAAAAATAAGGTATTCAAAAGTTTAACGGGGGGGGGGAGGGGCGTTGAAGATTCTCCTCACCTGGGGCGAAATTTGGTCTAGGGACAGCCCTGCTACAAAGTCTATTCTTGCTAATGAGAAGTATGGTTAATCCTCTTTGCTTTTTAATTCCTTTTGCTATATTCAATCTCAGAGAGTTTAGCAGCATTTTATTTGCTTTTTATCACAATATTTTGAGGGTACTAGCATCCAGCAACACTAAATGTAGTACAGCGTGACAGGAAGCCAAGCAACTGTTTTGTATAACGACATCTCTTATTCCTGGAGCAGTACAACCTAGCGTTGCATTTGCATTTTCAGTGCATATTAAGGAATGGGATATTTCCTTGTGACTCCCCAGTTGCCATTCCTGTCTCTGTGCTGTAGCATCCTTCTGTTCAGCAGATATTTTTGCTTTTTTTAATTCTCTGTTCTGAGGCTTATTATTCTGGGTTTAATTTCACTAAACCTCATCCACCCAATCTGTTGAACATTCTGTATCTACGTGTTTGTGTTATTCTTCCCAGTTTAGTATGAGTTGGAGATTTGGCATTCTTGATCTCAGAGCTGTTATTTATTGCTACCTTTCCAAACAGCAAAAACCAGAAGCTAACTAACTAATGACTTTCCACTTTGACAGGTCTGTTAATGGCACATCTTTCTCTTGCCCTTTAAGCACTCCAATCAAATTTCACTACAATAGAACAATTTCCATTTTTCTCTAGTGTCATTTATAGCCATCTCATTTATAGCTCTAAATACAATTAAAATAGCCTCCTCCCTTGCCTCCTAAATCAATTACCCACCATCTCCTCCTTAATTTTGACCCCAGAAAATAAGGCTGTGTTTAAATTGATTTGTCTCAATTTCAGCCATCTGTAGGCAGCCATTGGCACAGATGCTTTGTGGCAAGCTCCTAGAGTAAACAAGGGAAGCTGTAATTTAAAAAAAAAACAAAAAAAACAAAACATAATATTATGCTGGCCCAGTGCAAATCTGCAAATCACAACTTTGCCTATACCATCATAGCTGTTAATACCTCTATATTGGTTCCCGCTTTTTGACCTTACATCATTTCCATTTCTTTACATGTGTTTGTCAGATTGTTTCCACATTGCTTTCCCATTTCTGTGCAAGGCAGTAAGATGCCACCGTTCTATTTTTTGCTCCTTGTAAAGCTTGGATCTAGCATTAGTCTTAAGATGCAATCAAGCAGCCAGATGTGACATATTTTCAAGGTTGACCTCAAGGTAGCTAACTAGGGAAACAAGCTTTTCCATCATAATTAGAAACCCTTCACAGAAAAATTGATCATAACAGACAGTGGATCCATGTTATTATATTGTCTTCTTTCCCAGCTGGGTCAATTTGAAAAATTGACGTCAGAACAGTCCCCACCCTATGCCATCCATGTTTGTTGGGGAGGTAGAAGGAAAAATGGCCATGCAATATGAAGAAGTGAGGGAATGATTCATTATTTAGTGTTTGAGCAACTATACGCCTTTGTTTTACTTTTGATTCATTAGTTATGATATAGCTCCTGACATACCTTAAGACTAAAGAAAACACGAAGATAAAAATCAATACAGTAGAAAAAAAGAAACTAAGACACAATTTAAGACACCTGATCAAAAGATAGTGACTTTCCAAATCCATAAGCAGCAAGGTGTAGTTCCTGGTGAATGGCAGAGAGTTCACTATTCACTTGGTGTTTGTGTGTGTTAGAAATACCAAGATTTTGACTTTTAATTTGCTGCACTGATATAGATCAGGAAGATTTGTAGGCTTTGATCTTCTCTTCTTTAACTACAATCAGATGGCATGTAGTTGAAACATGAAGTCTAGTTCAGGCTGCAAAATACAGCAGGGGACTCTGTGGCCCAGCGGAGTTTTCACCAGTCTTTCATCTCTGTTGATCAAAGCTAGCTGCCCTGACCTAGATGATGTAAAATTATTCTGATCAGACTCCTGATGAAGTACTGTCTTGTTATTTGTTACTGGGATTTCCAGTGAATGTCACAGAAGCGTAACACGTCTGGGGTGATTCGCTACATTTTACTACATTCAGTTCAAAGTACATCAAAAGTACAGTACCCTACTCTAAAACCCTGTAAGAGCCTAACCCAGAGTCCATTAAGTCAATTGAAGTCTTTCCACTGAGTTGCATGAGTTTTGGAAGAGACCCTAATTTGGACCACAATATTTCACAGAACTCCATGGAGGCAGACCCCTTCAGTGCAGGGTGAGGACCTTTGATTTATCTTCAGGCAAAGTACAATGGTATATTTTAGCCTCCAAGTAAATGAGCTCAGCTTTCATGAATACATCTGTTGCAGTTATGGCAGATGCACCTGCCATATTGCTTTTTCTTTCAAGCATTTATCCCATAAATAATTTATACTTTTCTTTTTAGCCATTTTGATTTCCTTTTATCACAGATAACATTTCAATATTGCATTGGAAAGATCATTGTAGTGTGTGAGTCATAATAACTTGACTATAATACACAAATTACCTAAGTGCAGAGGGCCAGCAAAAGGCCAAGGCACCATTTTGGTTCCATGTAAGGCCCTGATCAAACAGGTCTTAAGTGCTGCATAGACCTTCCACTGGACCGCTGCATAGGTGTGAATTTCACCCTACAGGACACTAGAAATACTTTTTACTCAATTGTTCATAAACATTTTAGTAGTCATCCATACCACCCATTTCCTCTTAAATACAACTTACCTTATTAAGCCATCCCACCTATGCACCATTCATTCTCTCTCTGATTTCATTCTTCAATTGGCAGCATGCAGGCAAACTGCTACAGCCACAGGGAAGCCACTGAACCCAACAGGGCTCCATGTGAATGCACTGCTGTCAGTTGCAGGAATGGGGGCTTCAGTTGGCTGATAATACTATGACAAGCCCTTTTTTGAGAAAGAAAAACTTTAGTGTTTAATAAATCAGATATATCTATCCCAACTCAAATATCAGCTTCTATTACAACCTAGATCTGGCTGCTTAAACTGTTTTGTGGGGTGGAGGGTGGGACAAGGTGACCCATAAAGAAGATGGCTGCCTGGTTCCTGGTCTTCTCAACCTCACCTCCCCCAAATCCTCATCAATTAAGGGCTCCCAAGTATCTAAGCCATAACTTTATGTCAGAAATTTACTAAATTAAACAAGAGGGACCCTTTTAGTTGTGTTGTTATGGATTCTGCTGGGAAAAATAGACATGCCAAATGATCCAGGCCTGAGTCTCCAAAGAAAGATAAGGCCAAGGAAACCCAACAATTTCTCACACATGATTATGCAGCTATGAAGGACTTTCTGACTACCAAATTTGACCTTTTATCTCAAGATATCCGTGAACTCTCTGAAGATGTGGGAGAAGTCAAAGCTCATTTTAGCTATTTAAGTAATGAACTACAAAAAGCTGCCACAGATCTGAAGGAGGTTAAACCAAAGAATGATTCCTTAATGCAAAGACTAACTATTCTTGAGGAGAAACAAAAAGAAGATCTTGAAAATAGACCATGTAGGAATAATTTGCAGTTCCTGGGAGTCCTTGAAGGACTGAAAGGAAAAAAATGATTAGCTTTCTCCAGAACACACTCTGAGGTACTAGGATTGGATCCTAGTTTGCCTCCCCTGGAGGTTGAAAGGGCTCATTGAGTGGCAGGGGACAGAAGGAGAGAGGACAATAATAACCACAAATGCAGCATCTTTAAATTGCTACGGTTTAATGGCAAAGTTAAGTTGATGTCTGCTGCTAGGCAAAAAGGAACTCTTAAGTATAAGGATTTTAAATTTTCTTTGTATCCAGACATCTCTGTAAATTTAAGCAAGAAGAAAGCAGCACTTAATGGCATCAAATGAGCTCTCCGAGGATCACATATTAAATGAGTATCATGCCTCTTTCAGCTTCAGAAGCAGGGAAGTAGTAATACAAATCCACAAGAGCCTCCATTTTCAATGTATTCAGTCATCGTTGGATCCAGAGAGCAGTTAATAACTGAAATCATTTTCAATACTAAGAGATTAAGTTTGGGGAATTCTATAATCCTAATAGTGGCAATGCACCCTTTATCACAGAAATATTTTACATCATTTCTAACAGAGCTGATGTGCCAGTGGTACACAGGAGAAGACTTGAATGCTGTCATCATTGATATCATAGACAAATCTCAGTGTTCTATGAGAAAATCTCAGACCTTTGCAAATCATCCATTATCACTACTGAAGGATACTGGACTAGTAGACATTTGGAGACTGAAGCATTCTACGAAGTGTGACTACACACATTTATCCACAGTTCATGCCTTGTACTCCAGATTTTTTTTAAAAATGATATCTAAGGTACTAGCTTCTGCATATCTGGAGGCGAAAGTTGGTAATATCATCTCTGATCATGCTCCAATTTCTCTTCATACAGATACTGGTCATAGTACTATAAGATTATCAAGATGGAAGTTAAACACACATCTACTTAGAGACCCTAAATTTCTTTAGGTGACTGAAACATCCATTACCAACATCTTCAAGGAAAATACAAATACTGTCTTCTCCACTAGAACTTTATGAGAAGAACTGAAGGCTACTATAAGGGGAGAATGAATAAAATTCACATCTGAAAAGAAGAAAAGTTTTATTCATAGCAGATTAGCAGCGGACAATACTCAAAAGATATTCCATTAATCTGCCAGGCACAAACAACTGGTGCTACAGTTGCTAGCCTATCACTAAATGCTAAAAAGGCCTTTGATCCAGTGGAGTGGCCATACCTACAAGTGATCCTGAGAAAATTAGAATTTGGACCTAAATTTCTGATTTGGATTGATATTGCCCCTTGCATCTATTCTGGTAAATTTTGTTATCTCCTCCACTTTTTAGTTAAAGCAAGGAATGCATTGGGTATGCCTTCTATCGCCTTGACTATTTCCTATAGCAATTGAACTGCTAACAGCATATATCAGACAGACAACCTCCACTGAAGGAATTACCAGCTGGGATAAAGAATACAAGATTAGTCTATATACCGATGATATTCTGCTCATTCTCAAAAATCCCTCCTCTCCAATTCTACCACCATTATCTGCAGTGAGATATCAGGATTTTGGATAAACTGGAACAAGTCTCAACTGACCGATATTTCCCATAGACCAAATCCACCTCAAATACAATCATTGTCCTTTCATTCATGCAAACAGATAAACCTACTTAGGCATCAGGGTATGTTCTGATTTATCAAATACAGTATCTGCACACCTATGGGTGGTAGATATAATAGGCCAGGGGAGGCTCTGCCTCCCCCAGCCTTGTTGGAGCCATGGCTGCCAGACTTCTGTGGGCTTTGGCATCAAAGTTTTTGCTTTATTATGCCCCATGCAGGTTCCAGGGTGGCTGAGGAGACACATACCACCTCCTCAGCCACCCTGGAACCTGCATGGGGCATATCAAAAGCACCTTTTAACAGACACATTTCCCCTGGATGGGTTGGGTCCAAGGAGGGGAAACACGGCGCAGCTTCAGCCAGCCCGGGGCTCCTCTGGGTGGGGGAAGGGCACTCAGTCTTCAGCCAGCCCTGGGCTCCTTCAGCCAAGGGGGTGCACTCCAGGCTTCTCCGGCCGGGGGGCTTGTGGCTCTGGCCATGGGGGGGTGGGGTCTCGGGGCTCCAGCCATGGGGAGGGCATGGGTGGAAGGGGTGGAGCCGGGGGCTAGCCTTCCCAAAAGGGGGCTCCACCCACCACCCATGTGCACACCCGGATGTCATACCCAGAAAGGTGGGGGGGGGAGACATGGAGAAATGGTGTTCACTAACATCTTTACTGGGAAAGGTAGAAGCTATTAAAATGAATGTAGGACCAAGACTAATGTATATGTTTAGCTTAATTCCCCTTAAATTTCTTGCTTCAACTTTCACAAAAATAGAGCTGTAAAACAATTGTTATGGAATACAAAGACACCACAGTTATCCCACAAGATACTTAAATCATGGTGGGGGTGGCATTACCTGATTTGTATTTATATCACCTGGTTTTTCAATGAAGACTTTTAATAAAATGGTTCTGTCCCATCAGCTCTTCCCAAGACCCAGTGTGGTTTGGGATTGAAAGAAAATTAGTTAACCCCTTTGATTCTCTCTCTGCACTTCCATTTTTAAAACAGTTTTTGCACCTTTAAGGTAAACATAGTGTTTACCTCCTTTTGGAGCGTTGTTCAGAAAAGCATGTCCATTACCACTTCTAATCTAACCAACTCTCCTTCCATGCCAATCTGGAATAATCCCTGGTTTATACTGGCTAATAGCTCAAAACTCAAATCCACCTGGCTAACCAAGGCCATATAAACCATAAAAGATATTATCAAAAGCACAACTTTAGCCTCCTGGCTCCTGCATATATCTTTGTGATAAATACCAGCCCCACCAGAGCAAGCTCCTTTCTCCAATAAACATCCACTCAAAATTATAAAGCAGCTGGGGAATTGTTGGCAGGCCACAAGCAGTTCTCCACTTGAAGTGCACCTTAAAAAGTATGTTAGCCAAACACATTTTGTGGGCTGAACGCCTTGATTTATCCTACTGACTATACCATAGAAGAAAAATGGGACATGGAGCTAACCATCTCTATTTCCTCTGACAGGTGGGATAATATCTGGCACCATACTTGCATGTTTTTGTGTTTCTTTCGGAACAAAATTCTAAGTCGATATTATTGGACTCCTGAGTGACTGCATACAGCTGGACTAGCTCCACATTGTAAATGCTGGAGATGTGACAGCTTCAATGCAAACCTGTCTTATATAGTCTTTGAATGTCCAAGTATATCCACACTGTGGAAGGAAGTGGGTGGTGCTCTGCTCCAAGGTAACCAGGGTAAGGATTTCCCCTACATCAGTCTTCTTGTGTTTTGGTCATTCTAGAAAATCAACCCAGTTTGTGTAGTACCAGGAAATGAATTGCTGCAGCACTTATAGTGGCCTAAAGAGTCATTTTACGAAAGTGGAAATCTGCTATTCCCCTGAGACTCTTTGACTGGCTAACTGAGCTAACACCACCCTCATTAGAGGCACAAGATCCAACTATGAAGACACTTGGTCTTTCATGAGAGCGTTACAAACTGACTCCAGGTAGATTGGGCTTCTGGTGCTTCTCCTTTATGGGGGGAGGCGTTGTTATGCTCAGGAGTATTTATCTATCAATATTTCATACTGTGTTCAGGGGTGAAGGTAAGGCGGTACAGGCTGGAACGGCGTACCGGTAAAAAGTGGCCGCCAGTACTGACCCCTGCCGCGGCAGCGCCTAAGGTGCCCTGCCGCTTTTGCACCCTCTGTCAGCTGCCCTGCTGGGCCCCTACCCGCAGCAAAGATCCTTCTTAAAGCACTGCCGCAGCAGCGCTTTATCGTCCCTGGCCTTTTTGCCCACCCCCAGGCTGCCAATGGGAGGGGGCAAAAGGAGCAGCTGCCCAGCCCCCTGGGACCAGCAATTTAAAAGCAGCAGCCGGAGCCCCAGGCCCTTTAAATTGCTGCTGAAGCCCTGGGCGGCATGGGCCAGGCAGCCTGAAGGGCTGGCTGGGGGATGCTGACCCCCCAGCCCCGCCCCTTCATCCCGAGGCCCCATCCCTTCCAGGGGACGGAGCCAGCCCCCGTACTGGTAAGTTTTCAATTTTACTTTCACCCCGACTGTGTTATTGTCAAATATATACTCCTGCTGTATTTTCTGTGTCATTGTTTTTGAATATGTCTATATGGTTATGTTAAAATGTCTGAAAAATAAAATTAAAATAAACAAACTATGTTTTGTTACCTCAAGCAAAACTGCAAATGTGCACCATTCTGATCAGGCACACGGTTTGCACAAAATGTCATGCATGTTTATTATTAGATTAGGCTACAGCGGGTTTAATTTTAGATCTTTCGATTCAAGTGGTGCAATGAAGATTAAGTGTTAGGCGTAATTAAAGATGCAGATGTAGTTATATTGAATTATAAACCTCATTAAGTGCAATGTCCTGGACAGGCTCATGAGATAAGCTACAAAGGACTTCCTTACTTGATACTAAAGCTATTAAAATATTAGAAGGTAAATCTAAACATAAAAAAATATTATTATTAGAATGAAACTGATACTTTAAACACCTAATTACAAAAGACCATGTTTCTTTCATGTATAAGGACTTCCCTTTCTGCTTAGATTGCTAGATTTGGTATTAAAATGCAAGTATTTTCCTCCCTTTTGTACATGCACAAAATGCAAAAATTCCTGAATCAGATCCTGTCATTGCTGTCACTATCTAGGTACTAATATGTTTCTCTCCTCACTGTAATATTTGAGCACCTCATAAGCATTAATAAATGTAGCTTTCCAACACCTCCCATGAGGTAGGTAAGTACCATCCTCCTCCTTTTTATGGATAAGGGCCTGAGACCCAGAGATCGAAGCCATGGATTACTTTATATTTTACACAAGACTTTCATTTTGGGACTCTCATGTGACCAGATATTGAAAAGATTGAGAAGACAAATACGATGGGACATGACAGAGGTACACAAAATAATGAACAGTATAGAGGAGCTTGTAGGATGTTTCTATTTATCCTCTCGCACAATAGAAGAGAAAGGAGATGTCCGGTGAAATTGAAAGGAAGAGAGTTTAAGCCAGATAAAATAAATTCATTTACACAGTGCATACTTTACCGATGGAACGCATTGCCATAAGATATGGAGGCTGGTTGCCTAGCAGGACTCAGTATTTATATGGATAATGAGAACATCCACAGTTACATTTGATACGATGAAAACAGCATCAGGAATATACACATTTGTGCTACAGGGCATTAGCCAAATCCTAACTGATGGTTGGGGAGAAAGTTCCCTTGATGGTTTTACCATCATTGGCCAGCCTCATCGTTTTTTTCTGAAGCATTTTGCACTGGTTTCTGTCAGGTTCAGAATACTGGAGTAGATGGATCGTTGACCTGATCCAGCAGGACAATTCCAATACATCCAAATTCTAATGGGATGTTTGCTACTCCTCCTACAATGTCAGCTGGTGGGAGACACAATCTGCTTTATGTCTAGCGACTGCGCAGTGTAACCTTCCTGTGGAAAGATAAACACTAGTTCTGGACACATTCCAAACAGGTTGTCACACTCTGGATCTAAATCCTTCTTCTATCTGGCATGGCAGAGCTATTGGTGCTGTACTAAGGCCATAAACTGAATCCCGGGCCTTGTAGCTGGGGTCCCCCAATTTAATTTAAACAATCAGTAGTTTGAACCAGCCCTGATCACTTCTAAGAATGCCAACAAAATCCTTCTATGCAAGAGCCATAAGTTCCCAAACAAGTCTCTCTCCCATTTCCTGTCTAATCCACAACATCTTTCATTCCACTAAGTAAATGTTGCTCAGACATGAGCACACTAGCTACTCATCTATTATAATTATTTTGTTTTAAATTATGCCTGCACTTAAGAGCATTTTGTAAGGCTGCATTATAAACTGAAAGAATAAAATAAATAAAATTGATTTGATTCATGGAATGATATTAGAATCTGCTTGTTTGCAAGACTTCCTGGAAAATAAATACTGTATGAAAGTCTCCTCTCAGTGAATGAGCTCTAGAACTTATACTGCATTAAGCATCTAAACACACAGTGCACGCTTCCTTCAGATGAATCTGTGAATAGGGAAAACACACACACACAATTGGCTCTTGATTACTTTGTATTTTACATGAGACTTTCCTTTCGGGACTCTCATAGAAGTTGCCATTTATTTACATCTATTTGTCAGGTACTCCATCCAGTTGATGTCAAAGGCAGTAAGATACAGGAGTTTGTTTTGCAAACAAATCTTTAACAGCTGTAATTCATAAAATATTATAGACAATCATAGCTCAGTATGTTACTACTGGAGTATTGCAGCTGTTCAAAGCATTAAAAAATACTCCCTTGAATTTCTTAGAAAATAAAAACTGATGATATTGAGAAGTGAATTTAGTGTATTGAGAAGTGAAGTAAGCCTCAGTGAACCTAAGACTTGCAATTCCAGAATGCCTAATCTGGTACCTATACTTTTGCAGTTACACTTTCTGCTGCTTCATTTTTGCTATTTTTCTGTGTTTATTTTATAAAACTGGACTCATTTTTAGGAGTAAGAGTTTCTCTTTTACACAAATCTAAATTTGATTTAGTTAATTTTTGTATCAAACTGACTAGTACAACAGTGGGATTTTTTTTTAAAAGTCACATGACTTGCTGTTAGGGAATTCTGAGAAGTAGCAGCCTTGGATATCTTTAATCTGATTTCCTCGTCTTTTACGAATTTGCCTTAAGAAAAGGAATAAAATATGAACTATTTAGTAAAATAAAAAAATATCATTTAAGAAGTATGCACACAGCAAAAATAAATATTGGGTATTTATTTTCTAAAGACCAATTCTCATATATTTGCTTTCGTGGGTCATTTTTTAAGAGTAAAGTGAACAAAAAAACAGGTTCCTTACTTAGAACAGATGCACTGGAGGAAGGCAAAAATGTGTTAATGCACTGTAATGAACTCAGGTGCTGGGGACATAGTTACTAAATAAAACACACAACTGGGAAGCTGGGATTAGAATCTCTTCTTTCTGCTCTATAAACACAGGCCTTTCTACCACTTGGATTGCTTCCTTAGCTGGCAGCAGCAGCAAGTCCCTTATTCTCTTTGAGCCGACCCCAAGCAGGGCAGCACAATCTCTCACACATAGTCAAATACATTGTAGTCAGTGGTGAGCTGGAGCAGGTTCCCACAGGTTCCCAAGAACCGGTTGCTAAAATTAGACCTCCGTGGAGAACCGGTTGTTAAAGGGCCAGGGGGTGGGCAAAGAACTCCGGTCTGCGGGCCGGACCATCCTGTTGCTCCCAGGATTCCCAGCTGGGGAGGCTGAGGCTCCCCTGGCTCTTCTCCCGCTTCCCCCCAGCTGCAGCGGGGCCAGCCACCAGCACCAGCTGGGCAGCTCAGCTGAGCTCCTGAGTCGTCCTGCTGCTTTGAGCTGCCGGCAAGGTAAGGGGGGAGGGGGCTGCGAGCTCTAAGGATGCCGGGGGGGGGCAAGTGGGGCACTTTGCCCCAGGCCCTGCAGGGGTCCCCGGCCCCATGGGTATGTCTCCCCCCGCCCCGGCCCCTCTCCCCCCCTTAAATCAGAACTTTTTATAGGGAACCGGTTGTTAAGATTTTGGCAGCTCATCACTGATTGTAGTCCATAGACAGTTTTGCAGTCACTCATATACTTAGCTGAAGCTTTGATTATTTAATTTTGTTGAACTCACTGAAGAGTAGATTTTCTCTAATGTATGTTCAGTGAAACAATAAAGTGACCAGGAAAGGGCTTGGGTTTCAGGTTAGAAAACCCAGAACATTCTGTACAAATCCTTGTGTTGGCAATGCTGAGGGGGTAGATTCAGAGGATACAAAAAGGTGACGTAAGCTATATACCAGGGACTGGTGTGAGTGACGCCAAATAAGACTCAGCCTCTAACTGAGGTGCACCTTGCGCCCCCTTAAACAACCATCTCAGAATTTAGGCCCTAATCTCCTTAACCACCTTGTCTTAACTCCTTTGGTATTCCTAGGGCATGAAGCACAATTAACTCATTTTAGATTAATTAGATCATGATTATATACTTCCAGTGGGCCATTATGTTAGATTGTCACTAATGGGGCTCTGGATAGCTTAAGAGATTAATAGGCTCCATCTACTGCCTATATATTTTTATGTGTCACTCTTCACCATGATATCTGAGGATATGGAATCTTCCATCTTAAATTTACCAGTGCAGACCCAGCCTAGGTTGGTAGTGACTGAAAATCATAACATCTAACTGTTATTTGGAGGCCAGTGTAAAACCAATTGCTCAGCACCATTTAGTTCCTAACAGGTAGGTGTGGACTTTTCAAAAATATTGCCATGATTGGCATAGTAGCCAAAGCAGATTGAATGGGCTTGGCTGTCTATCCTCTTATCTGTCCAAGTCAGCAGCCAAGCTTTCAGTGGAGTACTGCTGCCGGAACCAACCCCACTACCCCATTCCACCCTCTTCCCATTGGGCAGTGGGCGATGAAGAGACATTCACTCCTGCTGCAGCCTCTGCATCACTAAGCTTAAGGGCAGGTATTGCCCCATAAGGGACATTCACTGTTCTGAAGAGTAATATTTAGAATCCTCTCCCTTCTTCCAGGTGACTAGCTCCACTTCCAAGACTGTATGCAGCACATTGCTGGGTTGTGTATCTGCAGCCAATAAAGGAAAAGGATGATCCATCACTGGCACATGCAATTTGTGCCAAAAAAACCAACAAAACTCATTCTAACTTTTTTCTTCATGCATAAATATATGACTCCCAAAGCAGCTTGTCACTGTTTTCACTTGACTTGATGATGAATAATGTTGGTAGTTCAGAAACACAAAATGTGCTCTCAGTGATAGAAGTTTCTTTACAGCTGGAAACCCAGAATCTTTCCATTACTGTGATTTACAAGGACATTAAGATATTGCCTAAATCCACTCTTCCAAACATAGCACACACATAGGAACTCTCTTTAAGTGTCTCCAGTCATCCATCTTTAATGACGTAAGTACAGTAGTAGTGTAGACCTACCCTAAGTCCATCTAACTTATGTTGTGCAGGGATGTGAAAGAGACACCCCCGAGTGACGCAAGTTACAGCGAACTAAGTGCTGTCCACGCCGGTGCTATGTCGGTGGGAGACGATCTTCTGCCAACACAGCCTCTCACGGAGGTGGAATAATTACGCTGACAGCAGAGTGTTCTCCCATCGGCATAAAGCGTCTTCACCAGATGCACTACAGCAGTGCAGCTGTGCCAATGTAGCGCTTCTAGTGTAGGCCTGCCCATAGAAACAGCCAGTTGGGTAAACTTCTAATAGATAATTAGTTACAGAATTAGGGAAGGAATCTTTTCCCTTCAGTATTTTCTGTGAATATTCAGCATCAGATTCTCCCCTACCTTACATCAGGGCTTTACAGTACACTGGTACATTTACTTCAGTAGAGTTACTGCCAGTTTGTATTGGTGCAAAAGAGATCAGCATCAGATGCTTAGTCTACAGCTGTTTTTTTCTGGTCAGGGAGGATCAGCAATGTTTTTAAAACACAAGTAGACCTTAAAGAGACAATCATTAGTGATATTGACAGAAGTAACAGAGGAGTCACAATTCTCATTCATGTATTTTATAGAAGCTTTGCCAAAATAATTCCTCAAATTTACAGTCCTGACCTACAATGGTTCTTATTTCATCTCCTCTCATTCTTTAGATGTCGTGAGCTGGACTCTACTGATGTCACTGTTCCTTAAGAGGTTCTTGGGGAGGGTGGGAGAATTACAACATTTTTAACACTCAACAGTTCCAAGCTGTTAAGAGATGGGAAATGTAAATAGGTAACTACAGAGATCTTGTAACTTTACCTAAACTGCAGCATGCAGGAGTCATTCATCTGGGATATTTATGAACTAGATCTGGGTCATTCTACTCATTAACAGAAACGTTCTAGCCAAGAGAGTTTTCTGACATCCTCAGGGTCCTTGGTAGGAGTTTCCTCAAAATCTTATTTTGTCAAACTTCATATAATAGAGCAACATAATCAGGTCACATTAAGATGGTCTCATGTTAGAACGACAGCAAAAAAGTCCCAGATGTCAATTGGTGTCACTGCTAACAAGTCACGTGAAAGATAATATAGTGGATCTTGGCTGGATTTCCTGCCAAGATTTCCAGACCTTTGTTTTGCTATTCCAACGCATACGCAGTATCATTTTAAATGGATCTAATGAGCCTGCATTCCTCTAATGGGCCCTTCCCAGCATGTGAGTTGTATTTTCCATTTTGCTGATGAGGTCCCTTCCTAAGGAAATCAATTTCTTCAACAATGCATAGATTAAGGCCTCCACAAAAGCCACAGCATTATCACTCCAAGGTCTTTACTCTGCCCTCACCTATACAGCATGTAGATAATTTTTGCCATGTGATATAAATGAAAATTGATTGTCTCTCTTCTTTAAGGAGTGAAAAAACTATTTTTCTGCTGGTGCGAAGCCCCAGCATGTGTCAAGTGGTAACATTTAAGTGAAGGAGATGCACACTGTTGGAAAGGGACAGAGGTAGAGGGGAAAGGGATGGAGGATGTTATGTCCAGGGAATACACACAAAGAAGAAGAGAAAAACAAATGCTCTTTCTGGAACTTTGCAATGGAACACTCCTTTGTTTCTCAAAACCCAGAACACTAACTCACAACAAGACAGACAGAAACCTAAGGCACAGAGGCCCACTTCAAACCACCTGTTCAGACTTTCCAAGAGAACCCAAGTCAAACGGCTTCCCTCTGAGACCCCTAGCTTGCAAGCAGACCAGGAAACCCCTTCTAATTCAAAGTGATAGCTTCTAATTTTAACAGTTTTCAGTACATCCCAGAAGACTTGGAAGAGCGAGCATTTTTTTCAGGAGAAGAACAAAGGGCCAAAGGCTAGGGGCACAAACTAATCTTGATCCATGGACATGTCTCATGATCAGCGAGCTCTGCTGTGGAGAGAGGGCAGCTACATGGCCACATGTGTTATTTCAACTTCTGCCTATAGCCATTGCATCATGATCTTGTTCACACTCAGAACTCCCATGCTGATTTGCATGCTTTGCTGGAGGTTCAAATTAGGGAATTCAGACCCTTGGGAGGGGAAATATTTTCGAGAGTAGTCCCCAGCCCATGTCCTTGCCCCCCAGGTAGAGGGTCCAGGGCTCCCAGCAGTGTCTTGGGCTCCCTGGGCAGCTCTTACTACTTGCCCAGATCCAGCTTCTGGCCTGGCCAGGGGGCAGGTTTCAGGGGCTGATGAGGGAGAGGAGGAGCAGGGGGTGGTGCCCCATGGTGAGGGGTGTGTAAGACCCACATCAGCCACACACACACCCCCGCACCAGGAAGAGGCTGGAACTGCCCCTGAGCCTGGGGCAGGTGCATCACGGCGCCACAGGGAATCCGGGACAAATGCTGTCCCGAAGCATTCATTGAGCCCAGGATCAGGACTTGAACTCTGCATTCACCCCACCAGTGGCTAGTAGGGGCATCCACCCCACCCAAACCCTCCATTCCAGGGACCCTAGGACAGGCAGTCAAGGTTCACTGCACCAGATTCCTCGCTCCCACCGCCCTGGACTTCTTCCTGCTAAGCCTCTCAGGACTTCTTCCTCACAACCACTATAGGTTCACCCTACTTTCAGAGCCAGGACCCTCAGAGCCCTCCCCTGGAATCCCTCAAACGTACAAACCAACAAGTATAGATTTCAACCCACTTCTGCCCTCTGTGAATTTGACCTTTCCTCCCTCTCTAGTATCCCCTGCTCCATTTCATGGTTAAATGCCTCCCAGGACTTCCTCCCTGGAAAGTCAGTTTGTGCCCTTCTTTTAGGGCACATCACCAGAGCCTGCCCCACCCCTGGGACTGCTCTGTCTCTCTCCTGACCTCTTACCAGACTTCTTGTTTTAGGAGAGGGTCCGGGGACAACTTTGCTCCTGAGCTTCCTCCTTGACCATCGTGGTCTCTCCAATGTCAGATGGATTCATCCTGAACTTAGTGTTGGTTTTGAGAGAGGAACAAGTTATTTGATTTTGAAGCTCTGTGTTGGTTCAGATGGTTTTTATATTACATGTATTAGAACCATAATTTTTTCCTGATTTGATCCTGAATCTGGGATTATTTTTCTGTGACATTTACAGTCACCAAATTAATATCAGCTAATTTACTAAATCCTGAAGTTTTGGAGCCTGGATTAAGTAACAAGTTACTTAGATCAATGAGCTAAAGACAGCCCTGACTTGAGAGACGCTTTGTCGTTTAGGGAAGATCATCTCACTTGTCCTTACTCAGGACAGCAACGGTGATTATGTCAGAGAGGAAATCTTGCCTCCTCTATGAAAAATCCACTTGATAACACTAACATATGAGAAGGAAAACCTTCTCTATGAGATGGTGGGATGCTAGTTCTTAATGTGACATCGAGATTCTAAGCCCTTGTCCTCTAAACTGATTACTAACAAAGAGCAGTAAAAATCTATTTCCACTTTTAAAAATCAGTAGAATTAAATGGAGATGGATAAGACTGCAGCAATTAAGTTAGGAAATTAATATATTAATAAAACTCATTTTAAGAGGCTCAGACATAATTGCTAAGTAGGTAAAAATTTCCAATTTTCCAGTTACTGCTATTCATTGGCTATGAGATGTGCCCACAGCTAATCTCTCTGCTAAAATATCCTATTACACCGCTACCTCGATATAACGCCACCCGATATAACACGAATTTGGATATAACGCGGTAAAGCAGTGCTCCGGGGGGGCGGGGCTGCGCACTCTAGTGGATCAAAGCAAGTTCAATTTAACACGGTTTCACCTATAACTCGGTAAGATTTTTTGGCTCCCAAGGACAGCGTTATATCAAGGTAGAGGTGTACTTTTGTTACTTGGTCCTCCTTCCCACTTCGCCTTCCTGTTTGCTGCACCCACCTGTTACGTTTTATATTAGACACAGGTATAGTTGGGGATCTCTGGGGCAGGGACTGTCTAGGCCATTGTAAAAGCAACTATTGTCAGATTATTTTATGGACATTCTTTTTAAGTCTAGAGCTGGTCAAAGTTTTCCAAATTTCAGTGAAACTTTTCACTGAATTGATGAGGGAGATTTTGTAACAATCGGGGTGGGGGGGAATTCATCTCGTCTTTCAGTCAGCCACAGAGCTGGTTAAAAAAAAGTAACCAACCCCCCTCCCTCACTCACACATACACACACACATTTTTCATGAGTTTTTTTGGGCGGGTGGAAGAGTCTCATTCTCCAACCAACTTTGGTAAAAATCTAAATATGTGTATTATTGTATGTACAGTGCTTTAGCCACAATGAGGCCCTGGCATGACCGCAGCCTTTAAACACTAGTACAATATAAATACCAACAACAAAAACAATTGAACTTTCCCAGCAATGTAATAATTCAAATGAATGTAACAACCCTACATTCAAGCCATGCACTGGCTGTTAACACTGGACATGACTGATGAGACCAAGAGGTTGGTAGTCACAAGACACTTGGAAGAAATAAACATAAACATGTTTTAAACGTGTCAAGTTACTATTTCCAAGCAAACACCTATGGAATTTAAAAGATGGTCAGAGTGATGCAGCTTTAGAGTAAATGCATCTCTTCAAAATATCTTTTTTTATAAATGAACATTTATTAGATTCAGTCCTTTGAAAACCATGATTTATTTGCTAAACAAAAAATCAATGTTTTAGATAGAAGACTGTCACATAACCCAGATTGGCAAATTTTTTAAATACAGTCAAGTGTTTGTGCAACTAACTGCAAATGAGAAGAGTTCTGATGAATGGACATTGCGCTAATATACAGAATACCCTTGCCTAATAATAATAATAGAAAAAATCAAATTATTCCAGAGTCTGACTAAACACTGAGTGCAGTCATATGAAAATGAAAATTGGAGCAAGAAAGACCCATATCTTTACATTCCCACCAATCTTTTGTAGGTAATGAATTGTTTTGAAAATTCAGTTAGGGTAAAAGCTTTTGAATTGGAGTCTGACAGTCCTTCAAAGTATTCTTAGAGGTTATCTCTGCAAGGCAGGTGGAGAGGAAAAAGATGAGCTTAACCCTATAAGAACAATTATGATGTATTATTAGCAACTAATGGCAATTTAATGGAGTCTTTTCAGTGAAGACACCACTGGCTACAATTTTTCTCTGTCATATGCATAAAAAAAGCTACTCCTAATGAAGTCTACATTCTGGCAATTTCTCAGACTAAATGCAATCAAAGAAACTTCATATATTTGAGACTTCTTGGGCTTCAACATATTTTCACACACCCTTGCCCCCAAATGAGAAATTTGAACATTTTGAAATCAGTTGCATACATTTGTAGAGACAATGGGATCTAATGGAAAGAGTATTAGCCAGGAGATCTGGGTTCTATTCGTCATTCTGTTTGGATCCATGGATCTTGAAAGGTGTGTGGTGTGGGGGTGGTTGATCATTGTAGCAGTGGAGATATTTCTGAAGGTTTTGCATCTGTTGTTCTGGCAGGGCCTGATGCCGCTTTGAGGCTGGTGTGTCCTGGCCTGTGAGGAGCTTGCTTCTGATGATGAGAGATTGGGGGGCATTGTTTGAAGGCCAGAAGTGGAGGTTCAGGAAAGATTTCTTTCAAGATGTGGTCCCCATGGAGTATTGGGTTGTAGTTGTTTGATGACAAACAAACTAGGGAAATACAGCCAAGGTGCTGCTAATATAAGGTGGGTGCATAATTGGTTGGAAAACCATTCCCAGAGAGTAGTTATCAGTGGTTCACAGTGAAGCTGGAAGCAGGGGTGGCTCTAAGAATCCCACCGCCCCAAGCAGGGCGGCGCGCCGCGGGGCGCGCTCTGGCGGTGCCGGTCCCGCGGCTCCGGGGGACCTCTGGCAGACGTGCCTGCGGAGGTTCCGCTGGTCCCGCGGCTCCGGTGGAGCTTCCACAGGCACGTCTGCGGGAGGTCCACCCGAGCCGCGGGACCAGCGAACCCTCCGCAGTCTTGCCTGCGGGAGGTCCCCCGAAGCCGCGGCTAAGGAAGACCTCCTGCAGGCATGACTGCGGAAGGTCCACCAGAGCCGGCTGCCGCCCTGCCGGCAAAATGCCGCCCCAAGCGTGCGCTTGGCGCACTGGGGTCTGGAGCCGGCCCTGGCTGGAAGGGCATAACAAGTGGGGTCCTGCAGGGATCGATCCTGGGTCTGGTTCTGTTCAGTATCTTCATCAATGATTTACATAATGGCATAGAGAGAACACAAAGTTTGGGGACAATGCCAAGCTGGGAGGGGTTGCAAGTGCTTTGGAGGATAGAATTAAAATTCAAAATGATCTGGACAAACTCGAGAAAGGGTGTGAAGTAAATAGGATGAAACTCAATACGGGCAAATGCAAAATACTCAATTTAGGAAGGACCAATCAATTGCACACATACAAAATGGGAAATGACTGCCTAGCAAAGAGTACTGCAGAAAAGGATCTTAGGGTCATAGTGGATCACAAGCTTAATATGAGCCAACCGTGTAACACTGTTGCAAAAACAAAAAAATGACCATCATTCTGGTATGTATTAGCAGAGTGTTGTAAGCAACACACAAGAAATAATTCTTCCACTGTATTCCATGCTGATAAGACCTCAGCGGGGCTATTGTGTCCAGTTCTGGGTGGCACATTTCAGGAAAGGTGTGGACAAATTGAAAAAAGTCCAGAGAAGAGCAACAAAAATTATTAAAGGTCTAGAAAACATGACCTATGAGGAAAGATTGAAAAACTTAAAAGATTATTACAAGGAGCAGGGTGAAAAATTGTTCTCCTTAACCTCTGAGGATAGGAAAAGAAGCAATGGGCTTAAATTGCAGAAAGAGAGGTTTAGGCTGGACATTAGGAAAAACTTCCTAACTGTCAGGATGGTTAAGCACAGGTACAAATTGCCTCAGGAGGTTGTGGAATCTCCATCACTGGAGGTTTTCAAGAACAGGTTAGACAAACACCTGTTAGGAATGGTCTAGTTATTACATAGTCCTGCCTTGAGTGCAGGGGACTGGACTAGATGACATATTGAGATCCCTTCCAATCCTACGCTTCTACAATACCCCATATGGGTTCCAGTGTGGGGTCATAGGTGACAACCAGTGGTGTGTGGATGGAGGGGGGTTTATTTCTGTATTGAAGCAAGTTCTCTCAGGGTATATGCGTGGCCCATTCCATGATGGATGTGATCTAGGTCTCTGGTGGAGCATCCTTTTGTGGTGAACATAAGTGTGTTATGTGCATATCCCAGACTTTCTCCTTGGAGCATATGCTGTGATATCTAAGTGCCTGGCTGTAGATAACAGATTTCTTGGTGTGTTTGGGGTGGTTACTAGATCTATAGAGGAGGTGTGATGATCTGTGGATTCTTGTATATGGTTGTCTGTAGGGCTCCATTGTTTGTGGTGTCCAGGAAGTTAATGCTGGTGTGAGAATGTTCCAGAGAGTGTAATTGAAATTGTGGTGGATATCTATGAGGGAGTTTGGTATCATTGGTTCACTAATCCCCTCTCTTTTTGTCCTGCAGAGTTGTTAATAGGCCACTCTTCCTTGAATGGTCCTTTAGGATATGTCCTAACTATCTACGCTAAACAATCTGTTCCACCATGCATTTAGCTGTGACCTTCAGAGTACTTTCCCCAGACCTGAAGAAGAGTTTTGTGCAGCTCAGAAGCTTGTCTCTCTCACCAACAGAAGTTGGTCCAATAAAAGATATTACCTCACCCACCTTCTCCCTCTTGTTTTGAGAGTGTCTTATGATTGTAACCATCTGTGTGGATTAGTGTATCAGTTTTGTAGCTGTGGCTATGTCTGGGAAGCTGTGACAGGACAATCAAGGAACATCAACATTTAACAACTCTTCCATACTATGACAATGGGAGTTCTCCTGGCAGGGTCATTAACTTTGAATTAACTCTCTACCCACAAGTCAATAGGGATGGAAGTTTGGAGCCTGGAAATTTCTCCAAAGAAACACATGGGAACGAAAGGTAACAGAGGCTCTTTTTAAAAGCACGTGGTTTCTTTGTGAAGAGGGGCCATTCCATCACCAAAAGCCAAGCCAAGTAGGCCAAAAGCACTGCCTGGCCTAAGGACTTGGACCAAGCCCAGACTCACAGGGATGGCATGAATGATCAGACTCAGGGACTGCATTCAGGGTTTTGTTGTTCTCCCTAGATCAGTTACTCTCTTGTACTTTGTTAACTGTGAAGGGCCTCTGTGTGTGTGTGTGTGTGTGTGTGTGTTCTATAAAGAAATTCTTTTGTTAAGCTTATATTCCTTGTTTTACTGCCATATTGTCCCTGAAGGGTGTAACTAGGAAATGAGAGCTTCCACAGACAGGTGGACTTCACTGAGGATTCTGTCTAAGCAATTAGGAGGCTCAGAAGGACTGAAGCACTGGTTCTGGGGCCTAGGCAGCCAGACTACATAGTCCCACTACCCAAGAAAAGTGTCATGCACAGGGTCTGCACCAGGGAGTAAGCTTGAGAGAACCAGAGCTAGGAACAGTGATCTGTCACTAGCCAGATCCAGCGGGCTTAAGCAGTTGGATTCCATCACAACAAACTGGTTTTCTTCCAGAGAGCAGAACCAGCCCAGGTTGTAACAGCAACTATTTATGTCACTTACAAATCTAATGTCAGTGACTATTGTGTCACTAAAATTGAGCAAATCCTACACTCTGAGTGGAAAGTCAAATACTTATTTTCGGATTATTAACTAATATAACACGGCTAGATGCCACTTATCCAAATTTAGGTTTGCTCCATTCCTTTGCTGCCAGAATCTTAAATTGTAAAGAAACCAAAATTCTTTACTTCTAATCTGATTATGTCGCTAACTCATAAGAACCTTCAGTGCAAAACATTACTCTTCAATAGGCAGCAGGTTTAAAACAAATAAAAGGAAGTTCTTCACGCAGCGCACAGTCAACTTGTGGAACTCCTTACCTGAGGAGGTTGTGAAGGCTAGGACTATAACAATGTTTAAAAGGGAACTGGATAAATTCATGGTGGCTAAGTCCATAAATGGCTATTAGCCAGGATGGGTAAGAATGGTGTCCCTAGCCTCTGTTCGTCAGAGGATGGAGATGGATGGCAGGAGAGAGATCACTTGATCATTGCCTGTTAGGTTCACTCCCTCTGGGGCACCTGGCATTGGCCACTGTCGGTAGACAGATTCTGGGCTAGATGGACCTTTGGTCTGACCCAGTACAGCCGTTCTTATGTTCTTATACTCTACCAAAGCCAAGACTAAATTGCAACAAGAAAATTCACACAAGAATTAATTTCATATTTGCTTATATAAAAGCAGAACAGGCTGTGGTGTGATGCTTCCCAGTTACTACAAATACCATCAGCAAAAATAGGATGTGTGAAAAAACAGCAATATCTGATGAGGAACAAGTACCAAATACTTTTTTTGTTTTAAGGCTACATTCTCTATGATCTCTAGCACACATTATTTGTAAGAGGTAGAGATAGGACTAAGTCACAAAATTTGGATCTGGATTTTTGAATGCCTCTGAAGTTCAGAGATGCCCTGAAGTGAGGTTCAATCCAGTATGGAAATATGGGGGATTTGCAAATCATAAAATACAGAAATCCCCACATTTCTCATTTCAAGATGGTAAAAATCCAGATCCAAATTTTAAATTCTCTCATTACTGCTTAGAATTATTCAAACCAATGTGTCTGTTTCAGGAACATTCCAGAAGAGTTAACATATTCTGTTTCCTTCTCTTTCCCAACCACTTGAACAACATCTGTCTTCTTACTCAATTTCCTAAAATAACTGGCTTTGGCTGGTTAGAAGCGATCCCCCTTCTCCCCCGTCCCCATGCAAAACATTAGTCAAGCAACAAACAAGAGAGAGCACGACAAATATTTAATTTGTCCAAGTACTAAGTTTTACCTAATGACAGCTCATCTTCTCATTCAAGTGAGAAGCTAGAACAGGTGATACATTCATAATGCAAAGATCTGGAGGCAAACATCACTGCATTTAGAAAGAGGCTCCAGGTTTTTGCCATGGCAATCATTTTTGTTAAAACATCAACCCAGAGTAATTGTATATTTTGTTTAGAGTGACAGCTGAATTTTTCATGTACGTTGCTGTCTTTTGACAGGAGATAAGTGGGAAGGGAAATGCGCTCTCTAAAGGCTTTGATCAACGAAAATCAGTCATAAAATTGCACCACGGAGCACAACAATATTTCCATCCTTTACTGCATTTATAGGGAGAAAACTGTCATTAAGGCTAACAAGGTGTCATACAAAAGCATGTTTCTCTTTACAGGTCCTTTATTTGGTGGAAACCTTTGTCCACAATCACAGGGAGCGGGGGGTCATAAAAACTGGATTTAAAACGTTACGCGTTACAATGATGTGCTGCTAATATTGTAACGAAGGGCTCCAGCAGAACTCGCCACCTACTCCTTAGTCTGTGATAAGCCCCAGGAACTGTGGGTGTGGACTTGAGACAGACACACTGCGGAGTCTGTTGACCCATTTAAACAAAAAGCCTAGGGTGACCGTGTTTCCCAAAGGGGGCCTAGCGCCAGGCCCCCGCCCCTCTTCACGCAGGTCTGACCCGAGCCACTTGCCCGAGGGCCCTTCCCCACCACGTGGGGCTGAGGCTAGTGTTGCTTCTCGCAGGAGCCCTGCCTGCTCGCCTGCGTGGGGCTGGCATTGCCGCTCACTCCCCCAGCAAGTTCCTCCGCACCCCACTTTTGCCAAAAAAGTTGGGACTGCCGGGACAGGGCTTAAAAAAGAGACTGTTCCAGCCAAAACAGGACATACAGCCACCCTAAAAAAGCCACTCTCTTATACTCAAAGAGGAAGGTAAACAAAACTTCTGTTAAGATGAACTTGCTACATATTTATCCTTGGACCCTGAAAAATATGGATTATGCTGCAATGTATTCTGCTAGCATACACTGAAGTGGTAGGGAGCTGGAGTGAAGACCTGATCAGAAGAGCTGGTGATGTCCTCTTCCTGGGAAAAGGTTTTGAAAACATGTATCATTTGGTGCAATTTTGGTCCATTCTAGAGGCAGATTTGCTCTTGAAAAGTTTTATAAGTCAACAGCATCTGAGCAGAGGATGAACTCAGAGGCAGGGAATTCATCCCAACCTTGCCTTAAATGGAGTGGTAGAAGGTTAACAAGGCAGGCAGTTAAACTGGGTAGAGAATTGAACTATGAGTCAGGAATCCAGGGTTCTATTCCTGATGCTGCTACCAACCTGCTGTGTGACCTTGGGCAAACCACTTCACCTCTCTCTCCTTCTGTTTCCCCTCCTACACTTTGGCTGTCTTGACTATTTGGATATGCTGTTTGGGGCAGCACCTGGCATATTAATGTAGTCAAGATTTAAATGCAAGTAAACAGAGTTTACCCACTTTTCATGTGGGCAAATTTGAGTTTCATTTGAGTTCAGTTTCGCTTAGCTAACAGACTTTTTTTTTTAACCACTACACCACTGGCCTAGGATAATGGGACCTTAGAGCTTGTTTATATGGGACATCACTGCGTGGCAAACCCAGGTAGGAATCTACAGAGCACGAGTTTACAGCTCAGTAACATCCCATGTGGACACTGTTACAGTCCTGGTGCATCCTTTGGCTACAACTACCTGCAAAATGGAGTAGTTGGAGACTCTAGGCCCCACAGTAATCCAAATAATAAATCACCAGGCATCAGGATCCTCCCCTTACCCAAGAGCCCCATCAAGGACACTCTACTTTTTGCTAAAGTTACAAACAATTTGATTCCTTTCTATTAAAGAAGAAATTACTAGTGGTTAGTGTTGATATTTACGCAACTAGGAATGAACCTCTCTAGGCAAACTACATGGGTTTTCAGGCACCACTACAGCTGCACTAAAAAAAAAAGTCTCATCTTTGTTTGACAAATAATCATGCTGCTAATATTTCAATTATTTTGAAATTATGTAAACAAAGATATTTTTAGATCCTTTTCAAGAGCCACTCTCCTTCTCAAAAGGTTACCAATTAATCATGGGCTTTCATCCATCAGGGGTAGTTTCATCTTGGAAAGCATCTTACCTATCTCTGTCCTTTGCAAGGCAATCCCTCCTTTAGCTTTGCCATATGATCTACACAGTATCCTTTATGGCTCACTTTCCTTAACTTGCCATAGTTCCTTCCCTATGCACCTAATTCAAGTCAATAACAAAATGCCTACTGAATCCAGTCATCCAGGACTCAGCCTCAAGTGCAATTTTGTTTCTGCTTTCCACAGATTATTACAACAATAAAAGCAACAGCTGCCAGAGGCAAATTTCTTCTCTGCAGAGAGGTGAAAAATAGCAAAGCCTTTACCAGCATCTTTGCATAGCAATCAGCAAGGAAAACTGCAGCCATTTTTCCTCAGACCAACGTACTCCAAGTTTAAAATATTCACATACACACACACACCACCCTTAATCCAAGCAAATAAACAGTCAAGAGGTCATCTAGTCCAACCCCCTGCTCAAAGCAGGGCAAACACCAACTAAATTATCCCAGCCAGGGCTTTGTCAAGCCAGACCTTAAAAACCCCACTCCTGTGCTCTTAAAGATATCTGTACCTTCCCTGACCAGTCCACGTTGAAATTGGTGGAGCATCCCCAGTGATCCACCAATGCTTGCATAACCATAGAAAAAGTAGCCCTCTCTCTTCATGTACACTGTTGCAAGGGGGGGCTGATGCCAAAATAGGGATATGCATGCTATCACCCCACCACAGTTCAGGAACCCCATTGCTGCAAATCCATCCACTCTAGCCTGCACACTGCTGCGAGTCACCGTCCTGCACAGCAAGAGACGATTAAATGCCCCTAAACACTTACTGCCACCGTGGATTTTCCAATTCCAAAATTATTTTCCACTGGCTAGTAGTTATGCAGCATTGCAAGCCTCCACGGTGCAATTGCCACTCGCTTCTCCAGAGTCAATGCAGCTCTCATTCCAGAGGGCTGAGGTGAGCTCAGCACACAAATCCAGGAATAAGGCCCTTTGCATCCAAAAGTTCTGCAGCCACTGCTCATCAGTAATATGATGTGCCAGTTTCTCAGGCCTAGAAACAGTGTTCCACCCTCTGCAGCTGCTCCAGGAACACCTTCAACAACCTTGATGTGCTTTGTGATGTGTCCCTCAGCAAACTGACCTGGAAGAAATCCTCATGTCTGTGGTTGTTGAGGTACTTCCCAAGAGTCTGCAAATATAGGAGAATTGTGCATCCTGTATTTGTAATATTAACAAGAGCAGAATAGAACTCTGTGGGCTCCTTGCTTCTGTCAGTAATAGTGAACACCAAAAGGTGCCACGTGTTTTTTTTTAAAAGGCATGAAAATTATAGGATATGAATGGCATTATGGGAGGGGGAGAGTTGCATGCTGGGAACTTGACACCTAGCTCCCAGATATTCCTGAGTGAGTCAGTACTATCCCATAAAACATTGCAAAAATGTCCCACAAGACATTTCACCAGATGGTAGTGCATGGCACACTGGGATACCTACCCATGGTGCGCTGCACTTTACATCGACACAAGCACACCTAGTAAGTACGTGCAGCACCAATGCAAGCAGCCAACTATGCACAAGCTCAATCAATGTACAAACTCCAGCAGTTGTACATCAATGTGACTTCCATTGACCAAAGTTTTTAATGTAGACATGGCCTAATGCTGTCATTCCTTGGAAGACTGCTGCTTTCAGGGCCGCCCAGAGGGGGGGGGCAAGTGGGGCAATTTTCCGCAGGCCCCACAGGGGCCCCCACAAGGATATAGTATTCTATAGTATTGCAACTTTTTTTTATGGAAGGGGCCCCCAAAATTGCTTTGCCCCAGGCCCCCTGAATCCTCTGGGCAGCCCTGGCCGCTTCTCATGAGTAGATTCACTGAACTTATTTTGATGTACAGTAACTCCTCACTTAAAGTCATCCCAGTCAACCTTGTTTCGTTGCTGATCAATTAGGGAACATGCTTGTTTAAAGTTGTGCAATGCTCCCTTCTAATGTCGTTTGGCAGCTGCCTGCTTTGTCCACTGCTTGGAGGAAGAGCAGCCTGTTGCCGCTAGCTGGTGGGGGCTTGGAACTGGGGTAGACTGGCAGCCCCCTATCAGCTCCCTGCTCCCCTAAGTTCCCTGTACTGAAGCCACCCAGCAGGCTATCAAGGCAGTTCAGCTGTCCCTCCCCCCACTGCCATGTGCTGCTCCTGCCCTCTGCCTTGGAGCAGCTCCCAGAGACTCCTGCTTGCTGTGCAGGGAGAAAAGGGGGAGGCTAATGTCAGGGTGTCTCCCTCCCCCCCTGCTCCTGCACCCCGCTTACCCTTTCTTCACATAGAGCAGGGAGGGGACACAGATGAAGAGAGACAGAGAGAGCCTGGGGCAGCAGCTGCTGTCTCAACTTCCTGATCCACTTAAAAAGACAATGCATTTAAGAATGGGTCAGCTTACTTAAAGGGGCAGTGTGCATCTCTCTCTCCCACACACAAGCTGTGGGTCTGTCTCTGTCTGCTATGCTGTCTCCCCTCCCTCGTGTTCGTGCTGCCTTGTGTGAGACACTACATTAACAACAATGTGTTAAACCTTGAGTATCAGAGGGGTAGCAGTGTTAGTCTGGTTCTGTAGAAGCAGCAAAGAATCCTGTGGCACCTTATAGACTAACAGACATTTTGCAGCATGAGCTTTCGTGGGTGAATACCCACTTCTTCGGCTTGCATCCGAAGAAGTGGGTATTCACCCACGAAATGGCACCTTATAGACTAACAGACGTTTTGCAGCATGAGCTTTCGTGGGTGAATACCCACTTCTTCGGCTTGCATCCGAAGAAGTGGGTATTCACCCACGAAAGCTCATGCTGCAAAACGTCTGTTAGTCTATAAGGTGCCACAGGATTCTTTGCTGCTTCTATTAAACCTTGAGGGCTCAGCTGAGTGCTAGTTCATCATTTAGCAGTAAGGCATTCCCTGGGAAATATCCCTCCCTCTTCCACCCTCTAACTTTACCACCTCAACCAAGCTTCACAATCATCACAGCTGTGAACAGTATTAAATTGTTTGTTTAAAATGTATACTGTGCGTATATCTATATAATATATATTTTTTTGTCTGGTGAAAAAAATTTCCCTGGAACCTAATCCCCTCTATTTACATTAATTCTTATGGGGAAATTGGATTCGCTTAACATTGTTTCGCTTAAAGTCACATTTTTCAGGAACATAACTACAACGTTAAGCAAGGAGTTACTATATGTTTCATTCTGGCCTTTAATAGAATAATAGGCCTGTTTATTTTTTAATGGAAAAAACGCTTATGGTTAATTATCTTATGTAAATTCTACCCAGAAGTACTGAACCCAGTTCCTGTATCCTTGTTTAGCAAGTTGCATATAGTTGGAAGAGTCCTGGAGAATAAGGATGTATACAAACCTCATAGGAATAATTTATTGCATAGAGTCACACAACTTAGAGATGAAAAACACCTTATAAGCCATCAAGTCCATCTCCCTGCCTACATCAGATGGTTCCCTAAAGTGCATAATACCAAATAATTTATCCATGGTTTCCTAGTGTTCCGTATCAATTGTAAGAGTACTACCCCAAAGCTCTCCTTTTCTGTGTACACATCTGATCCATGATTAAACAGATGTCCATCCGGTGTAACATTAGGCTTCATGCCATCAATTATAAAAACCTCATCTTTCCATGCTTATGTTTACAAGGCATTTTCACTGGATAAGCCAATAACCCAACAGCAGGTTCCTTAGCTGCATATAAGGATAGCAATTTACATTGTTCTGTCAAAGGCTAACTTTTTCTTTAAAAAATGAAAGGGGAGTTAATTAGAGGTACTTAGCCAGTTTCTTTGTCTGTGAGGCAGAACAGGGAAAGGTCAAGTGGAATTCTTCTAGAAGCAGCAAATACAAAGTGTTTGCACAGAAAGTACTCTCCCAACATGAATAACTACCAGATTAAGAATAACTAAGAGATTAACAATTCAGTTCACTTGGAGTGAGAGGTGGTTTAAATTAAAGGCACTATCATTTCCTATGACTTTCATACCTCAAACGCTATGAGGCACCGAGATGTACAAGATAAAAAGCTGCAGGAGAAGATTGTTTCTGAAGCTACCCTAGCGATCAGCGGTCAGCAGAATATAATAGCAGTTGACATATCAGGTCAATATGAATGCAGTTTAGAGCCAGCTATTTTGGAAGCCATCCAGTTTGTCACTTCAGTACTAATGAAGAAAATGCTGCAACATGTTTTACATAGTATAAAAACCAGGATAAGAATGAAGGCGAATTCTCCCATGTCTCTCTCCAAATTTAATTGTCCTATTTTTAAAAACTCATTTATTCTTATTGTTTCTTTGTGTCAAGCTGACAGCTTTGCCACATCGCCCCCACTGTGCTTAAAAAGATGGTGTGAGCCTGTATCCCAAATGTAGTCCTGATATTTTAATTGAGCTAATATCGAGCCACAATTATAGATTCCACTTAAAAGTGAAGCAGCTGTCACTCACAAAAATGGCATCCCCTCACTAGCTATATTTCAAATACATCAATAAACAAAATCCAATGGCCCATCATTTGAGACCCTCAGAAGGTTTAAAGGTTTGTGTGTGAAGAAGAAAACATGTCATGGTTATTTTAAGCAAGACAATTTGCTTCCCAAACCAAGTTGTTTACAAGCAATCCTATCAGTGTCTATCTGTCCACCAGAGTTATGCAGAGAGGGAGGAATATGATTCTACCTCCATGACTATCCTGCTTACCCCCCACTCCCATCCTGGTGCAAATTCTTTTGTGAATCTCTAACTCCACAGAGCTCCTGTGGCATCTCTCAGGTCAGAGAGGGAAACAGACTTCAAGCACATGGAAAATTACTGTAGGCAACTTGCCAAAAGTGAGATGGAGAAAGGTGAATGCACAGACCTGTCCAAAACAAATAATAAAAATAGACAGCTGTATAAGGAGACTTTCTCCGTGTATGAGCTAGTCCTGTCCTTTTCTCCCGGGGTATGGAGAGCTTGGAGCCGTTCTGCTGTGTAAGTAGATGGCGCAGGATCTCTAGGGCAGGTATGTGACCTCTGATGGGAGCCTGGTTGAATGAGGGATCCCTGCATGCTGCCATGAAGTGAGTAGATGAGTGTAGGCAAACAACCCTCAAATTACTTGAAAAAATGAGCCAGTTTACTCGCATGGGAAATGCCTGCAGATAGACAAACTGCCTCTCAGTCCACACGAGTCTTCCTTGCACACTGCTCCAAAGACAGCATGGGCTAGTGAACAGGGCCCTGGACGAGGAGTGATGAGACAGGGCACTCTTGCCAGCCCTGCCACTTGAGCAAGGCCTCTGTTTCCTCTTCCTGTGCTTTGTCTGTCATGTCCATCTAAGCTGTGAGCTCCTCAAGGCAGTGTAAATCCAAGTACAGTGCCCAGCACAATAGCATTCTGGTCTCAGCTGGGACCTCAAGAAGCTAATGTAATATAAACAGGAGCAACAGACTAACACAGTATCAAAGTTCTCTTTCTTGGCACACCCGCTAGGCCAGTCTCTGCTCTCAAAAGAATACGCATTTCAGATACATCAATGGGATTTTTGTACACCTGTCTGAATGCAGAATTATTTGGGCCAAAATGGAAGACTGGCCAGAAATAGGTAACAGGATTGTAGCTATTTCTGCTCCCAGAGGCCAAAGGGTTTGCTCAATCCATATGCAATTGACAAATGGCAAATACAAGACAGATTATTTTTCCCACGATGGAAAATCCTCCAAGATGTGCTCAACACTTTGAGAATGGTTGAAGAAAATAGATCCTCCTAACGGATCCTGCTATAGGTCAGTGGGCAAACCACAGACTGCATGCAAAACCAACGAGGAGTCCTTGGGGCACTTTAGAAACTAACACATTTAAATCTGTTAGTCTCTAAAGTGCCACAAGGACTCCTCGTTGGTTTTGCTAATACAGACTAACACGGCTACCACTCTGAAGCCTGCATGCACGCATTCAGTGGGTACTGCCGCCTTTTGTTTATTCAGTTGGTTTTCCTGAACATCAGTCAGTGATAGCAAGCTTCTACGCTCCTGAAAATCTGAAATAGAGATACATGGCCCACGGGGTCACCAACACCACTCAAATTTGGCCCCGCTGCCCCTCTGTCAGAAAGAAGGGATGGCCAGGCCAAATCTGTCACCCGAGGCAGCTGCCTAGTTTGCCTACAATTAGAGTGTCCTTTGGCTCCGTTCACAACCGTTTTTTAAAAGAGGTACTAGAAACCATTCAACTTAACATACATTAACAGCCATTTAAATGGGAGGCAGAGAAATAATCAACACAGTCACTTAGTGGGACAAACCCCAAGGAGATGAGTTTTTTTCCTATTACATTTACTGAATTTTCTGTCACCGTAGCAGGACAAACATAATTGTTCAAGCAGCTATGTTGAGACTAATTGCCCTGTCATTTACAATTAGACTTGTTAATATGGCCATTAAGAGGTTACAAATGGTCACCATGATGTACAGAGTACCCATGACAGATGATATACGAGGGCCAGAGGTCAGAGCCCTGTTGCCAGTGGTACAACATATAGAAAGAGTGGGTGAAACCCCAATCTATGGCTGTCATGGACAAAAAGAAACCTATTTTCTTCCCTGTGAAATCCTGTGCAGTGGAACTAGGCTGGGTAGTGGATTCACCAAAGTATTCACTGACTGGAAACACAATCACTAAGCTGCCTTGTCTACATTTTTCCAGAGCCCAGACTCAGACTAGCCACTTCCCTGGGGGCAGACTGGTGTCTGGAAGGGATAAATGCCATGTCAGCTCTGAGCTTCAACCAGTGTTGCTCCCTGAGGAGTTGTTGCACAACTATACCATCCTTGCCTCTGGTGGCTAGTAAAACAAACCAAGAGGTACTGGGCCATTGTTGACAGGGATAATTGGTTCCCACTTTGCCATTCCAGAAATACTTGGTCTAGAAACTTTGCAAAATTAACAGAATATCTCCAATAGCTGTCTTCTGTAAGGGATGGGCTGACCGTGGAATGGCCAATGTGGACAGTGCATTATGCTGCCTTTTGTACATGTTCCATTGACACCTAGTATAATTGCTCCAAATTTTGTATAATAGTTATCTCTACTAGCTGAGCTATTGAAGCTTCATTTTAGGTTAATGGGTGATGACCTGTGTTTGGTTGTGTCCAGTGCAGACCTGGTTTTAAATAGGTAGCCATTTTAGCCATTATGATCACTTGAACTCTACTTTAAATGTCTCTGGTACTTTGAGCTGCTTTGGGTTCTTTATTTTTCAAGAGGTTAATTTTTAGAAAAGCAGAAAAACCTAAAAATAAACCTACTGCTCTGACAAGTTTGGCATTTCATGCTCAGGTTTCAGTGACCGGGAAAGAGAATGGTCTGTCTGGTCTTGGCTTTAAGCCACTTGGAGGTTCATATCTGACATAATCAACTCACATTAGAAAGCATTAATTGGGTAAAGAAGCTGAATGCAATTCAGACCATGAGGCTTCCATTGAATGGTTGGGCTTTGACTTCAGAAGACAGAGGGGAAAGGAGAGCAGACGGTAGATGTAGGGCCTATTCCTCTTCTCACTTATACCAGTTTTACACCAAACAATGGCAGTGGAATTATTCCCAAATAATCTTGAGAGAATCAAGCCCTTAGCATAGATCTGCTTCAACAACATTTCTGATTATCTCCTAATTGCCATTTAGAGGACATTGTGATTTGTGTTACATCAACCTTTACCCATTTATTCTGAAGGTTGAATATGTCAGTGTGTTTGGGGCATCCAGCATTCAGAAATAAAATGTTTATAGAAACACAAGTCTTCTATTATAACTTCAGTGAGAAAATAATGCTCTCTTTGTAGTTATTTTCACTTGACAGACAGCTTAAATTAGGTTGCTGAATAACTGGGTACATAGTACCACAGTAAACCTATCACAAAAGCATGTTAATCACAGCACAACTGATACTTGACATCCACTGGTGAAAGGCATTTTTACAGTCTTTCATTAAAATTGAAAGGAGGATTAAGAGGCCTATTTCTTGATTAATGTCTTTCTCTGCCTGGGAGATATAATCCTATCTATAACCCCAAATTACTGGAAACAAAATTAAATTTCTGCCAGCAGATCATTCCAAGCCCATCTTGCACTGAGCTCAAGAGGATTCGTTTCTTTACATACTTCATTCCACATAAAGACATGAGGAGTTCTCCATGTTGTAGTGAGAGCAATAGCACTGACGGATTCAAAGAGCAACCCAATGGAATAGCCATCTGGACTCTTAAGAGAAACGTTGAGATTGATCAAAGAGAGATATAGAATGCCCTAAAAATTATTTTTACTCTTAAAAAAAAGTTTTAAAAGGTTAGAAAATTCCTGGCAGTGCCTCTGTGAAGTATATTTAATTGGTGCCAAAGAAAAATCAGCCCAGTAGCAGCAGTGGTGCCTATCTGAGCGGGCATTATACTGGCCCTAAGGGTAGATTATTACAATGAAATGTTACGGCTGATGTAGAACATCAACTTGTTACTCAAAATTCTTAAAAGACTCAAGAGAAAAAAAGAAAAATCGATCAGCCTGGGAGGAACATAGTGGCAGGTATTTTGATAGCATACTTCCTCTCACCCTCCCCCACCCGGATTCAAACAGGGAGAATTTCCTTTTGGGAACCTGAGCACCTTTCCCCTTCCAAGTGACAGCGTGCTTAGAGTGCACTGCTAAGCTTTCAGTTCTGCAACCAAAACAACGGGATCAGGAATTGGAGGTCAATGTTGTGACTATGACAGAGGGCAGATTCTCGGCTGGTGTAATGTCAGTGAAGCTACACCCGGCCCACCATATTGAACTACAGCTCCTGGCTAGATTTCACAACATTTCTGTTGTACATCTCTTTTCCAAACCCAACACTATTTGTATTGGCACTGCTTAAATGAAGAGGGTCCAGCAAGCTGCCACTAATTTCAGCCATTCTAACACCAGATGGGACAAGAACTATATAAGAACAGCCAGTCATGCCATGGTGCAGCATGGCTGCCTGCACACCAAGAGGATCTCCGTTTTGCCAAGATTTACTGGCAATCCAGTTTCTGAGTGGAAAAAATACTCTATAGTTAAGAGCCGATTCCCGCCAGCACAGCCACGCTACCTCTTCAACCAAAATCCAGCCAGACCAGATTACCCATCAAGCTTCTGAGTTTATAATGGTGTTGCAATGTCATCCAGCAAGGTCTCTGAAATAAATGGAAAGTGAGGGGCACTTTCAAAAGTAATCTTTCTGTGTGGATTATTGACAGACTGATTATTGTTTTGGCTGCTGCTTAGCACATGCGGCCGTAAAGCTGCCTTGCAAAGAAAAATCAGAATTATTGGATGTATTCAGAGCTCCACTGATGCACCTGCTCCCATTCCTGGAGCATCCTCTGGCTGTTAAAGACAAAGGGTAGATTTCTCAAAAGAGCCCAATTTACTCAGGAGCCTAAATCCCGTCGACTTTCATTGAGACTTAAGCACTGAAGTAGCACTTTTGAAAAAAATGTACCCAAAGTATAGTTCGCTCAATACTCTTGCTCAGAAATGAGATAGTGCTGAGCAAGAATGCTGGTGTCACAAACAACATGCTCAGATATAGCTACTAAGGTGGCACCTTGGGCATGCACCCCTGGGGGTGGCTATAGTGGTACCCTGCCATGTCATCTCATACTAGTATACTGCTGACATCCCTTGAACCCATCTGTTTATTACCATCATCAGTGCCGGTAACATTATATCCCATCAGATCAGAGCTGCAACCTTTCTAGAGTGATATTTCAATGCACTAAGCTGTTAACAGCCAGACACGGGGTGCAGGGCCGGCTCCAGGCACCAGCGCAGGAACCAGGTTCTTGGGGCGGCACGTCCAGGTCTTCGGCAGCAATTCGGAGGGAAGGACTGGCCACTGAAGAAAGAAGCAGTGGATACAATGTCCCCAAACAGTCTTCTTAAAGCAAAGTATTGTTTAATCTTACAGTAGGAACAAGGCAGAGCATAGACATAGGCGGAGTTTAAAGCAGTTGACAGTCTGTACACATCTCTCATACCTAAAGGCTCAGGCAGGCCTGTCTGACCCCAGATCTCTGGGTCTGGGTGTCAGTCTGAACCCCAACAGTCTCTCTGGCTTAACTCCTTTAGGGATTCTTTTAATCCAGGCAAAGGTTTTTGTTCTCTCCTGTGTTTCCTGAACTGGCTTAAATTGGCTCAGGCAGCAAACCAAGGTGTCAGAAATGGACGTCCGTATTATGCCTGAAAGGCTTGCAGAGAAGGGAATATCGGGATCCACTCTTTTCCTGGGTGCAATTCCCAGGTACCCTGTCAGTGAATTAACTCAATATATGCACACAGCAATCAACAGTAACCTGGTCAAGATACAGAATTCATAAATTATTACAGGTACTTTCAAACCTATCATTGGGTGCTATTCTCATAGGAGTTTTACACCTGTGTGTCCTTGAGAGACACACAGAATTGGAGTGTGCAGGGGTGTAAGTTGGAGGAAGACAATGTTACAGGCAGAGCAGTAGCCACAACTATATCGAAGTTGTCTAGTACTTCCTATTCTTTCCACTTGTTATCTATTGCTGATAACGTTGGCAAACTTTAAACCTTATGGGCTGACATTTTCCATGTTGTGCATGAGGCAGGAATTGGGCCAAGCATTTGTAGAATACATTATTAACTTCTCAATAGATGCGAAAGAATCTGACAAGAGTTGGTTTAAAAACTACTTCTGTAATTAAACAACTATTCAGGTTATTTTAAAATCGTGCTTTATTAGAGTCTGTATAGATTTCCCAGCACTGACTTAAAGTAGGGTTGTTGTTTTTTAATCTTGTCTTAAAAACTTAGTCTGTTTCCCTGATGAAATAATTAGTCCCTCATTTGTGATTTAATTCATAAGAAAACATTTACATCACATATGCTGGATCTATTTATTTACTTTTTTACTGGGCCATATGGCACCGATGCTGGTAATTTAAGAGGGAACACACCACAAATAAATGATGCAGAAAGCATTAGCCCCACTAGAACTTAGGAAGCAGCAAGAGCCAGTCTAGAGAGAGAGACAATTGAATGGAGATGGGAGAATAATTTCCAAGAGAGTGAGAGGAGCCACTGAGGCCATCAGGGAAGCCATCAAACCAGCAGACTGGTGTGTTGTTCTGTCACAGGGGGTAGTTATCATTGCAGAGCACAGTCCCCCCAAAATTATTCTGGGGCATAATGTTCTCTTCAGATCATTATAGGGATAAGATTTATATTTGCCCTCTTTAACAAGAGCTCCACCTTTCCTCTTAGATCATTCTGTTCCTCTAGCTCTGCACTGCAGTGATCTATTGTGGAAGTGAGACACGAGATGAGCAGAAAGGGAAGGTCATGCAGGCTAAACAGGGTGGCTGGTTCCTGTGGATAAACTCAGCTCAGCACCCTTGAGACAAGCTGGGCCCCGGAGATGAATGCCGCACTGAGGTAGAGCTAGCGCCTATGGTTGGTCCCTAGAACAAGGGGCTGGGGGCTCAGGGAAGCAGCCCTGCAGCTGCTGCTCCAAGAAGGGAGCTGAGCTGACTGAAACTGGGCAGCGGACAGGAGCAGGAGTAGCAGAGAGGCTTAGCAGGGGTGGCCCTGAAACCTGAGAATAAGGAGCAAGTTAAAAGACAGTTTTCTGTTTGCTTACCTCTGTTAAAGAAATAAAGCTCCTTGAAAAGACTGGGTGTGGCAGGGGAGAAGCCCAGCCTGGTCACACAGAGCAAAGAAAGAAAAAGGAATAGCGGATTTCCTTGCTGCAGTCTCTCCCAATTCTCGCTTTGCTGCCGAAATAAAAAGCAGCAAACAGGATCAGGTCACCAAAGGCTTTTTTGATGGTATAACAAAAACCAGCACAAATGGGTGTCTGGAGAAAGATCATCTGAGCAGCAAAAGCATTCCTTTAGAAAGAAGAGGGGAGAGCAGCACTGGCAAACCTGGATGTAAGCTCAGTTTACTTTTCAGATCCCACACCCATAGGCGGCGAGTTATAAGGGCCCGTGGTGTCCGTCCTCCACCAATATTCAGGAACATAGACCTGGCTCCACCAATGTTTGAGCTCATATTTTCAGAGCTTTCCCATCCATAGGACGGTCTGGGGTAACTGCCCCAGGCCCTGCACTTGGGGGGCCCTGTGCTTCAGGGGGATGTGGGGTCCAGGGCAGCCTGGGAGGTTAGCAGAGGGCCCAGCCCCAGCCTGCCACGCTGCACCCCGCCTCTTCCCAACCCTGCTCCACTCCCACCTCCACTCCACCCCTTCCCCCAAGCCCCCAACTCCACCCTGACTCTTCCTGCCTCTGCTCTGCCCCCGCCTCACCCCTTCCCCCAAGCCCACATCCCCACCCTGCCTCTTTCCAGCTTCCTCCCCCTCCCCCGAGCGATGCCAGGAGCTGGCAAAGCAGGCTGGGGCCGGGTCGCTCACTGGTGCCATCACCAGGCCCCCCACTAACTGCCCAGGCTGCCCTGGACCCCGCATCCCCCTGCCCAGTCTGTCCTGTGGATGGGACAGCTCTGCTTGGACCCATTCCGGGCACAACCAAAAATTATACAAACCTGGCATCCATGCCCACAGCCTTTCATCTTTGACTCACTCCCATGGGTTAGTCACATTCCTGGTGGGGGAACTGTGGAATGAAGTTCTCTATCCTGTCTCCCTACGTATTGTAATCACTTGCAAATATTAAGCTCTTGTTTCTAAGTGCAGATGCAATTCTCTCTCATTTATGCATGACAGGGGTGTAATGATCAAAGAGGGCAGAGTTAATCTCCTCGTTGCTGATGATAGAAAGCACTCAGAAGGGATCGGGGGCAGGGGGAGTGGTTTTAAGAATTCTGCACTTTTTAATGGATTTAAAACCACACCCCCAGTTATCTGTGCCACCCCATTTTGATTAGGCATGTGGTACTGGCACATCCAAGGCAAGATCTTTTTACCTCAGTTCAACTATCCAATTAACATTACAGTCTGCAACCCAAATGCCTCCTCGTGTGTGTGTGTGACAAACGTGAATCAGGGATATGTAGGGCAAGCAGAGCCACGCCAGGATGACAGGGCAGAATCCAAGAAAAGCATGGAAAGTAATTCAGAGTTACCTGTTCTTTTCTGGTGGAGGAGAAAAGGATATTTCACAGTGGCAGGTAGCCAGCACACTAAAGGCACGATGAAAATGGGATCTTGTTTGAGACCCTTGTGTATATGCCAAGGCAGGAGTTCTGAAGAATTAACATGGTCAGTTTGCTGTATGCAGTTGCTACTTAGGATTACCTAATGCCACAAACAAGTCCTGCAAATAACCCACTCATTTTTTCAGTCTATTTTTAAACAACAACAAAAGAGAGAGAGAGAGAGAGGATTTGCTTCAGTCTTTCCTTTCCTGTTTACTAAGTTATTTATCATCATTACATCCACTGGGATTGAGTTGGATCATCAGAATCATTTTGGAGCAGCCTAAGAATAAGCAGAGGCTGGCTCCCAAAGGAGAAGCCCTTTGACAAAGAGACATCAAGAAGAGACTTCAAGGGAGCACATGGCAGCACAGGAGTATGGACCAAGATTTTCCAGAGTGACCAGCGATTTCAGGTGCTGAACTTCAGTCACCGCAAGCAGTCCTGCTTATCAGAAAGGGCTCAGCACCCATCCTCTGAAAATCGGACTCCTTTAAAAGGTACCTCAAGAGGGGCGATAAAAAAAAATCACTAGTCGCTTTTGACAATCTGGGCTATAATTTGACACGACAGCAAATATTCAGCTGGGCAGAAAAGCCAACTTCTTAATTCGGGATTTAGGGCTCACTACTGCTCCCAATATAATAAATGGCAATTTTATTAAAATAAAAAAATGAGAGCAGGATTAGGCTTTTTGGCAGTTTGATGGCACCAGCATAGACCTTCTGTGGAGGGAGAACAAGAAGGACTATGCTTGGCTAGTATCCTTTATTTTAAGATAACACTGACTTTGCACTTCATAGCCTGCTGCAACCAGCATTGTATCGGATAACTTTTTAAAAATATGATTCCTTGCATCAATGAGAAACAATGCTTGAGCCTCATCAGCATTAGCTGGTAAGAAATTCTGGATTGACATGTAATCTAGATAAGAAACAAGTCCTCCAAATTCTAGTGCAACTAGCAAGTTTTAACTCTTTCTTGGTATAATGCTTTTGAGGCTGAAAGAAGTGCGTGGTCACCAGATAGTGAAGTGAAGAGGGTGTGAAGCATCTCTTAAAACATCTTCAAAAAGAAACATATTGAGAGAGGCTTGGGTCCACAAAGAGACTATGTAGAGAGGAATAGTGAGGTGTCTGGAATTTTAAAAGGCTTGAGGTATAAACATTTCCACCAGCAGCCAATTTAAAAACCAAGAAATAGAACGATAGTTTGGTTTAAACTACAAGACACCTCTGTGATGTCTCTTGATTACTGTAACTGAGCAGCTGGTTGGATAACGGAGGGTGGAAAAAGTAATTTGCAACCTCTTTTTAAACAAACAATGTAAAGTGAAAGCTTTCTTCAGCCAGGATCTAAACATAAATCAAATGCTTGTGTCACCCCAGGTCCAACTACAAAGAAAAGGGATGAACTTATCACAACTCAGAGTCAACTGCAATTTTCCATCCAGCAGCATGCCCCTGTCACATTCCCAATGTCTTCTCCTATCGTCCTCTCTGCTGGGGTTAACGTCACACCCTCTGAGTAATTCAGGTGTCCTATCAGCACGCTCCCTGGATAAGCCAATAGAATGCGTGGAGAGTCAAGAAAATTGACACCATGTAGGATCTATTGGCCTCATCACATACCACCACCAATGCATGTGATTTCTAACACTATATAGTGACACAAGTAGAACCCTGTTAATGGTAGAGGAATTACATTGCTTTGCACCATTAAATGATTTGAGTTTTACCCCTACATTTCAATATACAACTACATATTAAAATGTACCAGCTTTTCAGGTATATTTCAGGTGGGCCTCCTCATGTGCGCAGGCACACAAACTTGCCATATTTTCTATGCATTGTGACTGAGTCAGCAATTTGAGTGAGTTCGTCTTTCTGCGCCCATTTATTTTGAAAGCCATGTAACAAAATTACATCATGCAGCTAAAGATCAATTTGGACAGTGACCTCTCTTTATTTCCCAGGCTTGGTTTCAATAGACTGCAGTAAGGGTGCAAATAGAGGAATATCCAAATAAAAAATAATCAGTCAGGAGAACAGTCAGGAGGAGCAGTACAACAAGGTGCATGGGATAGAGATTTCCAAAGAGCTGATGAAATAGGAATGGTTATCATGGACATATTGTAATAAGACATCCTGAGCATGTACAGAAGCAGATACCTATAGCCCAGTAATGGCCGTCTACACTGCAGCCACATGCAGCAGTGCAAATACACCAATGTAGTTACTCCCACACAAACCCCTACTGTAGATGCACTGCACTGAAGTAAATTACCAGATTAAGCCACATCAGTGTATGGCCCCACTTCAAGTAGATGCAGCGTGTCTAAATTGGGAGTTTGCACTCATGTAACTATAGCAAGGTCAGTTATGTCATTACATTGATGCAAGTTTCTATAATGTAAATGGGGTATAAGTCTAAGGTCAATGCAGTGAGAAGCTGGCAAGGCTGGAAAACTTCTTTATTGATGCCTTTCAGCACATCTGATGAATGTGAGCTGCAGATTAAAGGTAAATGGTATGTGGGTCCATTTTCAAAGAAGGCACCTTCTCCATCATTCCCAAATGTTGTTATTCGGCACAGGTGGCTGTTTCTGACACATTAGATTAGCAGATAGGCTGACAAACAGATAACGCAGTCGGCCACAAATCAATGTGCAATGGACCAAGTCAGCTCTCTGTTTCACCAGTGTATATAAGGTGTTCCCTTGGAGCCTGTGGACATCCTCCAAATTTACTGTGGTGAAACTCAGAGCAGGATCTGACCCAGAGCCAGCGGGCGGGTGGGGAGGCATTGGCTTAAACTACTGTGTATATAATTTTTCCCCTGGATGTAAAAATGTTAATTGCAGCTTTTTAGTGCAGGGAATTTGCTTCCATTGGAAACATTTGGATTTAAAATACACAAGTGTCAAAATTATCCTATGTGAGGTAAAATAAAACATCTTTACTATGTTTTAGAAAGCTTGATATTTTTACATTTTACATTATTTATGTTTTTCTTAAAGAACTTTATCAACCTAGCTGTCCAAACACTGACATGGCTGAAACAGCCAAGAGGCAATAAGATACCTATTCCTGTCCTCTTTTCCTGCACTTCAGCTTACCTCTCTACTGAAATGCAGGCCACAGTTCTGTCTTTTCAGGACCTTTCAAAAAGGTATTACACAGAGTTAAACCTCAGAGCTATGATGTGCAAAACCCTGAATGCAGGTGTGAGTAACAGTTCCCAGTCAGCTTCAAAGAGAGCTGTAATTACTTACTAAACAAAACAAACATTTAATACACACACACACATTGCAAATAGTATTTGGAGTACTTAGGAATAACTTTTAAACAAAGGCTATTAGGCATTAAACCTATTGGAGTTCTCAGAGCTGCCCATCTTGATACCTTCTGTGTGAAGGTTTGACCCATTATACACACTTTGGTCTCACAGGTATGCTTTCTGAGGGGATGTGTACACTGCAGCTGAGGGTATAATTTCCAGCTCAGGTAGATGTACGCCCAGGAGCTTTGATAGGGTGAACAGATAGTGAGTGAGAAAAATGAGGAGGGGGGGGGGGGCGGGAAATAGGAGCCTATATAAGAAAAAGCCCAAAATATCAAAACTGTCCCTATAAAATCAGGACAGCTGGTCACCCTACGCTTTGATAAAGCTGTGCACTAAAAATAGCAGTGTAACCATAGTGGCTCAGGTGGCAGGTCAAGCTAGCTGTCCAGTGAGTTACCTAGGGTTTTGGACGGGATTGTACTCTGGTGGCTAGCTCATGCCATCTCCCACACCAGCGCAGCTACACCCTATTTTTAGCATGCTAGCTTGATCAAAGCTAGTGCATGTATGTCTACCCACAATAGAAATTACACCTCCAGCTACAGCGTACACAGACCCGCACTCACTATAGTGTGGCCTCAAAATACATAGAGTTACATGTCACCTGTATTCTCCAGTATCTGAGGAGACTGGCAGCCTCTCAGTCCCCTCCAGACATTCCAGAATCAACTCAGCTAACCAGTCCAAAGGGCCTTGCAGGCATCATAGCCCCTCAATCAAATAGCTTCGGTCTCCTTAGGGCTTGTCTTCACTCCCGCGCTACATCGGCACAGCTGCATTGGTGTAGGGGCACCGCTGTAGTGCATCTGGTGAAGATGCGCTATGTTGACAGGCGAGCGCTCTCTGAGGCCTTCACAGCGCATACATCTCTTAGTTAGAGCTGCCCCGGAGCTTTTTGACTAAACGTTTTTTCATTGGAAAATGCTGATTTGTCAAAACTGAAATTTCGTGTCAGTTGTGACGAATCTCTACCCGAAACATTTTGAAAAGGATTCTGACATTTTTATTTTGATTTGGAATTAAAACAAAGCTACCATTTCCTGTGAAATGAAAAGTCTGAAAAAATATCAATCCTGAACCATTAAGTAGCTTTGGTTTTAATGTGTCAAAATGTTTCATTTCAATACTGCGGAAATGTTTTGATAATGTAAAAAATATTATATATTAACTATCATATAATGTTAAAAATACTCTATAATATAAAAATCAAAACTAACCAATAAAGTCAAAACAAAATGCTTTGATTTTATTAAAATTAAACATTGACAGACAGCACTGAAATAAAGTCAGAACATTTTTCTGTCACAACTATCACTGAACTTGACACATTCCTGCAAAAAGTTTCAATTTGAGGCAACTCCATTTTTCAATGCAAAAGTGTTCTGCAAAATATAATTTCGATTCTACTGCACTATAAGCATGTGGGTTACATGTGCATTGAAGTAAATGTCAGCTTGGTCGGTTTTCATTTGTTATCTGCCTTTCCACAAACTGTATAGTTACATGACAGAGTCTAGGATTTTGTTTCTTTAGAATATACCCAGGTATCATCCGATTAAAACCATTATTTATCTTTATGTAAAAACATATCTCCTAACAAGCCCAGACATGTGTAAATAAATTATACTACAGCTGACTACTAAACATCATGATTTAGGATGAAAGAATAAACCTTTCTGATCATTGTCCTTTAGTGTTTCTAACCCCATTTTTCATGTTTATTTGCTGTCATTGATTATAAGTGATTGCCTGGCTGTATTGCAGTTCCTCTGCAATGGTAGGTGTTTGCAAAAGAAACAGAGGACAAGCTGTCACATCAAAGAGAAAGGACTAAAACCCAGCAGAAACTGAAGCAAGGGTTTATGGTCTTTTGCCCTGAGTTTTGACAGTTCATTAGCGCTCATCCAATTTATGCTTGTAGGACAGTTATTCTAGGGTCAGCAGAAACAACTCCAAGGTTAGGCCAACGCAGAGGACACCAGGCAGGGAAACCTGCTAAGGAGCTGCGGGAAGCTAACATGTTCTTTCTCAATCAGGATTGATGGACTAGTTCCCTAATGAAGCCTCTGGCTTTCCTTTTTTTTCCTGACCATATGGAGGGAATGTTCAGGGCTCTGTATACAGCTTTAGATGCCAGGGATTTGACAAAATGGTTTTCTAAATTTAAAGTTAAATATAACCATATGCATTGTGGAAACATACCATCCCCTTGTCCACTTACTAGTCACTTGCCTTAGGGAGAATTATATATATACACATTACAGGCATTTGAGTTGGGTCATTGGTGCTACCGCATACCAGATGGTGGCTCACAAACAGCACTTTGGATTTACCTGGGATGTTGGCAGACAAACACCGGGGTAAAATGGTCAAAAGCCCATTTCAATGAGTTTTAGGCTACTAAGTGTCTAAAGGCTTGTCTACATGTGCAGGTGCATTCAGGAACTATTAATGCACACCAGCACATCTACAGGAGCTAGTTCATAAGCAATACATTGGTGCGCTTTAGAATTTACATCCTCATAACACTAACTACCACACCATGTTGACAAGCCCTAAGTCACTTTGGAAAATGAAATTCAAGCTCCTAAATCACGTAAGTTCTTTAGAAAATTTACACCCTAGGAGTAAGTATTGCCTGCTTGGTCTCTAACTAATAGTATCTCTACACTATATTATGCCAGCATAACCTCTTAGTGTAGACCAGTAGTCCCCAAACTTTTTAGGTCACTCCACCCTTACCTGAAATGTAATCTGTCCGTGCCTCCTCCAGGAGCCAAGGCCAGAAGCGAGACCAGAGCTGCAGCTGGGAGGACATACCCCACAGTTTGGAGACTACTAGCGTAGATGCAGTCTACACCAATGGAAGGGGGTTTTCTGATGCTGTACAATCATGTGATGAGGTGGATTCGGTCCAGAGGCCCTCTGTTGGAGGTCTTGCAGCCCTGCCTCACCCCACCCCAGAAAAGAGCAATAGAGAGGTCCTCCAAACTGCATAGAGCAGCTGTGTGGGACACAGCCAATGAGAGGGGCTGCAGGAAGCAGCCAATCAAGGCCCAGCAAGCTCATATAAAAGGTGCTGCAGGGCCAGCACAAATTCAGTCTGCTTGCAGGGACTAGGGGGTAAGAGGTGCTCCTGGCTCGCTGCAGGAGCTGAATGGTTGGACAGAGCAGCTGCTAGCAGGGCTGGCTATAGAAACTGTAAGGGACTAAGCAGATAGTTACTGGGAGTGACTCAGTGGGGAGCTCTGGTCGGTGAACTGAGTCCATGAAGGGTGAATCAGCAGGAAGGCTGGGGTCATTGAGAACTCAAGTAGAGGCAAGGAGTCCCCAGGGAACAAGCCCTTGGGATGCTGCTCAATTCCAGTCTTGAAACTCTCACTGGAAAATGAACAGAAACATAACTAAACAAGTAATAACCGGGTCTTAGTGCTTTTCCTGGAAATTACTTTCTCCTGCAATCAGATGAACAAAACCATCACTTTTGAACCACGTTATACATCATTCTTCAGATTCATTCCCTTAACATCCAGCACATGTGAAAGTTACAGGCCTACCTGATCTCTGTGGAAAATTAGCAAGGCCTTCCTCTCCGAGGAGTATGCAAGACTTGGCAACACTGATTTTCATATAGCTCACTGAGCAACCATCAGGTGGCAATACTTGTTAGTCAGTCCCAACCCAGCCAGATTCAGATTGGGAATGGGATAGACTAGAGAACCTTTCACTTCAAGGTCCCCAATCTCCCACTCTGTCCAATTCTTTGAAGGCCCTGTTCCAAACTTTCTTTCACCCCAACTGTCTTGAATATTTTCCGTAGCAAAAACTGCATTGTCGCTCTTTCCCTTTAAACGATACGGTTTGTGGTTGCTGCCGCTCTAGAATTGGATGCTTAGCTTGGGGAGCTTCCAGCTGCACAAGGGAAGTTAACACCTCTGAAAGGACAAGAACAAGTCTATGCAAGCATTCCTTCCACACATTTTTAGATGGCTTTGAGACATTGGGTGTGTGCAGTAAAGCACTCCCTAGGCTGTTTTAACACTCATAACTGGCACGTATCCAATGATTCACTTCAGGTCCCCCTGACCTTTATTAACAAGTGGTAATATGCACAGCATTTGTCGCCTAAGAGTGCACCTCCAAGGGCTTTACAAACACTAATTCAATCGGACAGCACCTTGTGAGGAAGGTACAACCTCCAGTTTGGAGAGAGGGGGAAATGAGGCACAGAGAAGTAAGTAAAGTTTGAGGCATGTGAGTAGAAGCTAGAAACCTGGAATCCCAGTCCCTGGATCAATAGACATAATTCTCCTTCCTTCTGCACTAGTACTGTATAAGCACATAGGAAACCTAACCCTGGATAGCTGTGCCAAGATACTGTGCACCAATGTGTTCTTCAGTGCTTAGATACTATCAGGACAGTCTCTAGAGAGATGCAAAAAAAGACCAATTGATATTGTTAATTTCCCCCCCGCCCACTTTATCTTCAAACGCACAAACTTCTGTCTGCGTTAGAACAATTACCTCCTTGCTGATAGTGGTTGTGAAAAGCTGACTCTTTTCAAACTGGAATTGAATAGTCACTGCTAGCGCAAATGGGACAAAACTGTTCTTGGACACCATCCCAGAAAGCGTGTTAGCAACTTGGTGGAATAAGGTCTCAATCATGCTGGTACTGGTCCTGAACAGGATTGTGTCCTATCTGCCATAGCAGCTAAGCTGTTTCAACACCAGTTCAGAGGGGACCCATTGTCAAGAGTGGGTCATTTTCTTAGTGTAGACATATTGATAATGTCCAACACCAAGCAAAGCACTGTGTCTTGAGGTCCTGGCTAGCTATGTCTAGTTTAATGCCGGATTTTTGTTTCTCACAGCAGGAGTTTCTGGGAGAGTTGGGAGGATGAGCAGTGGGGAGATCTCAGCACCATAATACAAGTGATAGTGTCACTTGTCTTCTCTGGCAGCAGCTTCTTTTGTAAGGAGTGGGCTGGGAGGGGATTCAGGTTGATTCCTTTACCTTGGCATGTGCCAATCCAGTGCCCTTGTCCTGCCCCCCCGGGGGGGTCATTGAAAACAGAAGGTAGCTGCCCTTGTGTGAGTTTAAGCATTAGTGCCAGCAGAGGTCAGGTTTATTTGGTCTCTGGGGCTCCATAGATGCTCTGATAGCAGAAGCTACCTGGGAGGCTACCTGACAGTGCATCTCCTGGGGGCAGTGGGCCACACCTACCATCTAGGCTCTGTCTACCAGCTCTGGGCCCTTTACGAGTTGGGTGTGCTGTGCACTGTGGCACTCCCCATTCTAGAGGGACTCTCTGCCAGGAGGGGCACAGTCTGGGTTACACAGACTTCTGCTTCTGTACTTCAGCTCCTGAGGTGGCTTTGGAAACTAGGCTACTGCAGGGGCTGAAGGAGTCCCCAGGAGCTGTCCTCCCTTACAGCAATCCCTTACACAATCTTCATAGCACTGAATTCCAAGACCACACAGCCTCCCATCATCCCGTCCCCAACATGTCCCCTCTGCCCAGGTTTAAGGAAGAGGCAGGCATAACAGGGCTGTTTCCATCAATCATATACAGCTCCTGCACTGGAAGGAATTTTTCTCCAGTCTTCTGTGTCCCCGTTACACCACAGTCTCCCTATTCCACGGCAAACGAGATCAGCACTCAATCTATACCATTCTGCCCCCTCTCGGAATAAAAGAGCTGCCCCAGCTGGATGTTCTCCGTAAGGGCCCCTTTGCTCTAGAATGCCCACCCACCCCCCAGTTCAAAACAGCCTGACCCCGTCTGGACACACTGCAAAGTCAGCCTCTGTGAGCAGGCACGGGAAGAGGACTGATGTAGTTGGGGGGAGGAAGATTTCCGTTTGGGTAGAAAGCGTTGGGAGGAGGAGTTTCCATTTTCACTGAGTCTGCCAAGTGTCAGTGCGAAACGTAGTTGGAGTCTGGGCGGAAAATACTGTCATTGCTTTGATTGTGTAACTTCTCTTTATGGGGTTTTTAAATGTGCAAAGGCAGTTGGCCCTCTGGCTGAACATCCCATCAGTGCAGCGTTCTTCAATCTAAATAAATAATTCATCTTTGATTGTGTCAAGTGCATAGCACACTTCTGGGTGCTGTAAAAAAAAAGGGAACTGATAAGAAGGTACAAGTGTGTCGTGAGTCAGTGCCACTCATCCCATCCACAGCCGAAAAAGATTCCTCACTAGCATCAGAAGAATCTGCATCACAGAAGCTGTTTTCTGGGCAAGTTCAAGCTATCTGCAAAGAATTCACTTTCCCTTGGGGGAGAAAATCCATCCATCCCTTCTCCCTTCTGCGCATTCCATCTTTCCTGCTCTATATGGTGTTGTCTGATATTAGGGGAAAGTAAAAGAGACATTAAAAACCTCAAGCACCAGCTTCTGCCCTTCCCTCCCTTTCTCCCATGTAAAGTCCTCTGCACTAAGCTAAAGCCTGAAGCATTTAATAACTATGATCAGCACCACGCCTTTTAAATGGGGTCACCTCTCAGCTTTCTGGCGGTAGCTCAGTGCGTGAGTGTCAATCATGACTTGAGCCAGTTGGGAATTTTCCATCGGAATGATTTTTCTGATGATCCTTTTGGCAAAATCAGGCTTTTCCATGGGAAAATTTCAATTTCATCAAAAAATGTCAATTTTTTTGGTAGGAAAACAAAGTGGACAGCTGCCTGGCTGGAGCTCTTGTCATTTCATGTTCTGCCTGCAGCCTGCAAGGCAAAAAATTCCATTTCAATTCTCCCAAAACTGAATTTCTATGGAAATCTCCTCCTGTGAAAAGTGTCCTGCTTCAGGATGAAATTTTTGTCAAAAAGTGGTGTTTATCGCAGGAAGGAATTTCCATTTTCCAGCAGCTGTAATCATTTTCAGCTCCCACTTTTCTTCGGGTTTCAGAGGCCTTCAAAGCGATAGAGAAGTCAACTTGATTTCAGTGAGTAGAGACCTGCAACTTGCACGCAGCTCTTTCATAAAAACACCACTATAAATATAATTTCAATATTTTAATTCGATCTTGGCACAAATGGTTTAACAGCACTAGAAAGTAGAAACGCGGTGTTCGCTGCATAGGGTAATTGCTATAGCTATTATTTTTTGAAGCACCCACCCTGTTTTAGGTGCTTCCCAAACACTAAAGAAAGCTCAGTCCCTGACCCAAAGAGCTTACAAATCAAAAGACAAACAGACAGACAGACAAAGAAAATCTCAGGATACAACATATGAATGAAGTGGTTGAGGTGATAATTGGCCATAGCAATGTAATGGTCCAGTAATTTAAGTTATTTTGTGTGTGTATGTAATATCTACAAATTATCCCTGATTCCCCACAACTTAGCTGTAATCAGCCATTTTCTTGTAGGCACCACAGTCTTTAGGAGAAATTTGAATGTAATCAAGTTTTTTCATATGACCTGCTCATTGCCACAGCCTTGACTTTCCAAGGGGGACTGCCTTCTCTAGCCACCAATACACAATACATTCTCCGTGCTGTTAAATCCCAGCACTTTCCCAAGCAATCACTGTCAGATATACACCAAGGCCCTTCCCTACCCTCCCAGCAGACAGAGTCCACTTCTTGCGAAGTTCTCCTCCTTCACACGTCCAAAGTGCTGAAAAGCAGATTAACTGAAAGATTAATAAGAAATAAAGGAACTAAACCATTGCGATTTCTAAAGAAGGCTCCGTGCCAAAGGTGTAACTTCAGGGCTGGAAGAGGGGAAAGGGAAGTATGTGTGTCCCTCATCCATGCATATACATTTTGTTCTCCTGTAGCATTCCCCTCAGTCAGGTTCCCCACCAGAACTCACACTGTGAATAGGGCAGCTGCAAATACAGATTGGTTACTACGGAGTCCAAGAGCAGGAGGATAAGTTTAACATTCAAAGCTTGGAACAGGAAAGCTGGGGGGGGGCTGTTACAATCCCAGGTTTTTCACCACTCCCACAGCAAAACCTTGACCTCAGATATCTCCTCCTCCCATATGCCCCCTCCACACACTCACTCCTCCTCCTTTTTAATGCTTTCAAGCATCTCCACCAGGACCACAGGAAAGAGATAATTGACACTAGGGGACACAAATACTTTCAGAGAATTTACCTTCCCTTTGCACAAGGAGAATGAACTTGACTCCATCTCGCCATATAGCTTTGTATTGGATTAAATGATCTATTAACTGTGTGTCCTTCAGCTCTGGAGTAACCCATACTGCACATCATCTGCTTGTTATGGAAGGGCTGACTTGAGACTTCCATACTAATTTCACTAACATTCACCTTCAAGGGAATTTATTATCTGCATTGCAATCTCTGGTTGTGAAACATGGACACTGTACGGCTCAGACTGGAGAAAGCAGGAGGTTTCCCCCCACACAAAATGCCAAAGTCGTATATTGGGCATAAAGTGGCATGATTTCATTCATAACGCAGACATTTTTGGTTGATCCGATCGACAGACTATAGGGGCCATTCTCCGCAGATGGCATCTTACATTTTTCAAACCTGTCGCCAGAATGCCGCAAGACATTCCAGCAAACGCTGTTCTCCGGGTGGTTTGTAACATCCGAGATAAAATTCCACCAACTGAGGGGGTGGAGGCAGCCCAGAGGCAGACCCCCTATCACATGGGTGCATCAAGTTTGTTCCAACGTTGGACTCTGGGCTTGTGAAGGCCTTGCAGCCGCATAGGAACAGACCAAATGGTGAATGATCACTACGGCTGACCGTTCGGCTAAGTGTTGAAGACGAAAAAGATTGTAATCACACCGAAAGAGCCCAATCAGGATTAGGGCTCCCATTCTGCTGGACATTTGTACAATCACATAAAAGAACATGGTCTCAGCCCTTAAGAGCTTACATTCTCAAACAACATGCTATAAAGAAAGAGGAAAGATGCTGCAACGTATAAGCACCATCCACCCACAATACGTTGAGAGCTCCATAGGCTATGGGACTAAAAAATGTTTGAATGAAAAACACAATCTATGCAAGTTAATCGAATCTCAGATTTAAATATATTGATAACTGCTTCAGACTTCATAACTGTCACGTGAACAATATCTACGCCCTTGCTACAATTCACTTCCAGATGTAAATTCAATGTGAGCCTATTTATGGGAGCAGGAAACACTCTCTGCTTATCCTACAATCAGAAGGGGCCCCGGCCAGCCTTATCCCCTGGCTGGCTCAGCCGGCCAAGAAAGCTGCCCCCGCCCCTGCTCCACCCCACCCTGCCTCATCCCACCCTGCTCTGCTCCAGCCCCACCCCCACCCCAGCCCCGCCTCTTCCCACCCCTGCTCTGCCCCACCCCAACCCCACTCCACCCACTTCCCTGAGCTAGGTCCCGGCCATGGGAAATGCAGCAGGGGTCGGGAACCCTGCACTCACCAGGCAGTAAGTGGAGGAGCGACCCGGCCCCAGTCCGTTCAGTGCCACCAGTGAATGCTGGGGAGCGGTTCTCCCCTGCCCCCCAAGCCTGGGGAGGAGATGGAGGGTGGGGTAGGGACATGGGATGAGGAAGAGAAGGGGATGGCGGAAGTAGGGGTAGGGGGAAGAGGCGGGGGAAAGGAAGTGGGTGGGATGGTGAGAAGATGGAGTGGTGGGAAGGTGCACGGGATGGGGAAGGGGATGGGGGAAGCAGGGGTAGGGGGGAAGAGGCAGAGATGGAGTGGTGTGGAAGGGGCATGGGATGGGGAAGAAAAAGGGAATGACGGAAGCAGGGGCAGGGGGAAGGAAGGGGTGGGATGGGGAGGAAATGGAGTGGTGTGGAAGGGGCATGGGATGGGGAAGGGGATGACGGAAGCGGGGGCCCAGCATGCGGCTCCCCTTGGCAGCAGCTGGGGCTCACCGGTTAAGCAGGCCCATCAAACCCTCACCCTGACAAGCCCCACCTCCCCTGCATCTGTACCACCCTGATGAGCTCCCCACTGAGCCCCAACCACCTACACCTGGACCCCCACCCAAATGAACCCCCCCTCCCTGCTGAGCTCCAACCACTTTCACTTGGTCCCCCCTGCAGACTGCCATTGCCCCTGAACCTGGAACCTCCCTGTGCATCCAGATCCCCCACTGAGCTGCCTGCACCCAGACTGCCCCCCAGACCCCTCTTACCACCATCTGGATCCCCCCGCACTACGCCCCTCTGCACTTGGATCTTGCTGCCAGGCTGAGCCTCCCTCCCCACATCTGGTGTGCCTGGTCCAAAGGGGCAGGTCTCCAGGGTGTTTCTGGGGCAGGCCTGGCCCTTGTGCTGTGTCAGGGTCAGGTTCAGCCTCACTGCCAAGAGGCTGTCCCAGGAGGGGTGGGGAAGATTTCAGAGTATTCTCCCACCTCAGTGGCCTTTGCTCCCCACTGCCATGGTGGAGCTTCCACATTTATTTATTGTAAAAAAATAATTGCAGAATTTTAAAATACTATGCACTGAATTTGATGCAGAATTCCCTCAGGAATATGGGGCGTTGTACAGCTGTGACGGTGGGACTGTGAAGGGGGTGCTGGACAGTAGGGGATCTGTGGGTGGGGGAGCTGGGCGGGGGGACTGGTGTGCAAGGTGCTGTGCAGTTGTGGTGGTAGGTCAGCAGGAGGTGTCTCTGGGCAGGGGGTGCTGGGCATAGCAGACCTGGGGGCATTGAGCATAGGGATCTTTGGGGGAAGTCTCTGGGCGAGGGGGTGCTGGGCATAAGGGCAGGGCACTGATCAGGGGGGCAGTGTGGAAGGCGCACGCTGGCAGTGCAGAGCTGGGCGGGCCAGTGTGCGTCTAGCAGTTGTGGGTTTGTAAACAGTGCCCTTGTGCTGGGTTGAGTGGGGCCACTCCCGCTGCGCTGTGCCTCATTGCCCCCACCTGGCCTCTTGTTCTGCGGACTGCCCTCCATCACATGCCCTATTTCCACAATGGGGGCCCACAAATATGTTTGGCGCCGGGCCAACAAAAAGTTAAGCTGGCCCTAGTCCCAAGGGAGTGGAGGGTCTGAGCCTGAGTTAAGCTTAGACCCTGGGTTGAACCCCTATTGTTTGCAGTGTAGCCGCAGTCACACTGAATTTATACACTGGGAGTCTGCCAAAACTATCCCACAATCCCACAGGCTGTCTTTCTTTGTCCTCTGGACACTCAAGTTTGATGGACAGTCAAGTTTTCCCACGCTGCACCATGAAGAAAGGACCAGAGCAGCGACATTTTGGGAGAGCGCTAGGAAGTCTGGGATATGGGTGGTTCGACTCAGGCCCACATAATGCAAGGTAGATGCTGGAATCCTAGGTTGTGACCCAGGGTTCAACGATTCCTAACCTGTTGTTACAAATGAGTGTACACGCTCAAACCCTATGTTAGCAAACCCAGGGTCTACTCACTCGAGTTCTACTAACCCAGAGCTTACATTGCAGTGTAGACATACCCTAAGGGTTTGCCCTGGCGGTGGGTATGAAGGCAAGGACTGGGAGTTTTAGGGCCTGATCCTGCAACCAGAGGACACTTAAGGCACTCAGCACCTCCCAGGAACCAATTAGCACTTTGCAGGATCTGGCCTGCAGCTGGGGTCAAATCTTTCAGTTGCTGAGCAAGCAAAGGCTGCATGGAAGTGTCCAGTCAGGAGAACCAAGTAACAGCTGAGCACTCCTTGCCAGGGCAAATAGGGCAGTGTGGCGGTCTTTCTGCGAAAGAGGGAGCAGAACTACTCAAAGCCCATTGCTTTATTTTTTCCCCTTTCTCTCACAAGCAAATGAGAATGAAACATTTCTATTTCCTGGAATCAATGTCAGCTCCTGAACAGCACGACTAATCTATTGCTATGGATGAATCGTTGTGGATTCCAGTTCCCATGATTGTAGCATGGATTTTAGATAAAATAATGGGCCCAATCCATTGAGCCTTCTGTAGGCAGAACTCCCATTGACTTCAGGTTAGGCCCAATGTTTCTTATTGAAGTTATTTTTGTCCTATACCCAAAAGGAAGGATATTTAGGACTGTTTCTTTGTTTGGTAGATGTTTAATCATTCAGAAATGCAGTAAAAGCTGTATTATCAGCACTTTACCAGCCGGAAAGCTCTATTATGCGGCATGTCGGATCTTCATTGAAAGTCGGGTTTATAGTCCGGTTGGTGGGGCCGGCAAGCTCCCTACCTGGCTCCGCGTGGCTCCCCTGAAGTGGCAACATGTCCCTGCTGCTCCAGGTGGAGGAACAGCCCTGGGGGCTCTGTGCGCTGCTCCTACCCTGAGCGCTGGTTCCGCAGCTCCCATTGGCTGGGAACTATGGCCAATGGGAACTGCAGGGGCAGCACCTGCAGGTGGAGGCTGCACGCAGGGCTGCCTAGCAGTGCTGCTGCTTGGGAGCAGCAGGGATATGTCATCACTTGCGGGGAGCTGCCCGAGATGAGCGCTGCCCAGATGTGGCACCCTCCTTTCCCTCAATATGCCAGATAACAAAGCATTTACTGTATATCCTTCAGAAATCAGCAGGGCCACCCAGAGTGGGGGGCAAGTGGGGCAATTTGCCCCAGGCCCTGGGCCCTGCAGGGGTCCCGTGAGCCCTGTCCCGCGGCAGTTCGGGTCTTCAGCCGGCATTTTGGCGTCAGGGGGCCCTTCAGTGCTGCCGAAGACGTGGAGTGACTGGAGGGACCCCTGCCGCCAAAATGCCCCGCGAGCCCTGTCCCGGCGGCAGTCTGGGTCTTCAGCCGGCATTTCGGTGGCGGGGGGCCCTTCAGTCATGCCGGGTCTTCGGCAGCATTTCAGCAGCGGGGGGCCTTTCAGTGCTGCCAAAGACGCGGAGCGACTGATGGGCCCCCCACCGCCGAAATGCCACCGAAGACCCGGACCACCGCCGGGTAGGTACAAGTGCCGCAGCTCCCCCGCTTTGCCCCAGGCTCCCTGAATCCCCTGGGCAGCCCTGGAAATCAGTGGGACGTCAATGGGAGTTTTATCATTGACATCAGTAGAACCACAATTTCACTCCAGGTTACTTAAGTGTGTATCATATAGTTAGTATGGACAAATAACCATCCTTAGCAAGACCAAAGGCGCAGCCACGGTGTTTACCTCTCTTGCTACCAAAGGAGCTATTGAAGTGATGTGACATCTCGGTGTCTGCCTGGAGACATAACTAGCAATGTCAAGAAAAGCTTTCATCCACCTTCAGTTTGCAAAGTTATTTCACCCCATGCTCTCAGATGTAGATCTGGCCGCAGAGATCCATATGTTCAGCACCTCTAGATTAGATTACCGTAACTTGCTGTATCTGGGGCTGAAGGAGAATACAGTGCAGAGGCTCCAACCATTGCAGAATCCAGCAGTCCTCCTCCTCCTCCTCCATGACACTGACCACCATAAGCACATCATTGCTGTGTTCTGAAACTCCCCCTGGCTCATAACCTATCCTGTTGCCAATTCAAGGAGTTAGTCCTGATTTTCAAGGCTGTCCATAGGATAGAGCTCAGCTACATCAGCAGTTGAATCTGTAGCCGCATGCTGCCAAGACAGCTGTGCTTCTCTGAGAGAACACAGTTAGCACCACCCACTAGAGGTGGGGACAATGTATCCTCACTCAAGGCACTTTGGCTGTGGAATGAGCTACTAGAGCAAACTAGACTACACCAAAGTCTAAACTATCTTTAGGACTCTTCATGACCATCCTTTTTGGCAGAGATTTTCCACCCCAATATAGTAAAATAAAATACGGCAAGCAGAGTTTCCTAGAACCCGAGAAAGTGTAGAGGAGAAGACTCCATGAAATCCACAATGGACTTCAACCTACAGAACTAATTTACCTGGAGAACCATTTACGTACTATGGTGAAGGGTGCTGTAGGAAGGCCTAGGACAGACTGCTGTTCCTGAGAAGCAGGCATGCTCATTAATTGAGGTCACATTTGAAAGTACTCAGCGCCTTGCTGTGGCTTCAGGACTGTTCAGTGAAGTGCGGGTGCTCTCTTTAAACTCTTGTTGCTGCTCCGGTGCATCCTCCTGGAGTGTCTGGGGCAGTTGAGCCCAACTGGAAAATGTCAGTTACAGCTGTGAAAAGAGCTTAGAACTGGGTTAAATATGTCTTTATTATAATGCTTTTCTTGTTTTTCCTGAATGAGGCAATGGCCCAGTCCGACAATGGCAGCGCCGCCAGTCCCTACATTACAACCATGGTATGGTGAAACGCTGTTTGTCAGCTTCGCCTTAGTGCTGCTAACACTGGATGACTGTATCACACCACCACATTTGTCAAAATGGAGGCTCAACAAGCTGGGACCTGATTTACAGCCCCTTCCGTGTTACGGATCCAGATGAGGTCAAGAGCTACACATAGAGCAGATAATTAGCAGGGAAGTTTGTGCTGCTGAGCAAACAAATCAGGCATGTAAGCATTTTCTGCTTAGGGAGAGTGGTTAAATTATATTTAAAATCATTGGTGCATTGGATACACACCTACGAAAAGCCAAGGAATCCCTGGTTATGGCCAAGTGCTGCAGCTGGTCTGGGTTGCAATAACATTCTTATTGTTTGTGCAGTGCAACTGGAGTGCATGGTGCTGTACAGACATGAAAGGCAACAAAGGGCCAAATTCTCTGTTGACATAAGTGTGCACAGCTCCACTGACTTCAGTCAAGTATTCCCCATTTTTACCAGCAGAGAATTTGAGACTTGAATCTCTTTAGGGTGAACAACTTGGACTGTATCCTCTGCTATTACAAATAGGTATGGCTACATTTTAGTGATGGGTATTGTAGTGAGGGACGGAGTGTTACAAGCCCCTTGGAGGGTGGAGCCTATGCCACCCCTCCCCCCTTGCCTGAAGGACAGGGGTGTGGCCGGAAGTATAAAAGACCAGGCCCACAGCCCATTCGGGGGGAAGCCTGCAGAGGGGAAGGACATCCCACCGGTTCTGGAGCAGCACGGAGCGGATTCCCTGCCTAGCTCGGCCCAAGCCTCGGATGGGGATGACGACTAGCCTAGAGCGCCCGCTGCCACTTACCCGGAGGAGCCAGCCGAGGACTGGACATCAGAGGTACCCACCCCAGGGGAGGCAGGAAGTGGCCCAGGGGCAGCTGCCATAGGGCTGGCTGCAAAGCCCAGAGCCCCAGCGTTGGCGTCTTGCGGCTGGATCCCTGCCGACCTCAGGGCCGCTGGGACGCGGTGGAGTAAGGAGGGCCCGCATCCCCCTGCCCCCCCCCTTTTGGGTGGCTGCCTGAGCCCTGCAAGCCCAGGCCCCAGCCTACCTTTAAGACTGTGTTGTTTGCTGGCTGCCTGAGCCCTGCAAGCCCAGGCTCAGTTAAACTGAGACAAGAATGGAGACAGGCTACCACCAGCTTTCAGCGACCTCCCGCGTCCGGAGTGAGTGAGGGAGTGTTGCAGGTATTTTTAGTAAAAGTCATGGACAGATCACAGGCAATAAACAAAAATTCACCTCCATGACAGACTCACAGACTTACGTATAGGCAGAACTCCACTGCAGTCAATGAGCTGTTCACACTTACACCGATAGAGAATTTGGCCCCTTGTCATCTCATTTACACCGTCGGGTGTGATCATCCCTCAGAAGGAGTTAGTGCAAAATTCTACTAACATCCTTGTCCAGGGTGAGTACTTATTTGATGTAGAAGTAAAATATGAAAATGCTTTGTATCATCATGGCAAAGAGTGGCCCCATAGACTTTGTGCCTAGGTTGGTAAATTTTTGGAACAAATTCATAAATCTGGGTTAAGTTTCCTGTTTCATCCCTTTCTCAAAAGTCTGCACCAAGCCACCAGTTCTGGAACCCAATTACCATGTTGGAGGACTCATCTATACATTTAAAACACACGTGCTCTTTCTCCGAGACCAGACAGCATCAGATGCTTCAGAAGAAGGCATAGAATTCCCATAATGCATTTAAACAGTAGTGCAACTCTATGCCATTGAGAAATATCCTGCATAAACCTAGCTGGTGATATGATTTTGCCCTGTGTCATAATTAATAGCCCTGATCATTTTCTTCTGCTATAAACTGCAGATGCTAGCTTTAACCAAATACTGCTCTAATCCATTTTAAAAAAAATATTACTACCTCATGGAAACGAGTTCCACAGGTAAGTAATACATTACAATAAGGATAAGCCAAAATATGGTGGAACCTACAGCCTTCTTCCCCAAAGATGAAGATTACCAAGTAAGCAGCACAGGTAGCAGAGCTAATTTTAGGATCTCAGTAAGCCTTGTTACAAAATGTGAAGAAAAGTACAAGCTTCAATAGGAAGACATGAAAGATCACAGGAAACAAAACTGAAGTCTCTCAGTATTATTATGAATGTCTAAAGTTATAACATAAAAAAGCCTTATCTGACATTAAATGAAATTTAAACAAATATTCTTCAGTGTTATAATAGCTAGAACAAAACCCATTAGCAAATTTAAATTAATTCTGCTCCAGGCATTATGATACACTATCAGTTACTTCCTTATCCCATGGGAAATATTTCACTATTGCTGTCAGTCAATTGCTTGAATGCTTAGAGTTTACCAACTGTGTTTTATATATTGATTTTTGATGAATGACATCTCTCTCTGGGCTATTATGGTTTTGTTTTCAAACCTTATTTAAATTGTTCACCTATTTTTCAGTGAAATAAATGCAAAATGTTTATTCTCCAAAGGCAGTAAACAGAGATCTCAGGTCTAGTTTCTATGACAACCCCACTTGATACAGCAAACCTAGATTATCTCTAATGACAGACATGAAGTTTAAATTGCACATTCTGCACAAACAGTGCACTGTTGACCTTTTATTGAAAAATGGAATACAGTATGATTAGCATAATGTGCCATATGAACAGGAAAGGCATGGAATGATGCAGAGTGGACTCCAGATATTAACAGCAATGCTAATCTTTAACAAACTATTTGCCAAGACATGAAGCTCTGAAAATTAAGATTTACCCAGATACAATTTTCAAATCCTGTAAGATATGTTACATAATGACATTAACTAGTTCTCAAATAACACTTGCTGCTTCTGATATTTTTTTCGCCAGTTGCTGCTCTTAGCAGGGGAATAAGAACGGATGAGCAAATAAAACCATTGTGCCAAAAAAAAAAAAGAAAGCTATGAGAACTATTTTGAAATTTCCTGAAGGCATAGTTTTCTCATGCTCACAAATACATTTCTAGAAGGCTGTATCGTTCTGCTCCTTTCAGTCATTTGCTTTCTGCTGGAATCTGTCTGCTTCAATAGGATGAGAATTTGCATGTGTTATTCACCAAACAGCAGTTCACCCATCTATAAGGCTGCAAGAAGATAAAGCAGGCACACTGCTTCGCCCAGCAGGAGACTGCTTTGGGTAGGACTGAGTGATATGAAACTGCCTTGGCTCCCTTTGAATTTAGTGTCACTGCTGCAAGTTTCAGGAGGCTTTCAATAGGCAAGTAAAATTCATTAGCACTCATACTAGAGACTGCATCAATTTACAAAATGTTGCTACTTTAGAGGGCTCGGCACATGCATGGAGATTCCCATAAGAGTTAGTAAGAGTCACATGGGTCTTAAGAGGCTAGCCAGCTCTTAAGTTGTTCCTTTACTTCACTTGCTAGCATACCTTTCATTTTCCTTTCTGTAACATTCATGAAAGAAAAAAAAAAGGACAGTAAATACTTCTAGTTTCATGAATGAGATTTCAGCTCACTTATCTTCAGTGCAACTGCCTGGAGACCACTGATCAATAATCCAAATTAGAAATACACGTTTGGGCAGTGGGGTTGGTGGCCTAGGGGACTGGCAACAGTATATGTAGCCTTTCTTTTGTAGCTCACCATTCTGAATTTGGCCTCACACAACAGTGATCAAAAGTAGTTACCATTGGACTGCTGTTCTATGGCCTATACAAAGAGTTGATGGTGTCAGCTCAGTTCCCAGTGAACTGTGTGCACATCACAACACAAATAAAAACAAACTCACTCACACATTGTTGGCAGTCTCAGGTTGACCAGAAGCTGAATGGCCAACTATCACTCCTCAGATTCCCCCAAGATGATCCTAGAAAATGGCTTCTCGCTATAATGATTGATAGCAAACACGTCCCACCCAATGATTTTCAACTACTAGTACAGACAGAACAAAAGCAGTTTTTGACACTCTTAGAGGAAGCCTGAGAGGCACCATGTTTCACCATTTCTCTGTCACTGTAGTGCCATTCAGAATGGTTTTGTGCCTTCCACACTGGCAGCTAAACTGTTTTCATTGCTTGGTAAGGCACCCTCAGCAATGGATCACTTCCTTAGTGTAGATGAATCCTGAGAGTTGAGGGGCTCTGAAAATCTGCACTGTTGCTCCTATGCTGAATCTATTCTGAGGACACATAGAGGACTTCAGAGCTGTCCACTGGACATCTTTCAATGAGCACTAAGCAATTTTTATAAATTCCAACAATGGGATGTCTTTCACTGCAGCAGGCTCATAGGAAGGATTGACTCAACTAGAGGCCTTCTCTAATAGGAATTTGACTTGCAATAAATACAGTGACCTGATTTAAGATATAAGAAAAGGAAGTATATAGACACTGTATTACCTCTTATCCTTCTACCCAACCTCTTTTATTGCTGCACACCACAGTAGCATCTGAGCACTCCCATATTGTGTCTTTAACCCCACAAGATCTTGTGCAGATGAAAATTAGCTTTGGTGAAACCATTCCATAAAGGAATTACATGGCATGAGCTATCTGTAACTCAATTTGTTAGAATGTTGTCATATGTTTAACTGAGCTCTTCTAAAACTAACATATTCTGAGAAACAAAAAATACAAGAGAAGCATTGCTTGGTTAAAACATGTTTAAACAGAACTTTGCAAGCACTTCCCCTCTACTAGTATGTCTAAAGATAAGCGAGTGAATGTTGGTCCAGATAGGAAAGACAATAAGTTATAAAGCTATTTAAATATAGCATCTCACCATCAGCTTCTCTCTCAGGCCAGTATCTTCCATAACACTCACCTCTCCATGTCAGACAGGAAGTAAATATCTCCCTTTGTCACTACATTTCTTCAATTTCCCTTTTAATGTTTTTAGTTAGGACAGAGACTGAATAGCTTTGGTTCCTCCTGGTACTATTCCTTCCCACTTTACATTTCTTTATGGTGCCTGTCCTAACAGCTCTTGCCCCTGGTACACATACTTAAAACCAGCAAAAAACACCAAGTATAACAAATCCATAGACCCAAAAAAGTCTGATATAAACCCAACCCCACTGAAGTTATTATTCACCCAGATCAGAGCGTAAAAATATCCCATACATCTATCCATCCAGCTGCCTTCCACCCACTACCACCAAGGCTGGAGAAAATGAGTTCCTGGGTCCACCACAACAGGGATCAAAGGGTCCAAGTCCCCACATAATCAGCTGCACTTTTCTACCCCCACAACTCCTTTCAATGATCATTGAAGGAACACAGCAATTGTAGCCTGAGCCCAAAAAAAGACCATTAGGGCAGGCTACAGATGTCATCTACACCTTACACCAGTGGTTGTCAAACTAAGGCCGCCACTTGTTTAGGGAAAGCCCCTGGCGGGTCGGGCCGGTTTGTTTACCAGCCGCATCCGCAGGTTTGGCTGATCATGGCTCACACTGGCCATGGTTCGCCACTCCAGGCCAATGGGGGCTGCAGGAAGCGGCGCGGGCCGAGGGATGTGCTGGCTGCCCTTCCCACAGCCCCGATTGGCCTGAAGCAGTGAACCATGGTCAGTGGGAGCCGCGATCGGCCGTACCTGCAGATGCGGCAGGTAAACAAACCAGCCCGGCCCGCCAGGGTCTTTCCTGAACAAGCGGAAGCCCTAGTTTGAGAACCACTCCCTTACACCACTCAAACACAACAGCAAGACCTTCAACACAATCCTACTTCCTGTGCTTTGTTCTGATCCCTGGTCCTCCCACCCCATAATGTATCAACTCTTCCTGAGCTCCTACCATTGAGCAATGATCTCCATCCCTCTACCAGCCTGGGTCTCTCACTCGCCCATACATGAGCTCTTGCTATCACTTCTGGAAAGGCCGGGGTGATGGGGGAGCTCAATTACATAATAAAGAGAAGCCCAGAAACCGTAGTTAAGTGAATTACTCCTGCCTAATAAACTGGGTCTTTAAAAATGCTGAAAGCTCATGCTCACTGCAACAATCATCTTTCTGTAATTAAGTAAAACCCTCTGCTTCTGAAAGTCAGACAACTGAGTCACCACTTGCTTTTAAATGAATTGTCTTCTTATGCCCTGCATATGTATTCTTTGAAATGTAACTGCGTTTCTGAAATGCTAGACAGGTAAAAAGGTTCTCCCTGCCAGGTGTGAAAGGCAATTATTGCCATGAGTCAGCAAGAGACATTACTGCTATCTAGTCATCTCCCAAGTTTTCTGTTAGATTGACAAAACAATCACAGATCCAATCAGAGTGATTGTTTTTTCCATTAAAAACGGGGAATCCTTGCTGTAAATAAATTCAGCGATCAGACTAAGCAAGTGGCAAAGTGAAAAAGAAGACTAGAAAGAGACATTAATTACAGAGCCAAAAGCACACACAGGCTCTCAAAAGTCCTTTGTTAATATAGCTGGCCTTTGGACAAAGAATCTCTGCTTCCAGTTAAAAACAAGGATTCCTAGCCCTCTTCCTTGTGAAGCTAGCCTAGAAAACCCAAACGAAGGAAGGCCTGTGTATTACTGACTGAGGCAGACATCTTTTGGGAAAACCTCTTGTCAAAAAATTTGAGAGCACATCACTAGAAAGTTCTTTGGTCCAGTCACTGGGCTACCAAGGACCCAGGAGCCTAGGAACCCTGGCTGTCAAACTCCATAATTCCCTGGCTGCTGCAGAGCTGGGAAGACAGGAAGTCCTGGCTCCCAACTCCCCAGGCAAGGAAATAAAGGTGAAACATTCAGGTACAATAAAAAATTCATTTAATTTAATTTTAAATGATAATTAAAATATACTACAATTCTATCTGATTTGATAAAGCAGTATGTACTTTAACTATATTAATGTAGTATTTAGGGCATACTGGAGCAAGTTGCAAGATAGAGATTATTTCAACAGTATGAAATCAAGCCACCTTTACAGGTCATATTTTTCAGGTTATTTGAATTTTAAAGAAAAAACCTATACATACTCATAGGAAAAGCAGCTGCAAGAAAAAAAAAAAGATACTCATCAGAACAGTTTCTGGTTCCACTGTGATTTGAAAGGATGCCAAACAAATAGTATGAATAGTTAATGATTGTGTTTGGCATCTAACACTCCATTCTTGGTGAAAAGTGTATTGGATTCTAAAGTATTTGATCATCAGCATTTGAGTAGTTCTGGGAAACAGCTGTTTCTTCCATAGAGGAGATTCTTAAACAAAGGACAGAAGAAAGCTCAAAACTGAAAAAAACTTTCTCTTCAGAGTCTTCATTATCTGCTGTGTCCCATCTTTCCTTTCAGGCATGTTATTCATTGGATGCAACAGATTCATTATTTGCTTGCAGATAAAGTTAACATAATAAAATGGCTAATGGCATTTATTCATACAAACTTTCAAATGATTGGAGTAGATATTCCTGACTTGTGAGAAGGCGGCAGCTAGGGTGACCAGACAGCACGTGTGAAAAATCAGGACAGGGGGTGGGGGGCAATAGGAGCCTATATAAGAAAAAGACCCAAAAATCGGGACTGTCTCTATAAAATTGTGACAGCTGGTCACCCTAGCTGCAGCAGAACTTCAGAATCATAGTTGTTATTCATCATACAGCCCACAGAAAACAAGTTGGAGCTTTCAAACTGCCAGGCATGATTGGACTGTTAGGTGAAGGTGTCTGTAAACTTCTGTTGACCCTTGACACCAGGCAGGTCCAGAACTTTTTCATTAACTCTAATGCTTTTTGTATTAGGGCTTCACATAAAAAAATCCTGCTGGCTGCCAGGGTCAAAGAGTGCATGAGATGTTTTGGCCACATCAACAATGCACTAATGATTCTTTCTGACATGACCCCAAGGTAATGAGAGGTTTTTTGTAAGAGGATTGCCTTTCAGGCTGCTGGAGGTTTGGAATCAAGGTAAAGGCACATGTGGATAAAGGCAGACTGTCTCTTTCATAGTGCAGTAGGGAAAGATACTCTTGGTCACATTCACACTGATTAACACTTAGATTTCAGTGTCTGAGTAGTGCATGCGTATGTCCCTTGTGTTTCTTTCTTCGCACTCCCATCTTGGTATGTTTCTAAGTTCCCACTTCTGCATAGAACATGGTCGCCATTTCAGGTCACTAAGGCATTACTCCCTCCTCATTCAATCCCCCCTTCAAAATGCTTCTCCCAGGAGCTTAGAATTTTAAAAACATAAATCAACCCATTAGCTCATCTCCACCTCTCTCTTTCTTAGAGAATCCTGTCTCCAGTGTATCTACCTTTTAGGCCCCAGTAAATTACATCAACGGGGCACAGTGTAGGATAAGAAGTCCACCTGCTCTATCAAGGACTATATTTGCATGCAGCGCAAACTGCTGCTGAGCACATTGTCTGGGCTAAACGGGTGGGCATATTTGTTATTTTCACCACAGCCCTTCCAGTCTAACATTTATTTTGACGCAAGATGTCAAAGACAGCAATGACTGAATGCATAGAGGGCTCTCAGAGTAGCAATTCCCAAGTGGAAAGAACATTCTATTCACTCAGGACCTGGAAGGAAGATAAGCTTTCAAGCTTACACAGATGACTTCTTCAGGTCAGAAACATTGGTTGTTTTCTAGACCTTTTGTTAAGTAGTAAATTTCCCCTCCTCTCTTTCTTATGAAATTAGTCCCAGTGTTTGCTCAGTTCTGGGCCTATTCAAGGAGGCTGACAACAAGATTTTGCTGAAAGGTAATGCTTTCAGTCAGTGTTAAGAGAGAGATTGTCTTGAATACTGTATCTTCCTGTGATTGCAATAATGTCATTTGCTTTATGTAAAGGGGACACAGTCCTGTTTGTGATGTCTTGGACAGACAATCATCCCTCAGAGAGAACTTCTGTAAGACCTGTTACAAGGCAGCACCTTGGTCCTGTATGTTCAGTCTTTTACTGATTAATGGTTCTCATTAGCTAATGAGAGTGACCAAATATGACACAGAATCCAGCATTAGAGGGTTCTAGCCATACGTATGCTCCATAGCACAGAGGAGAGCACAGCCATATGAAAAGGTTCATGGAAGGGGAACTGTGGTTATGCTGACTGTCCTCCTTGTTTCAACTATCCCCATATTGACTGGGTACATGTTACCTCAGGACGGGATGCAGAGATAAAGTTTCTTGACACCTTAAATGACTGCTTCTTGGAGCAGCTAGTCCTAGAACCCACAAGAGGACAGGCAATTTTTGATTTAGTCCGAAGTGGAGCACAGGATTGGGTCCAAGAGGTGAATATAGCTGGACCGCTTGGTAATAGTGACCATAATATAATTAAATTTAACATCCCTGTGGTGGGAAAAACACCACAGCGGCCTCACACCGTAGCATTTAATTTCAGAAAGAGAAACTACACAAAAATGAGGAAGTTAGTTAAACAGAAATTAAGAGGTACAGCACCAAAAGTAAAATCCCTACAAGCTGCATGGACACTTTTTAAAGACACCATAGTTGAGGCTGAACTTAAATGTATACCTCAAATTAAAAAACACAGTAAAAGAACCAAAAAAGAGCCACCGTGGCTAAACAAAGTAGAACAAGCAGTGAGAGGCAAAAAGGCATCCTTTAAAAAGTGGAAGGTAAATCCTAGTAAGGAAAATAGAAAGGAGCATAAACTCTGGCAAATGAAGTGTAAAAATATAATTAGCAAGGCCAAACAAGAATTTGAAGAATAGCTAGCCAAAGACTCCAAAAGTAATAGCAAAAAAATTTGTAAGTACATCAAAAGCAGGAATCCTGCTTTACAACCAGCAGGGCCACTGGATGATTGAGATGCTAAAGAAGCATTCAAGAACGATAAGGCCATTGTGGAGAAACTAAATGAATTCTTTGCATCCATCTTCACGGTTGAGGATGTGAGGGAGATTCCCAAACCTGAGCCATTCTTTTTAGGTGGCAAATCTGAGGAACTGTCCCAAATTGAGGTATCATTAGTGTAGGTTCTGGAACAAATTGATAAACTAAACAGTAATAAGTCACCAGGACCAGATGGTATTCACCCAAGAGTTCTGAAGGAACTCAAATGTGAAATTGCAGGACTACTAACTGTTGTCTGTAACCAATCATTTAAATCAGTTTCTGTACCAAATAACTGGAAGATAGCTAATGTGAATGCCAATTTTTAAAAAGGGCTTTAGAGGTGACCCCAACAATTACAGGCTGGTAAGCCAGACTTTCAGTACCGGGCAAACTGGTTGAAACTATAGTAAAGAACAAAATTGTCAGACACATAGACGAACATAATTTGTTGGGGAATAGTCAACATGGTTTTTGTAAAGGGAAATCATGCCTCACCAATTTACTAGAATTCTTTGACGGGGTCAACAAGCATGTGGACAAGGGGGATTCAATGGATATAGTGTATTTAGATTTTCAGAAAGCCTTCAACAAGGTCCCTCACCAAAGACTGTTAAGCAAAGTAAGCAGTCATGGGATAAGAGGGAAGGTCCTCTCATGCATTGGTAACTGGTTAAAAGATAGGAAACAGAGGGTAGGAATAAATGTTTAGTTTTCAGAATGGAGAGAGGTAAATAGTGGTGTCCCACATGGGTCTGTACTGGGCCCAATCCTATTCAACATATTCATCAACGATCTGGAAAAAGGGGTAAACAGTGAGGTGGCAAAATTTGCAGACGATACAAAATTACTCAAGATAGTTATGTCCCAGGCAGACTGTGAAGAGCTACAAAAGGATCTCTCAGAACTGCGTGACTGGCCATTAAATTGGCAGATGAAATTCAATGTTGATAAATGCAAAGTAATGCACACTGGAAAACATAATCGCAACTATACATATAAAATGATGGTGTCTAAATTAGCTGTTACCACTCAAGAAAGAGATCTTGGAGTCACTATTGATAGTTCTCTGAAAACATCCACTCAATGTGCAGCGGCAGTCAAAAAAGCTAACAGAATGTTGGGAATCATTAAGAAAGGGATAGATAATAAGACAGAAAATATCATATTGCCTCTATATAAATCCATGGTACGCCCACATCTTGAATACTGCATGCAGATGTGGTTGCCACATCTCAAAGAAGATATATTGAAATTGGAAAAGGTTCAGAAAAAGGCAACAAAAAATGATTAGCAGTATGGAATGGCTGCCATATGAGGAGAGATTAATAAGACTGGGACTTTTCAACTTGGAAAAGAGACAACTAAGGGGGGGATATGATAGAGGTCTATAAAATCATGACTGGTGTGGAGAAAGTAAATAAGGAAGTGTTGTTTACTCCTTCTCATAGCACAATAACGAAGGGGTCACCAAATGAAATTAATAGGCAGAAGTTTAAAACAAACAAAGGAAAGCATGTTTTCCACACAACATATGGTCAACCTATGGAACTCCTCCCCAGAGGATGTTGTGAAGGCCAAGACTATAACAGGGTTCAAAAAGGAACTAGATAAGTTCATGGAGGATAGGTCCATCAGTGGCTATTAGCTAGGATGGACAGGGATGGTGTCCCTAGCCTCTGTTTGCCAGAAGCTGGGAGTGGGCCACAGGGGATGGATCACTTGATGATTACCTGTTCTGTTCATTCCCTCTGGGGTATCTGGCATTGGCCACTGTCGGAAGACAGGATGCTGAGCTAGATGGACCTTTGGTCTGACATGTCTTTTCTTATGTTGTTAGAATCTGCAGCACAGCCAGGGAACTGGATGGAAAGAAGGGAAAGGCAGGGGTTATAAGCAAGGAAAAGCCCCTCAAAGTATGTTTCTCTTCCTAGTCCTGATACCTTTGTGACCTCTCAGAAGGAGGAATCAGACTACAGCCTGCAACTATTGCACTGTTGGGGTGGCAAAGACTGCAACTGATAAGGGATCTAGAGAACTGCAGCCAGAGTTCTCAGTGAATCCTCAGTCACTGTGTCTTTTACCAGTGCCCCTTCAGCCACACAGCATCACTCTTTCCTGTAGAACAGGTGAGAAAAGGCACCTAATGGCTGCGCGTTAGAACTTCATATGCCGCAGCCACCAGCACAGACTACAACTACTACTCCAGTGACAGGGTCCGTCTGATTACTGCACCTTTGTGATGGAACAGGCTATGCTGGCAGGTTCAAAAGGCTTATCACAGCAGCCAGAGCTTGTCTGGAGACTTAACCTAGGAGCGATGTGGATCCTGGGCATAGCTTATCAACAAAGACCTTCTTACTGCACTCTTGATCAGTTTTTGCTGATAAATGATCTCTGTTCTTACAAACTTATGTCCACGTTCATTTCCAACATAAATACATGCCAGCTTTGATAAAAACACACAGTAATCACAATGTTGTTTCTACATGAACCACTTATACATGAACCACATTCATTAAGCAACTTTAAATTACATTGATATTAAAGGGTACTAATTAGTGCCATTGAGGTAGTAATTATTGATATTGCTTTCTTGTGCACTAGAAACTGCACTAGAACTACCAACTAATTTCATATGGAAAACAGCTGTCAGATGGTAATGACACTAAAAGTCGCTATCCAAGCTGATCTGCATTCAGATCCACAAACTAGAGGTGGAAGGCCCTGTAGCCAATTATTACTCCTCTGAGCCATCCAGTATGTGCATAAATATCCCTTCTTCCCCTTAATTAGATCCTGGCCACTTTTCTGGAGAAACAGGGCTTTGTGTAAGAAGAGCATGTGTTAGGCAGGGGAAAAGTCATCACAGAGAGATCCTGATAGAACTCATGTGCCAAGCATTCTACGCAGTCATTGTAAACAAGAATCATAACCAAGGGAGACATATAATTATATTTGCAGAAATGATACTCTCCAGCATGAAGATTCTTTGCGCCAATGAGCATTGGGTTGCATAGGCAGAGTCTACCACATTAATGATTCCAAGACACACTGCCCATTGTTATACCTTTATCTTTGTCAGTTTTATAGCACATACCTATTTCTCCAGGAGTTTGGGGTGTGCAAGGAACACACGTTTGCACCAACCTTTCACCAAAATGTCAGTTTAAATTCACCACTGGCATAAGTTGGTACAAGTCTATTGATGTTACTGAGTCTGGCCAGGCCCACTGTGCTAACATTACTCAGCAGCTGGCATGCCCCCTCATGGTGGGGTGTGGCACAGCAGGCTCTCCTTCTCAGGCAGCCTTCCCCCCAACCCCCTTCACCTACCACCGACAGCGACTCTAGTCCTGTGGACTATTTCTCATGACTCAGCCCTCTAGCCAGGTCACATGTTCTCCCATCCTTCCAGAGTAAACCAAATCCTGTACATCTCTAAATTGCAGTTAGGGTGGTTTAGGTTGGACATTAGGAAAAACTTCCTAATTGTCAGGGTAGTTAAGCACTGGAATAAATTGCCTAGGGAGGTTGTGGAATCTCCATCATTGGAGCAGGTTTTAAGAGCAGGTTAGACAAAAGCCTGTCAGGGATGGTCTGGATAATATTTTGTCCTGCCATGAGTGCCAGGGACTGGATTAGATGGCCTCTCAAGGTCTTTTCCAGTCCTATGATTCTAGTCCAGCAGCTCCATGACAGTTCTTCAGACCAACTTCATACTTAATAGTCTTTTCCAGCCTTTGGCTCAGAGACCTCCATGCCACTTTCATCAGTAGGGGAACACCAGCCCTCTCTCTACTCTGGGTTCCAAAAGCACAAGTAAAGGTCCCTTGCCAGACCTACTTACCCTCCCACGCCTAAAGAGGCTCTAACAGTCTGTGGTTATCCTCTGGCCCCAGCTAGGCCTCCCTTCAAGCAGTCCCAGAATGGTCCTGGCCTCAGCCACACCATCATTCAAGATTTTGATCAGCTCCTACTGACCTAGGCTTTTCCTCTTTTAACCCCTCCCTCCAGACTTGACACTTCTCACAGGTGAAACAGGGCAGGCCTGACTGAGCCCAAAGGCTCTCATTAACCCCTTCCTGCCTCGTGTGTGGTTTGTACACACCATCATACCAATGGTGAAATTGTCCTGTTGACTGGTACAATGTATTTCTTCAGGGCCTTTTTATTACACCGAGTCCTCCCGGTTTTCCAAAAACCTTTTATCCAAACCTCGGCATTATCCGAATCCCTTCCTTGTCTCCCATGGGATTCAGATAATGGGGAGGTTCAGATAATAGAGCAGAGACCCCAGCTGCAGGGGAAGCCATCTTGCTGCTGAATGGCTCCCACACGAAGCCCTCTGCAGCCCTGTTGTCACGTGAGTGAGTGAGTAGGGCCATGACAGTGGAGCTGCAGAGGGCTTCCTGTGTTGCTGCGGGGCCCGCAATACTCAATCCCTGCCAGCACAAGGTCCAGGGAAGGCTGTGGTCCTGGCATGGCAGAGTCCTGGTGGGGGTCTCTGCTCTGCCAGGACCACACTGTCCACACTACACCTTACACCTGCAGTAACTGAGAGGGCAGGAGTGGCAATGCAGAGAGCCCTCTGCAGCCCTGTTGTCACGTGAGTGGGTGCGTGAGGCTGTGACAGCAGAGCTCCAGAGGACTCCCTGCACTGCCACTCCTGCCCCCTGGATTATCCAAGCTCCCGATTAGCTGAATAAAATCCAGGCCCGCCATGCTATTCGGATAATCGGGAGTGTACTGTTTCTATATCATAAATACACATTGAAACCAGCAAAGAGATTAAACTAAACTTAATTTCTGGAAAGTTGGAGTTTTTTCCAATGTACAAAATATTGTAAAGTAAATATTGTCACAGTGGTGCCCAGAGGCTGTTCAGCATATCTTTCCGTGCCACAGTACTGCAAGTTAGAGCGAGTGATGGAGCTGAAGTTTTCTATTTTCATTGGTTTGTATGAGCCTTACACAGTGACAAAAGCTGTCTGCCCAGAGCACTGGAAATTACATCTTCAAAAAACTCTGTGTCTTCCCCTAAATTGGTAGTACTTTCCACGGTGGCCCTATTAAGTACTTTGATTGCAAAGGGTCAGGGAAGTCGGGTGGGGAGGAAACACGTATATGTACAGGAAATCCTGTGAGACTTTTCCTTGGAAAAAAATTCTAGAAAATCTCAGAATTTAGAAACAAGTGTGGGTGGGAGCTGGGGGGGGGGAGGGAGGGAGGAGGAGCGGGAGTGGGAGAGGGACAATATATTCACCCAGAACTGTGGCTCAGACTAATGAATTATCTCTGCTTGGTTAATTCTCTGGCATTACTAATCAGACAAGAAGCATAAACTGTGGAGTTCATTAGCAAGATCATAAAAGAGTCATACTGACAGAGATCATTTGACTTAGTGACAGGAAGGTCAGTTGCTTACAGGAGTGGGTAAATTGCATGCTTTGGGGTTGGGGTGGTTTTTTAAAGAATGCAAGTTAGATCTAATGCAGCTGGTCCAGAAAGGGCCTGTGCTGGAGTTATGCCCAATATTCTGTTTTATTTTTGGCAGATAGGTGGGTGAACATTTCCTCCCAGGGAGGATAAACTAAACTTTCCTTAATCCCCCTAGGCCTGGCTCAAAGCCAGCTGCACAGTTCAAGCTTTCCCACACAGTTTACCATTTAGTTCCACCCAGACTTGGGCAAACTTCTATAGGAGAAATTTTTCAGCCCCCTCTTCTCAGTCAGAAGATACTCTCAGAATCAGAAATTGTTAATTGTGTCAAACGATGCAGGAAGGGTTTCCAGTATAGATCGCTGCCCACTAGGGATTAAATGTAGATCACTGAAGTAATTTCTGTGAAGACTTCAAGATAATGCTGAAATCCCAGTCCCAGGGGTTGTCAGGCAGTGGTGTGTGTACCCACACTCCCAAAGCAGTTATACTAGCAACTATTACAGCTGCAGACTATAATTGTGCTTTAGAAAATAGAATAGCTAGACAAGAGTGGGATGGTGTGTAGTTTGTTTGTTTGTTTTTTAAATGTATTTACCTAGGAAAGCTTCGCTCCACTGAAGCAGCTGGTTTTCAGTAAGGTTTTTCTTTTTAAACCAATTTTCCAGCCAAGCTGACTGAAGCACAAAAGGGGATGAGAAACTTGCCCAAGGTTATACATTAAATTAGTACCTCAGAACACACTATGTATAACCCCGGGTTTTCCTGCCACACAGTTCTTTGTTTTCACCCCAAGCATTACCTGTTTCTTTGCTAGAGACAGTTACTCAGGTGGCATAAATAGTCATAGTGCCAATGGACCTACCACTGTTGACACAAGTTGAGTAACTGGGCCAGCAAATGAAAACCCAAATCTGGAGTCTATGGGATCTGTCTTCCAAGATGCTGGTCAGAAAATTTCAAAGAAAAAAAGAGATTGTGGGTAATCACAAAAAGCTATTTTCTGGGGGGGCGCTGTTTTATTTTGGTTTTTTTGGTGCACTTGAACTTGTTGGAAACTACTGATAACATGCTAAGCACCCTCAAATTGTGAGGCCAGTGGAACTTTTGGGCACTGAGCGCATGACACAAGATGCTCATTTTCTTACAGGGTTGGGTCCTGTCAGGCTTTTCCCATAAACTCATTATAATAATAGTTATTTTTGCAAGCACAAATATGGGGCCCAATTATGCAGAGGGTAAAGAACCAGGGCACAGGCAGTCTTTCCCAGTGATCATAGCTGAGCTGGAGTCCACACATCCAGGTCCATAGTTGGTGAGCGGGGGTCAGAGGAATTGCTAGAGCCACGTTCAATAAGCAAGAATCGGGGTCAGAGACTAGAGATCGGAGGTACTTCCAGGCTGGAATCAGGAGGCAGAGTTGGAGTCAGACCAAAGATAGTACCCGTTCAGGGACAGGTATGGAGGTCACAGCAGGCCCAGAATCTGTTTTGCTGCCCAGACAACATCTTGGGGCACCTTCCAGGGTTAAACAGAGTCGTTGGCCAATCAGAGGGCCACAGAGTACTGGCACCTTGGGTCCCTTGTGCGGTAGGTGTGTATTCTCCACAGTACTTCCTGGTTGTAGCTATACATGGCACTGTGGGAACATCAGCCATCCCAGGCTCTGCAGACCTGGGTTTTAGCTAATTGCACTCAGAATCCTGCAGGATTAGCCCATAAAATAACAGCAGTATCAATAGCAGACATTGTTTTAGAGTCGGGGTTCCCAAACTGTAGTACACATGCCCTGGGGTACACAAGACATCTCGGGGGGAGGTGGGGGAGGGTAGGTGTACATGGGGGAAAAATTACATAATGTTGTATTATTATTTTACTTATTGCATTTTCATAATAGGCTACTCAGACAAAGCTTTAAAACTCCGTGGGAATTTGTTATATAAAATACGGTAGTTAATTTACTTCAAGATGTACCCATGAGGACATAGAAACACAGAGACGCTGATGTGCAGAGCCCTCACCTCCAATCACTGTAGAGCCCGGGTTCAGTTGCCCGGCAACTGTCCAGTCTAACTGAGCTCAGAACTTAGTGGGTGGGGGCGGGGGGAGCTCAGTTGTCTATGTCGCACTATGTATCTGTACATAACAGTGAAATATGGACAGAGGGCTAAAGACGGGTCGTGTTGAGAACACACAACGTATCAGTGACAAGAAGGGTTGGGGTGTGCTGGTAAATCTGGAAGGTGGTATGCAATAAGAAAAGTTTCGGAACCTCTGTTTTAGAGGATGGTCCTTTGTGATTATCCATTTCCAACCTAAATGCAAATAGGGGAAGGTATCCACTCCATATGATGAGACAGAGAGCTTTAAGATTAGGACATATAATGTACAACTGTTTAGATGGATAAAGGCATACTGAGGAGTTGCATCAAATATTGGTTAGAGCACATAAAACTGTTGTAATATTTAAATGTGTCCCATGGCTGAGTTCTTTAGATTTGCTAGATTGACTAGAGCCACAGCTATTAGCACTCTACATTTTGTCTTCAATTCCTCCTCACAGTAGGAGAAACATAAAAATGAGGGTCATTGCCTGGTCATTACATTACCTCTGGCAGAGAAATGTGCTTTGTGCAAATGGGGAAATATTTTAGATATAGATTGATGTAATGTTGATTGACCAAAAAAAAGACCAAGTAAAAAATAATGGTATTATAATGGTTATTTTGTAGAATAACATTAAAATAATATGCAGTGTAGGATCGGTCTCCTTATCAAAGAAGCTAATATATTTTCATTGTCATCATTTTAAAAGATCCATTAGCAGGAGCTCTAAAAATGTATTGCTCAAGGTCAGAACAAAACCAAATGAGGTTGAGTGATAATTCAAAGACATTTGACTGTTTACAGTTTAAAAAGTACAATAAATAAAACCCAAACCACAGCTTCTGGGCAGATTCTTTTATTACCTCTTGTTTCCTAAGAAAATAGAATTTCAATCAAAGAAATTAATTAAACTCAGAAATGGACTAGATGAAATCTCAGTTTGGAAGATATGCAATTTCCTGCTGTGAATATGGATTAGGGGTGTATGGTCAGTGCAGTAACACAAACAAACCCACATGGACCAGACAGGATAGCCGAGCTAAACTCAAAAGTGCAAATTCAGTCACGATTAGCACCAGAAAAGGAAGGGGAAGCAAAGACATAGTCCCACAGCATGAACACCTACATGGAAGAAGTATAAAGAGCCCCATTTCAATGCTGGCTGAAGAGCACATGCTGGGGAAGGTGGTGGAAGCTGATTTTAGGTCTCAGGTGATGTTTAGCTTGTACAAGTTAGCTATGAGTGCAAAGGAAACGGGAGCAATTTGGTTTCTTCAGTTGTAAGCCCTTCCACAAGCCTGCTGCCACAATTATTCCCAACTGGAGCTAAACCCAGCACAAATGGCAAGATCAGGTTACCCCTCAACTTTGTGGCCCTGGTCTGTCCCCAGAACCAAGTTTTGCGAGCATTTCTAATGGTCATTTATTTATAGTGCAGCTTTCATCCCAAAGGGTCCCCAGGCACGAAGGCATCAGTCCTGCTCCCACTGAAGTCAACTCATTCAATTTGGATGCCTAAAGCTGGGCTTCTAAATTGGTATGTAGCTACCCAGACAAAAGTGTCCTAATTTTCAGAGGTGATGAATAGTGCTGCTGGGGGGGAAATGGGACAATTTTTTTGCAAAATTAAGGCAATGGGAGAGATGTGGTTCAGGTCTAGTGCAGAGCCCCATAACTCTCATTGACATTACTGAGAGCTGAGGTTGTTGTCATGTGACAATAGTAATGAATCAGAGAGGGAGTCATTTTTCATAAGAAGGACCATAGTATTATCGGTAAAGCCATGCTGCTCTTATCTTTCTGTTTCAATGTAGAGCTTCTGCCTAGACCCTTCCCATATTTCTTCCCCACCACCCCCAATCTGGTGGTTCTGCTACAGTTTTAAAGAAACAGAATGCATCTTCGCGTGCGCCCATCACTTCTGAAAATCTGCATCTGCACAGACAACGTCATGAAGCAATGTGGCAATACTCTTCTCTGTTTGCTTATTATCGTACCTCTGGGAATGCAATACATGCTCAGAAATATTTAGGCCCCTAATTAGGCATCTAAATCCTTATATGTGGGCGCACACATTTTAAAGTTTGTCTCATCTTTTGATATTACTCACTTTCATAAGACTCATAAAAGTTTTTAAAAGCAAAAGTGTTGAAATGAAATCAGTTGCAGAAACCAAGTCTGAGAAAAGAAGATCTGTGTAAAACAGGGGTGGGCAAACTTTTTGGCCCAAGGGCCACATTGGGGTTGCAAAACTGGATAGATGGAGGGCTGGGTAGGGAAGGCTGTGTCTCCCCAAACAGCCTGGCCCCTGCCCCCTATCTGCCCCCTCCCACTTCCCTCCCCCTGACTGCCCCTCTCAGAACCCCCAACCCATCAAACCCCTCCCTGCTCCTTGTCCTCTAACTGCCCCCTCCTGGGACCCCCTGCCCCTAACCGCCCCCTGGGATCCCACTCCCTATCCAACCCCCCTGCTCCCAGTCCCCTGACTGCCCTGACCCCATCCACACCCCCGCCCCCTGACAGGCCCCCTGGGACCCCATGCCTATCCAACCCCCCCCCCGTTCCCCATCCCCTGACCCCCGCCCCAGAACCTCTGCCCCATCCAACCGCCCCCGGCTCCCTGTCCCCTGACTACTCCCGGGGGCCCCCACCCCTTATACAACCCCCCGGCCACGGCCCACTTACCATGCCGAGCAGAGCATGCAGAGCAGCATGTCTGGCTGCCGCACCAGCCAGAGCCAGACACGCTGCCACTCTGCTCGGCATGAGCGTATAGCTCCGCCACCCAGAGCGCTGCCCACACGGTGGCGTGGCTCTGCGGGGGTGGGGGGAGAGGCCGAGGGCTAGCCTCCCCGGCCGGATGTGACCCACGGGCCATAGTTTGCCCACCTCTGGTATAAAATATATTCCACAACAACATGTATGGAAGGCAGTTGTATTGTGCACAGGTAACTACTACAGATCTCACTTGGAACAAGTTTTATTGATGACTGCAAGATATTCCTTTTAATTTACTGGCGATTTGCATGCAAAAGAAAAGGCTTTTGCAAGCTATTCCATATGTTTTGCACCTGGTTGTGCTAGACTCCTGGTTGAATGAAATGGCACAAAGGATATAAATGCCTTGAAAGCAGTGACACACCTCTCTGGATGTTTAATCTGAGACAGGGACTAAATGCACATCAACTGCTACATATTAAGAGCAATATTTTGTTAACAGTTAAGTTACAACCTCTCGGTAAATACATTGTAATCATAACCACAGACCAGACAGCTTTGTCTAATGAATATTAAATCAAAAGAGCTCAGGGATATGTAATGCAGACAAGAAAAAAACACACACCTTGATTTGGAGACTTTGAAGGCATTTCCTCTAATATGTTTTAGTTTCTCTCCAAAATATTTCATCACACAGCTTTCCACTATGATGCCTGCTGTTATATGGCTAATACAATGAAGGCATAGTTCATTTGTTACATCAGTTTAATCAAGTTTTGCATATTCCACAAACCCAGATTACGGTTCAGAAGTGACATTGTGTACGTGTAACCGCACATCTCCTAGGTGTGGTTTTCTGTCCCATCGAGTGGCACCGAGACCACTTAGAGAGAGAGTTAAATGAGTCTTTTCTACAGCCTTAGCTAATAGGCAATTGGCTTTTAGCGCATGCGGTAGAGGCTTATGCACTAAGCCCCAGAGGTCCCCAGTTCATTCTCACTGAAGTCTGTCGGTGTTACAAACGACCACCCCAATTTCTCAACAATCCTCTTTCTCCACTTGCGGAAACGCTTAAGTCAATAAAATGTAATGATGTTATTGTGGCAAACTTGTTTTAGAGTTAAATGCAGGGATTTCAGTCTCTAGAATGTTACCAACAGTGAGGCCTTGTGCGGTGGGGAAAAAAAGGCTGCAATTTTATTTTGTCTTTGATTAAAAGGAGGAGAAAAGTTGGATTTATTTATTTTATTCACTAACGATCCAATCCAAGTCCCATAATCAGCGGGAGTCTATTGACTCTAGTGGGACTTGGATCAGGCTCTGAAGACCTAGAACCTCTCTTCACACACAAAGAACTTTCATTCCTTTTTTGGTTCTTCTTTCCACTAAATATAGGGTGGGAAAGGGAACACAAGGTGCAGATCCGCCAAAGTATTTAAGCTCCTAACTTCTATGGAAATCAGTGGTCGTTAGAAACCTAGATACCTTGGAGGATCTGAGCCAAAGTGTCTTACCCAAGCTTGCTCAGCAGGTCAGTGGCAAAACCAGGAACAGAACCCAGTTCTTCTGACTCCACCATATGCCCCACATGAGAGCAAAGAGCAAAAAACATTAGCTGTGAGACTGACAGTTAAACCCGTGAACCTTAAGCAAACCTCATTCACTGTTTAAAGGCAGACTCTAGTTCACAAGATGATAGATAGTTTAGGAGAAGCTGTAGACCTTTCCTGCCAGCTAAACTTGGATGGGGGGGAATCCACCATGCATAGCTAGGAACCAAATGCTTCTGCTCTTTCTAGAGAAAATACTGTTTATCAACAGCAAACTAGATTTTTAAAAAGGATTTATGCAAACATTTATTTAATAACTTTGATCAGATATGGCATTTCTTCCATGTGATTTGTGTAATGCAAATACAGCACAAGAGTTTTTTTTCCACCATAGGAAATGAGAATTATTAAACATGCCACTGAAAAGCAAAGGAATGTGTTTATTGACATGAAAAATGATCCAGCAGATACAAAAGTCTTTGTATGTTAATTGCTAGATGCCAGTGCAATTTAGAGACTGGCTGGAGAAAGGAAAGAATTCTTGTCCAAGAAGCACTGGCTTTTCCTTAACCACCAGTCTGATTCAAGACTACATCTTGAAAGTATTTATGGTTATGTTTTGAACTGTGACACTGGGTCAGTACCCAAAAGCATCCTCACTTCATATTGATGTGGTTACTAGCTAGGAGGCATAAAGGAAGTAAAGGATTTCCTCTCAGCTTTATTATTGAATGCTCAAAATGTTTCCTGAAGTAAACAACACTAAAGCCATCTGGTTTTTCTAAAACAAAAAACAAAAAGGGCAACACCAGTAGCAACCGGTGAACGGAAAAATACAGGTTTGTAGTCATGTAATGAAACTTGTCTTCATCTGAAAGGAAAAAAAAATACATACACACTAAACAGGATTAGAAGTGTTATGTCTATGGTACTGTATATCTCACCTCATAAAAGGGAAGAGAAAAAGAGAGAGCATGACTTCGTTGCCAGCTAGTTAGAGACACTTTAGAGATGCTCCGTGGTATGCCAACTTAAAATACAATTTACTGCATTCTTTAACGACAGCCTATTGATGTACAGTTTAAGGGAATCTTTACACTCTGAAAAGAGAGAGGAAAGTCAGTGTAATGAAGATTTCTCAGGTTTGTATCCCTGCGACTGTGGAACTATGAAACATTTCCCTAAGGAGGGGAGTTGTCTTTCATCCCGAAGCCCTTCAAAAACTAGAATATGCAGAACTGAAGTACAGCAGCCAACTGGAACACTTCACTAAGCCAAAGGGAAGAGGAAATGTTTGGCCCAGCATACAGGCAGATCCTCTCTCTTATAAACTATGCCATGGGGTCTTTACTATGTGTGCAACACAGATGGAACACAGGTCAAATCATGAAGACAGACAGTTGCTTAGACTCAGTTTGTCCACTTCAAAAGAACTGTGGCTCAACACACCTGAGGAGTTGAACCTATGATTCCTGATCCAGTGAACCCAAAACCTCTAAGCCATCCTTTCACATATTTGAATAGGGTGATAACTCTAACAAGCCACAGACGCCCTACATTGCTCCCAAAGGCTTATTTCAAAGATGGTGCAAGGGGTAGATCGCACTAAACCAGCCTTTGGGGGAGTGAGTGGTGGAGGATCCATATTCAAAATCATAAATGAAGACAAGCCATAACATCCGAGACAAAGAAAGTGAGAGCCAGAGGGGAAAGAGGTTTGCCGCTTCCCCTAGAATGTCTCTTAAAATGATGCTGGGGCTTCATTTCTGCAACCATAGGAAAAGGAACACAGATGCTGAGAAGCAGACATGAAACCCAGTGGTTGAGGAAAACAATTTACTGATCTGTTCCAAACTGTGCATTGCTGTGCAGTCCAGAGTTCAGTGAACCATCCTGCAAAAATCACCCAACTGCAGCTGGTTTATATATTAGCCTAAATTCAGGATTATGTAAAAGGAAAAAAAACCTGACTATGATGGATTTTGGCTTCTCGCCAGCTGAATAAGATTCACATTCCTCTGATGAGGCCTGAAAAACAGGTTTTGGCTGAAGTTTTGTACAGCATGTGGTATCCCGGGTAATGTTTGTGGCTCTTCCTATTGTCTGGCCAATTAGTTCCATTTTCTGTTTTCTTTGGAGTTACTGTTATGTTCTGAATTGTTGAAATCTGAATTCTGCTGAAAAACAACATTGTTTCATGGAGCATTATTACATGTATGCATATGACAGACTCAAGAGATGTTCATATGCTTTTCATCCAAAGGCTAGATTGCTAGAACTGCTTGGGAAGTGATTCCTGCCCCTACCACCCACCCACCCCAGGCATAAAATTTTGAGATTAAAAAAGGTTTTGTTTGTCATTATAGTGAGGAGATGTGGCCGCCCTCAGACAGTGACAGGGACAGACCACAACACGCCCCCTGGTGGCCAAACCAAGTCACGTCTGCCCCGCCGGAAGCGGAGGGGCAGGACAGGAAGGGGTTAGTACAAAAAGCAGGCCCTGCAGCTCAGTTGGACTGGAACCACCACAGGAGATGGATGCATCCTGCCTGCTGCTGGAGCCTGCAGAGGAGCTGCCTCCTAAGGACTGGCCAAAACTCCCAGGACCGCTGGCTGACCAAGATGCTGAGGAGTTGCCAGGGCTGCTGCCTGAAGACTGCCCAGATCTCCCTGAGATGACAGATGCAGGTGCACCCCAGGGGGAGAGTAGGAAGCAGACCAGGGAGACCAGGCACCAGTCTGGTTGGGAGCTGGTTTGACGCAAGGTCAGTGTGTCGTGGGCAGATACCTGCTGACCCAGTGGTGAACCACTCTGCCATTGTAGGGCCCTGGGCTGGGATGTGGTGGAATTGGGTGGGCCTGTGTCCCCCCTGGTACCCCGCCCCTGGGGTGGAAGTAATCCCCTTCCTTAGGCCAGGAGGCCTGTGCTCCTTGGGTACCCCTGCCTGAGCCCCATAGACTGTGCTTGGTGCTCACCCTTACCTGGGGCTCCTAGACTGCTTAGCCGCTCTGCCCTGTTTGCTGCCCCACTCTGGCTGAGGGCCCGGGACTCAGGCTGCCGTACTGCTCTGCCTGGCCAGAGGACCAGAACACTAGGTGCCCCCACCCCCTTTGGGCTCACCTCAGCGAGGAAGCGCGGCCTCCCTCAGAGACACACACTGAGAGGTGGCCATGCAGCCGACAGTCAGCATTTTGAGTTTTTATTAAAAAACAAAAGCTAAATGTTGTTTTCAGCAAACTGTAAACCAAAAGTGTTTTGATTTAAAACGAAGAGATTCAGGGATTAGTTGCCAGAAAAACAAAAATGTCCATTTTGAGGTAAAGCCATTTAAAAAACTCATTTTTATTTATTTTTTTTTGGAGGAAAGATTTTTGACTCACTGAAGCTGGGGTACCAGTTCTGAGCTCTAGTAATATGGATGTAGCAATTTAGGTGGCTGATTTATTTTCAGGGAAAGAGGAGGCTTGTCGCTAAAGCAAAGAACTGGGAAAGGGGGGGGCACTTTTCCTGGCTCTGCCACAGTTTGCTTGTGTGGCATTGGACAAGTCACCTACCCTCTCTGTCTGTGAAAGTGGAGGAACATTTTAACCCTGGAAGGTAGGTTTTTGGGACTCCGATCCTTAGTATTTGTAATGGGATTTGAGACAGTGGATGGAAGGCCAAGTATATAATAAGCCAGGGGTGGCCAAACTGCAGCTCGTGAGCTGTATGCAGCTCTTTTATAGTTAAAGTGCAGCTTGCAGAGACCGCCATGGCTCCCCCATTCTCTGCCTACCAGACTGGGAGGGAGGCGAGGGGTGAGGGAACTCCGGTCTTCTGCCCAGTGGTGGGGCTAGGGGCTTCTGCCAGAGATGACTGGTGCCTGCTGAGAGTGGGGAGGGCACAATTTAAAGGTCCCCCCCCAACAGCTTGAGTCATGCCCCCCTTTACCTGCAGCAGCTCCTACCAGCAGCAGCTCCTCCCTGCAGCTCCCAGGTGTTTGCTGCTGCCTCTTCACAGGGAGCTAACACCTGGGAGCTGCAGGGAGGGGCAGCAGTAAAAGCAGCGACCCTCCTGGCATCTCCCAGCTGTTTGCTGCTGCCTCTCCCCACAACCACAGCTCCCAGCTTGCCCGCTCATGCAGGGAGGGGGCCCAGCAGCACCATGTGACCGAGCTGGGCCTGTGAGGATGGGAAGCCCCAAACCCTGGCAGGCATGCCCCCGCTCTTGAACTTCCGAAGCTTGTCGTATGCAGCTCAGAGGGCCAGTTAGTTTGGCCACCCCTGTAATAAGCTGAGGAGCTGAAATACTCTTTCATTTGATAGCTTGAGAAACACAGTTAAGGTTATTGTATAAAGTCCCTTACTCATCTAGAATAACTATGGCTGTGATTTTCAGAGGCACTTAAGGCCATTAAACTTCTATTGAATGTCAATGGAATGAAGGCACCTAAGTCTCTTGGGCCCTTCTGAGAACTCCAGTCTGTGTTCTTATGCAATACCCCATATTCACCTGGTCATGGTCATATGCTTAGGGCTAAAGGGCTGTACGGTTACTATGTGTTTCTATTTGTCTTTCCATCCCCCTTGCTCCAAGGATGTGTTTGTTGCTGTCTAGCTTTTGTCCATTTCCTCCCCACTCTCACCATTATTGGTAGATAAACAGGCAGTAAGTAGACCTCTACCTCGATAGAATGCTGTCCTTGGGAGCCAAAAAATCTTACCGCGTTATAGGTGTAACCGTGTTATATCGAACTTGCTTTGATCCACCAGAGTGTGCAGCCCCGCTCTCCCGGAGTGCTGCTTTACCGCGTTATATCCAAATTTGTGTTATATTGGGTAGCGTTATATCGAGGTAGCGGTGTAGACTGAACAGCTGTATCTCCCTCTCCTGCTGCACTTCTTCCTATATTATGGGCCTTATTGGATCCCGATGTCTAAATCAAGAATCTCCACCCAAATCTAATATAAGGCAACTGTGAATTCATCTCAGAGTTAAGGGGAGTAGGGGAGGTGAAATATAATTTAGTTGATTTTCTGTATTGGCTTAAGTCAGTAAAACATTTGAAAGTGGAACCAAAAGAAACCAATAAAGTGAAAGTTAGTAATGGGGTCCGGTACAAAGACAGCAATTTCATGAGCACCTGGAAGTTAAGAACCTTAGACAGGGTGTAATAATTAGAGCTTTCCCTATATTAGCCCTGAATGTGCTAATAAAAGAGATACAGTGGTTAATAAACTGAAACACCAGTCATTAGGGCAACATGACTTTCATTTATGGAATAAGAATACTTTTAGATGAGATGAGATGGCCTCAGTAAAAGGAGATCATTTGCTTAAGGTTAAGTTATTTTTACTCCTATTAAATGGCCACACTGATGCACCGAGATTCAATAAAAATAAAGCACAGAACATGGAAGCCCTTAATCTAAGTGCTTTTGAGAAACTCACTATAAGGGACTCAGGCACAAAAGTGTTACTGAAGGTCAGCCACTTTGGAAAATCCCACCTCTAGACTTCATGGCAATTTATCCAAGAAGCCAGACATCTAGATATGGTGGTTGTGCCCCTCTAACATTCTATAGCATGCTGCCAGTAGTTTGCAAGTTGCAGATCAATATGCTGGTGTTTGGTCCCATTCACGCTAATGGAACATGAAATTTAATTTCATATTCCACCATCAACGTCCAGGCAGTCTAAAGTTCTTGTTGGTTGCAGTGTAGTTCTGAAATATTTTGAACACCTGCAGTTTATTTACTCAGTATTAAGTTTGAAAAGGGTTATGCCCACTGTGATGGGTTGCCCTCCTTTAAGGTGCCACCGGATGTACTGGGATACCACTGAGCCTGCCTGTTCCGCCAGCCTGGGCCCCCTTTTCCCTGTCTTGCTGAGCCAGGCTATTAAACCTCCTCTAGTACTCACACAGGCAGAGCCACAGCCCAGATGCAGAATGACACAGACACTGAGATCAGCTCTGGGAAGACTCAGTTTAAGGGACTTGCCCCATCACTCAGGTGCCCACCTCCTTTGGAGTGCAAACCCAAAGGTATATTGTCTTGCGCTGTATAGAAAGATCTCGATGTGAAGAGAGAGATGCACAGCATCTCCCCCCACCCAAGATATGGATTGCACAAATAGGGTTATGTTATAAACAAGAAATAAGTTTATGAACTACAAAAGACAGGTTTTAAGTGATCATAAGGGATAGCAAGCAGAACAAAGCCGATTACTGAGCAAATAAAACAAAACACTCATACTAAGCATAAGTTCTTAAAGTGACCGGTTTCAAGAAGTAATTTCTCACCCTAAATGTGGGAGGGGGTCAGGGCTCTGGGTTGGCAGTGCAGACTCTGGGGTGGGGCCAGGGATGAGGGGGTTGGAGTGCATAAAGGGGCTCTGGGTTTGGGGGGGGCTCAGGGATGGGGCAGAGGATCAGGGGACAGGGTTGGGACATGGGCTTACCTCTGGTGGCTCCTGGTCAGTGGCGTAGCTGGGGTGCAGAGGCAGGCTTCCTGCCTGGCCTGGCACTGTGGACCACGCTGTGCCCCGGAAGCAGGTCCGGATCCTCAGCAGAGGTGCGCAAGTGGCTCCACGTGGCTCTCACCCGCACGCACCACCCACCCCCCAGCTCCCATTGGCCAGTTCCCGGCCAACAGGAGTGTGGAGCCGGTGCTCGGGGCGGGGGCAGCGCATGGAGCTCCGTGGCCCCCTGCCTATGAGCCGGACCTGCTGCTGGCCCCTTCTGGGTAGGGACGCTAATTTTACTCCTAGTTTTTACTGGCCAGCTCCCAGGGTCTCTGGGTGCTGAGCAAGGCGACCCCAGTGCCTTGCATTCCGCGACCAAGTACTGGGTCACAACTCAAACTTTGAAAACCACTAATCTAGTCCAACCCCCTGCTCAAAGCAGGACCAACCCCAACAAAATCATCCCAGACAGGGTTTTGTCAAGCCAGGCCTTAAAAACCTATAAGGAGGGAGATTCCACCACCTCCCTAGATAACCCATTCAATGCTTCACCATCCTCCTAGTGAAAAAGTTTTTCCTAATATCCAACCTAAACCTCCCCCCACTGCAACTTGAGACTATTCTTCACAAAACAACATTCCCAGCCTCCACACAACTCTAATGGAAACATATTAATGCAAGTGCAGAACTTATTCAGGCAATAAGCCAGCAGATAGGGTGCCTTTGATTCTCTTCTGACTGGCAGAGATAGAGTACACAAGGTATCTTTGCTCATTATAGTTCAGCCAGGAAAGGGAGGAAGTGGTACCTCTCCTCTTTTTGCCAGCATGATCAGGAGAACTCACTGTAATACTGAGTCTGTCTCTTGTACCCCCTGCCACAAGCACGTTGAACCAGGCATTTCCTTCACTATCCACCTGTAACCAGCCCTGCCCCTATTCTGGTGCATGTATGCCTCCTCAGCTTCTGGTGCCTTCAGGCCAGACTATGGCCTGTCTTTTAGTGCAGAGCATTCCTCCATTGTTTCACAGACAGAAACTTTTGAGAATTTGACCCATTATTCTTTCTGTCCAACATGCCATTTACAAGACTGTGCCACATTTAAACACTGCCAGCAGAAGATAGGAAGTTTCTCCCTTCATTTAGCATCTGATGATCTTTTCAATTATTCTCTCAAATGCTTAAGAAATTACTTCACAGATTTGTTTCTAGTAAAAATTAAGTATGTTAGAGCATTTTACTGTCGTGTTTGAAATTACTGCATTTTCTACAATAGTCTACCTGATTGTTACGTGTGCTTGGTTGCGTGTTTGATGTGTAAAAATATTTATTTGAAAGGGTAAGTGGAGATTTGGGGGTGAGGGACAAGAGATCCAACCCCCAAATTTATAGTCTACATTTACATAATATTTCAGTTATTTATATTACAGTAGCACCAGGAGGCCTCCACTGAGGCCAGGACCCCATGTGCTAGACACATAGTGAGAATCCTTGCCCCAAGAGCCAGGGGCGGCTCCAGGCCCCAGCACGCCAAGCGCGTGCTTGGGGCGGCATGCCGCGGGGGGGCGCTCTGCCGGTCGCCGGGAGGGCGGCAGGCAGGGTGCCTTCGGCGGCATGCCTGCGGGAGGTCCACCGGAGCCGTGGGACCGGCAACCGGCAGAGCGCCCCCCGCAGCACGACGGCGGCCCTGCCAAGAGCTTGCAGTCTAAATAGATAAGACTGACAAAGGAAGTATAGCCCCATTAGCAAATGGGAAACTGACACATGCTAGATTAAGGTTTCAGAGTGGTAGCCGTGTGGCACCTTAGAGACTAACAAATTTATTTGGGCATAACCTTTTGTGGGCTACAGCCCACTTCATCAGATGCATGGAGTGGAAAATACAGTAGAGAGGTATATGCTGTGTATTATGAAAAGATGGGAGTTGCCTTACCAAGTGGGGAGTCAGTGCTAACAAGCCAATTCAATTAAGGTGGAAGTGGGTTTTCTCAAAAGTTAGTTTTCCCCCTGCTGTTACTCACACCTTCTTGTCAACTGTTTGAAATGGGCCACCTAGATTACACTGAACTCATTATCAGAGGGGTAGCCATGTTAGTCTGGATCTGTAAAAGCAGCAGAGTCCTGTGGCACCTTATAGACTAACAGACGTTTTGGAGCATGAGCTTTCGTGGGTGAATACCCACTTCGTCGGATGCATGAGCTGAACTCATTAGCATTACAAAAGTGATTTTCCCCCCCTTCCTTCTTGTCAACTGTTGAGAATAGCCCATTTCCATCTTAATTGAATTAGCTCGTTAGCACTGAACCCCCACTTGGTAAGGCAACTCCCATCTTTCATATGCGTTGTATTTATACCTCTCTACTGTATTTTGCATGCCATGCATCTGATGAAGTGGGTTTTAGCCCATAAAAGCGTATGCCCAGATAAATTTGTTATTCTCTAAGGTGACACAAGGGCTCCTCGTTGTTACAGCTAGATTAAGTGATTTGCCCAAGATTATCATGAGTCTCAGTCCAGTCCCTTCACCACACGATCATCCTTCCTCCTACTGGCCAAGTTCATCTAACTGAGAACTACTACAGTAAGTGTCTTACCTTGCAGATAAGGAGAGAAATCCATGTCTTTTGTGTTTAAATCACTGTCACTGGATTTCACATTGATAGCAGTTGTGCCAGCATCGGCTTTGACTTCCCTGGCAAAGGCCTGAAAGAAAAACCCATAAGTGGGATCGAAGATCATCTCTTTTTGAGACACAGAATAAACAGTTGTCATTCTCCCCCCTCCTATTCCGAACAAAGGGATGACAATCATCACAGCTGGTGAGGAGAAGAAAAGGGGAGTAAAATGGAGCAAAGAAAGAGGTCTGCATAAAGATGCTGCACTAAAATCTCTTTTCTTTCTCCTCTACATCTGCAGGCTTGTCATCATCTAAAATGCTCTACATAGTCTCAACACAATGGAACTGAGCACCCCACACCAGCCCCCATAAACCAGACTGTGTTTTGCAGCTCAGGGAAGGAGAGGCATTCCAGAAGCCATGCTCTGGAGACGCCCCTCAGCAGCCATGTATACAAATTGCCCAAGCCAGAGTTGAAACAAGCAGTCTCCGCCCCCTCTTCCAAATATACTGAGGAAAAACAAACTGGATTTTGCCGGAGAGCCCTGCTGACAGAACAGCTCCACATGGACTCTCCAGCTGCAGCAATAGGATTCTTTCCACTCCCTGCCTCTCACAGAGAAGCTGAGCACACAGCATAGTTCCCAGTGGAGTAAGAAATATGGGTCACATGGGCCGCCTTAGGCCCTGCTGAAAGTTCCTTTCATTGTCTAGGGGGGAATCCATTTTAAAGAGGTGCAAAGCCAGGTTATACATCAAAGTCCTTGCAGAGTACTTTGAGACCTTGGATCAAAGGCACAGACTCAAAGCACAGAGGATTATTATACAGCTACTTTCTCTTCGGCTGGTAGCAGTCACCTTCAATGCTGAAAAATGCACTGGCAACCTGCCACTTGAGCAAAATTATTATGAGGGATATAGACACAACTGAAAGTCAAATATTCATCGGAAAATGCAGCTATTCAATATTTAGGGGGGTGAGAGGAGGGTACAAAGCAAAACCTTTAGAAAGCCTCTCACCCTGCCCCCTGCTATGGCCAAGTCTAAGAATTCTTCTCTCACAGGTTAACTTTAGCTCTGCGGTGGTTACCTCATTATCCAGCCTAGTCGCGTTTTTTCTTCTGGCTTTGCTGACAGCTTTTTTCCCCCATCCATACAGCTGCGTTGGAAGTTGTCATGCTTCAGTGTGTGTGTGTCGGGGGGGGGGAATGAAGAAAAAATTAGTCTGTGGATTCTGTGGCACCCCTGTTGCTTGTATGGGTCATTATCTTGCTCTGGGATAACTCTTGTAGCATTTGTCTCTGTAGAATGAAAGCAAATAATAGCCCTTGTTGAGTCAGGGCAACTCAAGCCAGAGTCAGGCAATGCTACCCGGGAATTGGTGTTGTTACAATGCAGCATGCACATCTCGACACTGAAATCTGGAATAGATATGGGGGGACCAGACGTCCCGATAAAATCGGGACCTTCCCGATCTCTAGGCGTTTGTCCTGCATCCCTCCTGACCGATGTTTGGTCGGGATGCAATTTGTCCCGATATTTCACGGTACTCCGTTTTGTTTGTTTGGGGTTTTTTTGTTTTGCTCCATCGGTGGCAGTCTGCATTTTTTTCCCTCCACCGGTGCCCCCCCCTTGTGTCCTGATATTTTCTTCCTCATCTGGTCATCCTAAATAGATAAGATATCACTGGGTATGGGTCTCGCCATCACCTTGATCACTACTCTAAATACAAATAAGGAACGATGTTTGCCTCACTACCCTTTGTCAGTTTTGTCTAATCGCACTTCCCTGCCCCACAGGGGTATCCGAGAATTTATACATTAAAGATAGAGGCACTCAATTACTGTTGTAATGGGGGCCATACTACACACACACACACACACACACACACACTGGAATCCAATCCTGGTCAGAACCTTTGGCTGCTAGCACAATTCACATAATTGAATTTTCTGCATATAACGTGGTTTTGTGAGCAACGTTCATTCACCTGATCCCCCACTGATCATGTAGAGAGGTCCTATATCAGGCAGTGCATGCCAGAAATGCTCTCATAATAAGAACTTCCTGTGAAAGTTACAAAGCAGGATTGTAGACAGCAATTTCACCGATCACTAAAGCAGTAACTAAGAATGCCAAGCATGCACAACACCAAATACCAGCTGAAGCTGATCTGAGAAAACAGTTCATGTACATGCCGAGTCAAGCCTGAATCAAGGGCTTTTGACTGAAGCTTGGGTTATGTATTGGCACAACCCAAAAAAGCCTTTCAAGAAGCAGTCCCCTCATCAGTGAGCTCTTACTGAGAGCAAAACACAGTAACAGTTACATTCCTGAACTGGTTTCAGAGTAGCAGCCGTGTTAGTCTGTATCCGCAAAAAAAAAAAAAAAAAAACAGGAGTACTTGTGGCACCGTGGGCACATCAGTAATGATCTTCTCTCCATTTTGCCTCTCTGTTTGAGAGCTCCTTCGTAACGGGCTGTCTTTTCTGTATTCGGCTAGCCTGGTTATAACAGAGTATGTACACCTTCCGTTGAACGTCATGGCTCTGCAGAAATTTCACAGCTTCAGTGCACGCTTCCAGCTGTAAGTCACAAGCAAGTGAATCCGACTACATGCTTTGCTTTTGGCAGCTGTTATAATGAGGCATTGTAGGAAAGGTTCAAGCTTTCAGCAATGTAACTAGGGAAAAGGAGAGGGTTTTTTTTCTTCTTTTTGCCTTTCTACATTGCAACAAGTTTCCTCTGATCCTGGGAAAAACAAACTGCTAGGCAATTTGCAAATACTGCTACTGACCCTTGTACTTCAGCATAATTATAACTATTAGCACAAAGTATTCTTCCTCCTTGATCAGTCTGTACAAGCCTTTCACCGATGGTGATTGCAGAGATTATAAGGCCCAATACTGATATCTTTTATACTAATCTAACTGTTCACTTCAGTGGAGTTACACCTGATATACAACAGTGTAAGTAAGAGCAGAACAGGACCATATCTACATAGTGATCTTCAGGTAACTATCTTAAAAATAATACTAAACTTTTTTCTATTTAACTGTTTCACATGCTTAATTGGCAGAACTTGAGGCACTATCTGTGCTAGTAGAAACACTCCAACTCACATTCATGTTAAAGAGAGAGATTGAGCCCTGGTCTATGCTTAAAATTTAGATTGACCTAGCTATGTCTCTCAAGGGTGTGGAAAAATTCACACCCCTGAGAGCTGTAATTACACCAGCCTAACCCCCAGTGCAGACATGGCTAGGTCGATGGAAGAATTCTTCCATCAACCTAGTGACTGCAACTTGGGGAGGTGGATTACCTAAATCAATGGAAAAATCCCTTCCATCAATGTAGGAAGCATCTACACTGCATCCGCATAGCTGCAACATTGCCACTGTTCCATCCATCGTGTACCCATGCCCCAAGACTAGCCACAGTTCATCCCTACTAACTCATCAGCCTAAGGCCTAAATTCTGATTTACAACTCAAAGTGAGTAAAGATCTAAATTTACAAGTAAACCTGGGTTTACTCTGCAAATAGTAATCTTGAAATCAACGGGACTACTTGCAGACTGAGGCACTACCCAGGATTATGAGTAAGGGTACCAGAATCTGGTAGTAATTTGTGGCCTCCTCAAATCCTTACCACCATCACCCCTTACGTGGTCCCTTCTTCCCAGGTTTCATCCTCAGACCTACACCACTATTTTCCCCTCTCGAGGCTTAGGTCTGACCTGTATCTAAGTTATTTTAATCTATTTCAGATCATTTGGCTAGTAGAGAGAGGTGACGCTTGCTTTGTTCCTTTCTCTCAGCCTCAGTAGCTTCTAAGATTAATGGGAGAAACAAATGGACTAAAACTATATTTTCATACTTGAGCAAGTTGCCTAGTTCTGATGATCTTAGACAGACCAGGCCCAGGCAGCCTTAGGTGACTGAAGGCAGGGAAGTTACAACAGAGATGTTTTCAGAATCATACGCTGGGGGGGTTGTCACACACATCATAGCTTCTGCAGGCCAAGGTCATTGCACACAATGCATCCCTCACAACAAAACCTCTGTGTGTGCCTCCTCCTTCCCCCCCCCCCACACACTGTAGGGACTCCCTGAAACTCCATACCACCTTTTTATGGCAGAGGCTCTGGGTGGCCCCCATTCCCCATGATACCGGGGGGGAGGGATAGCTCAGTGGTTTGAGCATTGGCCTGCTAAACCCAGGGTTGTGAGTTCAACCCTTGAGGGGGCCATTTGGGGATTTAATTGGGGATTGGTCCTGCTTTGAGCAGGGGGTTGGACTAGATGACCTCCTGAGGTCCCTTCCAATCCTGATAGTCTATGACTCTGTGTGCCCCCACTTACCCCCCCCCACACACACACACACACATTATTATGTCTCTTCTTTCTGCCTGGGAGAAGTCATTCAGTGTTCCAACATTTTAAACTATTTGGGGACAATAGGCAGAATGGAGATGGGGAAGTTGTTAGGTTGGAAGACATTCATGGCTGCCATCAACTGGTTCTTTGATCTACAGACAATTACAGACCAGACTGAAGCTGCTGAGTCTGCTAACCAGATGCCAGCGATTCTATATGTCCCCCATTTCCTGACATTCTGATTTTCATCCAAGTCAATAGGATTGTGTTCCGTGGTGTCTAGAACAGTCCCTGAAATGTTCAAATGTTATCACATTACACCCAAACAGAGAAATGCCACCAAACTGTGTGAAGAACCTCACTTCAAACCACTGACAGGTAGGAGTGAGAACGGGAAAGAGGAAACTGAGCATGAATCTGGAGAAGACACTGAAAGAGTCTAAAACTCTGTCTGGAGTAGTTTGAATAATTATCTACTTGCTCTTAAACAGACGAACATTAATTTTGGAGATTTTCCTCCTATTAATGAGGAAATAGCTTACAGAAGTGCATTTCCCTATTTATATGCTGGCAAGTAACAATTCACCACTACTATGGAACCAGTAACATTCCACAGTAGGTCAGCCTCAAATTAACTAGCATTTATGTTGCCTTTAGGAGAATTAACACCATCTGCTAGCTAAGGAACGGGACCGTCAGAAATGCTTCAAGACATGATGGACTTAGTGCAACCCTTTATTCAATTTCAGAGTGGCAGTGTTCAAAACCAATCACAGAGTTTCTCATGTTTCTTTCCTCAGGCCATAGGTCACCCCAGGTGGCTGTTTGCTTAGCCCAGGCTCACAATACCCAGTAAAGTTTGCAGCAAGATTTGTTTCACAACAAAACTCTAAGCCAGGCAAGTTTCACCAAGCTTTGAGTTGAAATACGGCCTCAAAGCGGCACTCACTAACCCTCCTCTCTTCTCCGGAGGAAACACACACCTTTCCAAAGGAAGCTGTTAGGAGCCGATGTGACGATCTACCCAAAAAAAACCACTTGACACGCGCAATGCCACATTTTACTGCTCCTACACAATCTAGGAACTAGGCTACATATTCTTGAGCACCATCTACCAACACCTTAACTATTTACAGATAGACAGCACTCTCATAACAGAAGGCCTCCTCTGCCAAGGAATGAACAATCATAAACTAGAGACCTTGCTCTGAAGCATCAGAGATGGGACACTGAGAACAGTCTAGATCCATCCTCTTTGGAACCCCCTTTCAGGTAGTTAAAAGCAGCTCTCAAATCCCCCCTCATTCTTCTCTTCTGCAGACTAAACAATCCCAGTTCCCTCAGCATCTCCTCATAAGTCATGTGCTCCAGTCACCTAATCATTTTTGTTGCCCTCCACTGGACTCTTTCCAATTTTTCCACATCCTTCTTGTAGTGTGGGGCCCAAAACTGGACACAGTACTCCAAATGAGGCCTCACCAATGCAGAATAGAGGAGAATGATTACGTCCCTCGATCTGCCCCTACTCATACTGCCCAAAACACTGTTAGCCTTCTTGGCCACAAGGGCATACTGTTGACTAATATCCAGCTTCTCTTCCATTGTAACCTCTAGGTCCTTTTCTGCAGAACTGCTTCCTAGCCATTCAGTCCCTAGTCTGTAGAAGTGCATGGGATTCTTCCGTCCTAAGTGCAGGCCTCTGCACTTGTCCTTGTTGAACCTCATCAGGTTTCTTTTGGCCTAGTCCTCTAATTTGTCTAGGTCCCTCTGTATCCTATCCCTACCCTCCAGGGTATCTACCACTCCTTCCAGTTTAGTATCATCTGCAAACTTGCTGAGGGTGCAGTCCACGCCATCCTCCAGATCATTAATGAAGAAATTGAACAAAACCGGCTCCAAGAATGACCCTTGGGGCACTCCACTTGATACCGGCTGCCAACTAGACATGGAGCCATTGATCACTACCCGTTGAGCCCAACGATCTAGCCAGCTTTCTATCCACCTTATAGGCCATTCATCCAGCCCATATTTCTTTAACTTGCTGGCAAGAATACTGTGGGACACCCTATCAAAAGCTTTGCTAAAGTCAAGGAATAACACGTCCACTGATTTCTCCTCATCCACAGAGCCAGTTATCTCGTCATAGAAGGCAATTAGGTTAGTCAGGCATGACTTGCCCTTGGTGAATCCATGCCAGGGGCGGCTCTAGGAATCCCGCCGCACCAAGCAGGGCGGCGCGCCGCGGGGCGCGCTCTGGCGGTCGCCGGACCCGCGGCTCCGCGGGACCTCCTGCAGACGTGCCTGCGGAGGTTTCGCTGTTCCCGCGGCTCCAGTGGAGCATCCGCAGTCATGTCTGCGGGAGGTCCGCTGTTCCCGCGGCTCCGGTCGACCTCCCGCAGGCATGACTGCGGAAGGTCCGCCGGAGCTGCCTGCCGCCCTGCTGGCAAAATGCTGCCCCACGCACGCGCTTGGCGCGCTGGGGTCTGGAGCCGGCCCTGATCCATGCTGACTGTTCTTGGTCACTTTCCTCTAAGTGCTTCAGAATTGATTCCTTGAGGACCTGGTCCATGATTTTTCCAGGGACTGGGGTGAGGCTGACTGGCCTGTAGTTCCCCGGATCCTCCTTCCTCCCTTTTTTAAAGATGGGCACTACATTCACCTTTTTCCAGTCATCTGGGATCTCCCCCGATTGCCATGAGTTTTCAAAGATAATGGCCAATGGCTCTCCAATCACATCCGCCAGATCTTTTAGCACCCTCGGATGCAGTGCATCCAGCCCCATGGACTTGTGCTCATCCAGCTTTTCTAAATAGTCCTGAAGCACTTCTTTCACCACAGAGGGCTGGTCACCTCCTCCCCATGCTGTGCTGCCCAGTGCAGCAGTCTGGAAGCTGACCTTGTTCATGAAGACAGAAGCAAAAAAAGCATTGAGTACATTAGCTTTTTCCACATCCTCTGTCACTAGGTTGCCTCCCTCATTCAGTAAGGGGCCCACACTTTCCTTGACTTTCTTCTTGTTGCTAACATACCTGAAGAAACCCTTCTTGTTACTCTTAACATCTCTTGCTAGCTGCAACTCCAAGTGTGATTTGGCCTTCCTGATTTCACTCCTGCATGCCTGAGCAATATTTTTATACACCTCCCTGGTCATTTGTAAGCTTCTTTTTTGTGTTTAAGATCAGCAAGGATTTCACTCTTAAGCCAAGCTGGTCGCCTGCCATATTTACTATTCTTTCTACACATTGGGATGGTTTGTTCCTGCAACCTCAATAAAGATTCTTTAAAATACAGCCTGCTCTCCTGGACTCCTTTCCCCGTCATGTTATTCTCCTAGGGGATCCTGCCCATCAGTTCCCTGAGGGAGTCAAAGTCTGCTTTTCTGCAGTCCAGGGTCCGTATTCTGCTGCTCTCCTTTCTTCCTTGTGTCAGGATCCTGAACTCGACCATCTCATGGTCACTGCCTCCCAGGTTCCCATCCACTTTTTCTTCCCCTCTGAGCAGTCACACTGCTCTCTTACATACAGTGCAACTCTCCCACCTTTTCTGCCTTGTCTGTCCTTCCTGAACAGTTTATATCCATCCATGACAGTACTCCAATCATGTGAGTTATCCCACCAAGTCTCTGTTATTCCAATCACATCATAATTCCTTAACTGTGTCAGGACTTCCAGTTCTCCCGGATTGTTTCCCAGGCTTCTTGTATTTGTGTTCCTCCTATTCTTGCACCTTGGTTCCTCCTATTCTCTTCCTGGGCACATGACACTCTAGTCTTCTGTGGGCTGTAATATTTTGGTCTACTTTCAGTTGCTGGGTGGTATTGGTGGCCTGTGATATACAGGAGGTCAGACTAGATCAGCAGTTCTCAAACTGAGGGTCATGATCCCATTTTAATGGTGTTGCCAGAGTTGGTGTTAGACTTGCTGGGGCCCGAAGCTGAAGCCCGAACCTGAGGGCTTCAGCCCTGCATGGCGGGGCTCAGGTTACAGGCCCTGCTGCCTGTGACTGAAGCCCTTGGGCTCGGCTTTGGCTTCCCCAGCCCGAGGCAGTGGGGCTTGGGCTCCCCCCAAAATGGTGGGGCTCGGGCAAGTTCAGGCTTTGGTTCCCCCCTCCTGCTCCTGGGGTCATGTAGTAATTTTTGTTGTCAGAAGGGAGTCGCGGTGCAATTAAGTTTGAGACCCCCTGGACTAAGACGATCTGGTGGCCCCTTCTGGCTTTAAACTCTATAACTCCTGATCCACAGTCTGATTCTTCTATAGCTTTCACCTCCTGCATGATGTATGCATATTATATACCAGCTGTGCCTAGTAGCCTAATGAGCTCCGCTCCAGCTACCTCGATCTACCAGACCCTAATGCTTTCCTGCCAGACTCTTAACTCTTGCCAACAAGCACGAGAAGGATTTTTGAGTCTTCATTGCCCCAGTGGCCAGGGTCCCAGGAGCCCGAGAGGGATAGTGCGTCCCATCCCAGTTATAGAAGTCTGACACAGCGCTAGGAATTACACTCTTGCACAAGCAGTTGTACTTAGATATATGAAACCACAGAATTAGGGTGAAGTTCTGAGGCCTGTGATATACAGGCAATCATAACAGTCCCTTCTGGTTTTAAAATCTATGAATCTAGGCATCCGTATCAATTCTATAATTGACATAATGTACACAAACGTATGCATGTTATATATACAGTCACACATAAACCCCAATCCTGCAAACCCTTCAATGTTAAGCATATATGGTGCTTGCAGGATCGGGGCCTTATATTATATATAATATATTGCAAAGAGTGTGGGTTATATGCACCAAAAACAAGACACTTGAAGGACAAAGTTCTCTCCTTAACTCACTGCCTTGTTGCCTAATCCAGATGCTCTGTTTGATACCATATTGTAATGCCAGCACTGTAAAATTCAATGCTTTTTAATTGCAAAGGAAAATTAGAAGCTGGTACCCTACTGAAGTCTGTGGCTGTCCTAAAGTCCTAATTTTAAGACTGATGGGGAAAAAGGGTAGCAGGGGGATGGAGGCTGTGAGTAAACCAGAAGAGGACCTGTAAAGGTGGGAGATATTTAATTTTATACCATGTAGTATTTATGGTAAAATACTTTATACACGTTAAATACTCACAGTTGTATCTGAAATTCCTTCCCTTGTAACTTAGATAAAAATAGATTTCCTGTCATTTTAACAACAGATTATTCCATTGATTTCAGAGAATAATGACACCGTGCTCTACATCTGGGCCATCATCTGTCCCTTGAAATTGGTATTTGGTGACAGCCAGGGAATCCCTAGTGTCAAGGGTTCAGATTCCCTGTATCAGCTCGCCCTCATCAAAGGTGCTTCAGGAATGTGTGTTTTAAAGCTCCTGTCATCGAGCCAGGCTGTAGTGACACTGCGTCACTTAGACCCTGATCCTGAAATGGACTGCGCATGGACAGAGCCCCCTGCCTACATGGAAACTCATTGACATTAATGAGACTCCATGCAAATGCAAGGATCTGCCCAAGTAGAGTCAACTGCAGAGTTGGCACCTTCCTCATTACTGCAGATACAGCTGCCCTTCTGATGGAGTGGAGCTCATACATAGGCCCTGATCCTGCAGATGACACACAGACACACACACACATTGTGGCACTCTGTCCCCTGTTTAGTAGGGGCTGGGCCACATGTATATGTTGATGAGCCTATGACAGCTTTGATTAACATGCTAGGTTCAGAGGCTTATGCTTTAAGATCCCGAGGTCCCAGGTTTGATTCCTATTCCTCCTGATTTGTCACCCAGCACTGTTGGTGTTACACAAATTTATACACATGCTTAATTTACTACTATAAGTAATTCCCTTGCCTTCAATTGCACTACTCACTGTAGTAAAGTTAAGCACATCTCTAATCCCATTTCTCATGTGGGCCCTGAGGGTATTGGATGTAACAGGCTTGCACAGCTGTTACAAAAGGGATGTTAGTGACACTCCTGCTATTCACAGATTTGTCAGTTTACATTTTTAGACAGGAGGGAGACACTGATCCCAGGCTCTTGTTTATTCAAAAACGAACAAAGGACCATTGAATTCCAATCTGAAGTTTAGTTCTCCTGGTCAGAAGAAATCCACTCTGTATTTTTCCTTTACTGAGGGTCACTGGCTTTCAGGAGAGCCAGTTCTGGTACCTGGATGAAGCAGGGAGAGCAGACATGCCAATTTAGCAGGCAATCACTGATACTGCAAAAGGAGCTGTCAACTGGGTGTTGTTCGGGATTTTAAATTTTTTGTTTTATAAATTCCTGACTGGAATGATTTTTTTTCCATCGATATTGTTTTGTATTTTAGTTTTTCATTGCGCTGTCACGGGGACGTCCATATCTTCTACTGTGCATGAAGATGACCTTCGTGAAGGTGACAGTCTGAACTACCCCACTTCTTTCCCATTGCTGTTTATTTTTGTGACTACAGAGCGTTATGCTTTTGGATTAACAATTGACCATGTCAGCTTTCAGCCAAAAAACCAACCCAAACCAAAAAAATCCACACATCTGTCATGTTCAGATCTCAGCTCAGATGAATCAGAATCCGACTTACAGGCAAACAAACCCATTTGCCACTGGGCTGAGAATAAGCATAAAAATTTCATCCAAAAGAGTAATTTTCATAAAGACACAAGCATCTGAAAGCAGAGTCTTAAATGGAAGCACATCCACTATAACTATAACATCATTAGTACAATGTTATAATACATATGTGCTGTTGGGAGAGAGATACGCATGTATGTATATTCAGTTCGTTTTAACCTTCATTAAATTCTAGTAAAAATAAACAAGATAAATATCATTTGCATTTATGATGTGAATTAGAAGAGCCTGCCAGATGGGTAGCCATACTCCAGCAGGGCTGTTGTTTTCAAGGAGAGGAAAGCACTGGCACATCCCAGCTGTTTGGGGCCTGTGATGTGCCCACATTTAGAAAACCATAGCCCTTGGCTTTTCCCTAGAATTAGTTAGCGTTAATACCCTTGATTAGTCCAGGGAAAAGTCACATTCTGAAAGATCACCCTTGTGAACAGCTGTACTCAGGAGACAAAACGTCACCACTCCAAGCTGTCAGCCAATTCATCTCCAGCAAAAGTCAACTGGGCCATAAATTGGGAGTTCTTTATCTCGGGCCGGCAGGCCGAGCTTGGTTTAATTGCTGAGCTATGCTAATGAGCCTTGTTTGTGACACAAGGTGCTTCATGGTGGCTCTGTTTGAAAACATGCTATTGTAACCCCCCTGCGGGCAAATACAATCAGGCTAAAAACACTGCCGTCTGGATACAGAAAAGAAATCATGTAGCAGTCCCTTCAGCATGGCACGTTATCAAAGGCATCATTAACAGCTGCTTCATGTAATGGCAGGAGGCTCTCCTGGGTGTGCGCTGTTCATTTCACTTTTATTTATTTATTTTATTTTTTTAAAGCCATAAGTTTTGGAACCATGACCATCAAATCAGCTATCCAGGAAACAAAAAGAAATCAAGATTTGGGGCTTTGCCAGCGGAAAAGGACAGCCTCGGGTTTTTTTCAAAAGGAAATACAAAAATCAAAACATATCAAGAGAAAGAAACAGAAGCAAATTGCACTCCATTGAGTTCTTCAAAACAAAATCAATCACAGCTCAGATTTGTCTTTGTCAGTTTAGAGTTAGGAGCTGTAGTTTTATCTTTCAAACGAAGGGAAGAAAATAGCCTGGAAGGACATGATGCTACAGATTTTCCTGTCCAGTTATCAGCTGGTATTTTGCAACATTGTTTGAAAAGGAATGTGTGTCAATCTCTGTTTTTGGCCAAAAAAATCATCATCATCATCATCATCACAGGACAGGTTTTCCAGTGGGAGCTGCAGGAGCTCAGCATCTTTAAAATCGGACTACTTATTGACATGCTTCAGTATGGGTATGTTATTACCGTAGTGCCTCAGGGCTGCTATCAGGGAGCACAGCCCCTTGGTTCAGTAGAAAGACAGACCTTCTCCCACGATCTGACACCATGGGGCCCCAATCCTGCAAATAGTCGCACGCCAACCTGAGTAACTTTAGGCATCTGAGAAGCCCCCTGGAAATCAATGAAAGTGATGTCTGGTATGAACTCAGTAATTACCCATGTAATTAATTATCTGCAGGACTGGGGATTAAGTGCTTCATTGTAAGTTTCGTGTTTGAAACTGTTGGCTTTAATCCTTGTATGTCTCACTTTGAGCTCAATCCTGCAAGATGCTGAGTGCTCTGGCCTGATTAAGCAAAGCATATGAGTAGTTCTGTTGACTTCGGCATCCCCAGCTTAAAGTTAAGCATATACTTCAATGTTTTGTTTGGGGTGGCCAGGGTTCTCAGCCCCTGGCAGGATAGATCCCTTTATCCCTCTCCCCCTAACTCCCCATAATATGATACCTTCTTGGTGAGGCTGTTGTGAGGCCTAATTAAAGTCCTTTGAGACCCTCCAGTGAAAGGAGACACAAACATGCAAATAATTCTCCCCCCCCCAACCCCATCATTGCTCAGTGTACTAACATATGAACCTCACCTCCACTTGTGACCTGCTGGCTTTGGAAGTACAGGGGTTCCAGAGTTAAGCCTTTTTTACTTGTTTCTCAGTTTCTATTTCTGGATAATTTTCTAGTTTGCACATTTAAATGGGAGTAGAGATGGAGAGTTATAACTGAAATATGAGCTGCGGGTGCTTTAATGAACAAGCTAAAAAAAAATTATGCCCAAGAGACTGGGAAGGTTGCTCTTTTAGTGCACCGCTCATTTCACATTGATTTGTTTTCCCTTCATTTCAGCTGTTCTGAAGTTGCGCTGGCCACAAATTCTACTCTGCTGTGATGGTCCTGAGAAACCACAAATACCACTGGCGTCCTACTGGAACATGGATCTTTCCAGTGGGTAGGAAGTAAGGGAACCTTCCTTCTTATTATGTATGCTGCGAGGCAGTATAGTCTAGGCTCTGAACTGGAACTTAGGAAACTCTGTTACAGAGCCATAGACCTGCCATCCCTTTGGGCCTCTCTCTCCCCTTGTGAACAAGTTGCCACCTCCCTATACCCCCCTAGTGGCCTCAGGCAGGCCTGCGAGCAGCTCCTCACTTCAGTTTCCCCTCTTGGTTTCTCAAATGAACTCCCTGCAGACTTTTGAGGGCCAAAAATATACCCCTCCTTGGCTCCTGGGTTTAGGAACATAAAGATAAAATACCAAATAAAACTCCAACTCCCGCATTAAAGGCCACGCAAAACAAAAGTGTCACTTCCTATTCCTGGGGCACCTCGCCCTGTTATACCCCTGCTGGTCTTTTTCTCTCTAGATTGTAAGCTCGTTGAGACAGAGACTAGGTATCTGAGCAGTGTTGAGCCCAGTGGGGCCCTGATCTTGGATAAGGCCTACAGAGGGCTGCTATAATATGACTACGACTAGCTTGTTTTTGCCAAGTGTTATTTTTATGACCTTCCAAATATAAAATAATGAACACACCTCTTATGAAAAAAATCCCGCTGGGTTCATTTACAATTACGGATGTGCTGATTGCCCCACATAAGAGGAGTAAGTGGGGCAGTTAGTGCACAAAAATACACTGGACTCCTTTCAGAGTTGTTTGCCGTTCCCTTTAAAGGAGCTAATGGAGAGATAGCTAGCTCCTCACAACAGAGCTGGGGGGTGTTTATGGTCAAAGTCCCAGCTGAACCGTCCCCGGTGTGCTGTGTAGTGGTACACTTCCCAGACATTTTTTTGAGTGGGTAGGCAGAAGGTTGTGGAATAAGGCAAAAGAGGTCCCCTTCCTCCCTTTGGGGAGGTGCCATCCCAATTGCCAGTGCTTGTGCTTCCCGATTACAAGGCCTGGGAGAGGTGAATCAATGGCAATGCTAGCCTCTCCAAAGGGTATGGAGAGTGGATAGTTCCCCTCCAGTCAGCAGAGCACTAGGCACCTGGTTCGGAGGAGTTGCAGTCACTGGGGTAATACATGCTCCCTGTCCAGGACAGATTGCAGCTGAGATGCCCACTGCAATTCACACACAAATGCCTCAAAATGAAACACACTTTGAGAGAAAAACTCCCCCTCGAGTGCGACATTATTACCATAATCTAATATTAGTATAAAATATGACCTCTACCCAGGAGCTCAGAGGAGAATGCTCCCCTAGAGACCTGTTATCAGCCCAGGTGAAAACCTGCTGTAATAACTCATTCGAGCTTAGAGGGGAATCTTAAAGTTACAGTGAGATTTTTCCAACTGAAATAACATTTTCTGACATTGCAGGCTATGCAATTGCTGGGGGATGGCGGGGGGCGGGAGAGTACGGTACCTTCACACACACTCAAATTGCTGATGTAATTGTAGGCATTCAGAAGCCATTCCAAGATTAGAAGATAAGCTCACTTAAGGGAATAAAGATTCAAGATACTCTCTTTCCATACACCCAGCACATATAGTTTTATGTTGCGCTTCCTATATTCCTATTTTTTTTAACTCAAAGGTATTTTCTGCCCCCGCTAAGAGACTGTTCCTTATTTTGCAGTTCATAATGGGATTTGAATGGTTCCAATTCTGACAGCATCTTCCCCACTGATGTAAAAACTCCTCCAAAAACAGTATTGGCTTTGACTAAAAAATGTACTGCATGGATGAACTGGCTGAAAAAGGAAAGAGTCACTAAAAAATGACTGCCTACCCAAAACAAGAGGAGAAATAAAGTTACTCTTGTAACACAAAGTAAAGCCCTAAGAAACAAAGCAACAATCTATTTCAGTAAACAAAATGTGCAGGTATGACTCTTTCCCTGTACATATATTTTTTTCCCCCATAGGGACATGAAGTTGTGTTTTTTTCACATGGCACATTATTCCATTTAAGTGCTTGGGCATGTTTATTAATAGGGAAAAAATGAGTGAACAATATGCTACTCCAGGGTGGCTGAAAGCCTGCACAATATTATTGAATCAGAGGAACAAAATCCATTTAGCAAAATGCTCATTTTTAAGAAGGGTTCTTTTCACACTTGAGCTGTCTTTCCCCTGCGTCCCAAACTTAATTACAACCCTGCACCTCGGGCATTGAATGATCTTTCTGATCTATTCCTCTCCACCACTTACTGATCAACTCCATGTATAGTGACATATATCAAACAAACAGAACCTCCAAGACACACTGCCAGATACTAGCATGGGGTAGGCAGAGTGAGACTAGGTACTGTTTGGGGTGATGTGTCTGATAACCGCTAACAGTCTGATCCAAACCCCGCTGAAGTGAACAGAAAGACTCATATTGACTTCAATGGAACTGGACTGACTTTAAATGAATTGGGCCTTATTCTGCCCTCAGAGACACGGATACAACTCCACGTTAATGAGTGCTGCAACTATGTACCTGAGAACACAGTTGGACCCATTATGCACTGGGGCTGATTCTCCACTGCTCTACATCTTGTGTCGTTATTTACACTTGGGCAAAAGGAGTGGGTGAAGAGTACAGTAGAGTACTACCAAATCAGACTGCTAGAATCATACACTCTCCTTGCACCTACTTTATGCAGGAGTAAATGATCGTTGATTATTATTTGTGTTGTGGCAGATCCTAGGCAGGGATCGGGCCCCGTTGTGCTAGGTGCTGTACACACACATAATGGGAAGATGCTCCCTGTTCCTCCAGAGGCAAATGACTACACAAGATTCAAGGCAGTGAAAAACTGGGCCCAATATAGTCTACCACTATGGGTCTTGAAAAGTGAGTCCGAAGAATGCAACAGAAAGCAACAGTGATGCTCTAATGCAAGGAGTGACAGATGGAGAGTAAAACATGGGTATTGCTTACCTGCTATTGAACAAACACAATGGAGGACATTTTCCAAGGGCTATTTCACCCTCACCTCACCATGTTGAGAGCACCTGAACCCCAGCCCCCAGCAAGTACCACGCGCCTGCATTAAAGATGCCTAGGGTTATTCATTTCATATTTCCAAAGGGGTTTGTTATCCATGAGCTGATAATGGCTGCTTATTTATCCATCTCAGTTCTCTGGTGGACTTGCTTGTCCAATCTCCTCAAGCTTTCAGCCTGAGCCTGCATCATTGCAGTGCATGGGAGCTTTGCCACCGACTTCAACAAGTGCAGGATCAGGCTTTGCTGTACAAAAGACATAAGGCATATGTCCTATCAAAGCATCTCTCTCTAGCACCGGATTTTGGCTGCTTACATGAGCACAGTTTCTGTATTCATCCCAATGAGATTATCCGATTTCAAACAGCTCCCAATGAAAGCTGAGTTTTTCTAAGCCAACATTCCACTTTCCAGTGAACAAACACAACTCTTGAAAATTGGACTGGCATTTAAATTGGATCATGTGACTATTTAATGCAGGAGGCCTGTGAACTAGAAGACCAATGCAATGAGTCACAGAAACAGTTATCTGATGGGATTTCAAATGATTTTTGCTTTAAAGAAGTAGGACGGTTTTGTGATTAAGGCACAAGACGGGGAATCCAATCCAGGCTGTATTCTTGACTCTGCCACAGTCTGACTATGTGATCAGGGGCAAATCACTTACCCCCCACTCTGTGCTCAGTTTCCCCATTTGTAAAATGGAGATAACACTCTTCTGCCTCATGTGGCTATGGTGAGGTGCTCAGATAATGTGGAGGTGAATGTCATACCAAGGCCTGTACAACAAATAAATACCCTAGACTTGGGATACCCTGCTGCTCTGGATTTCAATGCCCGGGAGCAACAGCTGGGATTTAGCGTTATTGTGGGGAATATATTACAGCACATCATATTGTAAATAGGAATTCGCTGAGGAGTTTATTTCAGTACCCTCCACCAGTCTGACAAACAGCAGTTGTTTGCCTGATACAACTGGAGAGGAACACGTGGTCTCTACTGCAAATACAGCAGCTGTGTTAGGGAAACATGTAGGGCTGGTTTGTGACATGGATTTCCTGCCCATGCAGGGCCATAAGAGACAGTAAGCCCTGCACAGGCTACCTGGACTTTAGCCCTAGGTGAAGAGGAGCAAAAGGTGCTTCATGCTCACTACTCCATGTGCAGCAGGTAGGTGGGGTGGAGAATGGGGGCAGTCTTGGCTCCACACAGCCCTGGGCACACTGGCCCGCACAGCTGAGCTGGTCCAGGGCAGCAAGCCACCATCCTTTTTTGGGTAGCATGTGGGGCATTGTACACCAGAGCGGGTCTCTGAGGCACAGTTAGGCTCCTTCCTTGCTCAGAGCTGTGCCTACCAGCACCGTCCCGCCCTATCTAGTTAGTGAAGTAAGAGTATCACCTTAAGAAGTGCCGTGTCACCCGGCACTGACGACTAGTCTTCTGAGTGTTTCGTGTTGACCCGAGTAGTTCCCTAAGGACAGCCTGACGGTGAGTGAATTGGACAGGCAAGCCTGTATTACACCTTCATGTTCACTAGCAGTGTTGTGTCAGCAGGGAACCAGCGAGAAATACCAGGGGTTCCAAAAGGGGGAACTGACCTCCTCAGCGAGATTTTTCGACAGACACTTTCAAAGTCCAGCTCCTTATTTTCTTATGGGCTTCACCCTGTGAATTGTGTGTACATGCCAATGCACTGAAAATAACCGAGCTGATTCCACTGTATTTGGCCAGAGATTAAGTGGTGAGGTCCAAGTTGTTTGTTGGGGGAGGGGTTGTTTGTTTGTAATGCATTTTAACCTTCAATTGTTTCTACCAAATGTACCCAGCATGGTTTTGTATTATGTCAGTAGGGAATTGAACTTGCTGAGCCCTGACACTCAACAGAAAATTACTTAAGCAAATACTTAGCTTTAAGTCTCTCAGTAGTCCATTGCCTTCAATGGCTTCAACAAGTGCCTAAGGACTTTGTCACATCCAGCCAAAACACGCCGTACGTTGTAGGATCAAACTCCATAGTGAGTGCTTTCCAGGCTAAGGACCTGAACCAAAGCCCACTGTGGGAAGTCTGTGGGAGTCTTTCCATTGATTAAAAATGGACTTTGGATCAGGCTCTACCAGCTCTATGGCCCATGGAATTTGGGCTTGCACTAGCCACCAAAGAGAGGCCAATCCAGTAGTCCTTGCACAAGACCATCTCTCCCTAAAGTCAGTGGTTGGCTACTCCATACCCCTTTGGACAAGAAAATCAAAGGAACCACCTAAGTCTTTCATCAGACACCATAAATGTCTCCAGTTACTGAATTTTAGCCCCTCTGGTCTTCAGCAGATACTCTTGGGTTCCTCCCCAATCTGCTGATTACAGTCTGCAGGCCATTGTGTTTTTCCTATAACCACCCATCTAGTGCCAACTTTCCTCAGACTGTTCCAAACTCTCTCTATCCCTTCCTTAAAGGGAGACCTTAGTACTAGGAAAGATCACATATTTAGAATTAAATCCATTGCTTCGCCTGTCATTTTCAGTAACGTATGTCAGTACTTTTGCTGTGTCCTTTTAAAATGTATTTGGGTTTCATTAAGAATTTTTTAAAGCACAATCCATTCTCTGCTTCTATTCAGTCCTCCGATGCAGTTTATAATCCTAATCTTGAGACATCTCAGTCTTCTCTGTACAACAGACCCGGACATCACCCTACAAATGAATTTAGAGCTTCAGTGTATATCCAAGGAAAGGAAGGATGGCCCAGTGTGTACGGTGCTTGCCTCAAACTCAGGAGAGCTGTGTTGAAGGCCCTGCTCTAGCACAGACTTCTTGTGGGACCTTGGGCAAGTCATTTAGGGCTTGTCTGCATGAACACTTAGTTCACAGCAAATTCACAAAAAGGTAGCAGCAAATCTCTGAGCTTGAATCAACTGACTTGGGCTCGAGCTACATATATACGGCTAAATATAGTAATTTGGCATTTGGGCTTGGGCCGGGTTTCAGATTCTCTGCTCCAGCCTCAGCCCAAACATCTACACTGACATTTTAGCCCCATAGCATGAACCCTGCAAGCCCTACTCAGTTGACCCAGGCTCTGAGACTTGCTGCCGCTGCATGTTTTCTTGTGGGTTTTTTCCAGTGTAGACATACCCTAAGTTTCTGTGTGGACCCTGCCACTATGCACTGAAGTTTTCCTAGTGTGCTTCATCTCCTCCTGTTTCAAAGCAGGGCAGCTCAAAGAGTACTACAGACCTTCACTTAGGGTTTGCTGCAGTGTAATCCCAGGCTCAACCTCAAGCCTAACCCGCCTCACTTTCCGTCCACACACAAATCATACTAATCCATGGCTTGATCCCAGGACCATGCAGGGGTGGAAGGTCTGAGCCTGAGCCAAGCCACGACCCAGGCTTCAAGCCATAGGTGCCAATTCTGCGGGTGCTCCGGCGCCTACAGTTCAACCGTGGTGCATGCTGACCTGCTCAGCCAGGCTGGTGCCCTGCTGGCTTCAGAATCCAGCATGGGCACTGAGGGGAGCCAGCAGCGAGGGAGGACCATGAAATCACTAGGCTGCTGAAACTGGTTCCAGAGCAGGCTTTGGAACAGGGGCAGCAGCAGCACATTCTGGGTCCATCCGCCGAGAAGCTGTTTGATGTCCTGCTGGAAGAACAGCCGCCTGCAGCAGACCCAGAAGGGACAGAAGCCGCCCCTGAGCCCACTAAGTTTATGGAGCCATTATAAACTTTGATACTACTGTAATGGGAGTGATTTCCGCTCTATGACCCAATGCAAAAGTTACGAGAAGCCCCTGCTAGCCGTATGTATCTGCTGAGGGTGGGTTATATCCTAGCACTTTGGTGTTCCTCTTTCCCCTTCCATCCACCATATGTCGTTCAAAATGGGGACTGGCAAATGCAAACAGTAAATAAGTGCTTTACAGTGAATTTTTACTGGAAAGATGCAGATTTTTGCTAGGGCCATTCCTGTTTCTTAGAAATAATCTTCCATTGCCAGGCCTTTAGGTTTGTGGTTCTGTCACCACTCCACAGTCTGTCAACCACCTGGAAACAGTGAACGTGGCGGGGGAGAGAAATGTGTTCCATCTACAAATCTAGTCCATTTTGGCAGTCCATAGGTGACAAGATCATTTGCCCCAAGTACAATGGGTATTTTGAGTTTTTAAATCCAGAAATGTGCCGGCTGTGGAGTTCTTTATGTTTGCACGCAGCCATAACAAGGTAAGCCATGTAGAAGCTAATGCAGCATCCTGTTGATTCCCTCATAAATTCTGACCCAATGCCAGTTGCTGATAGCTGTAAACTTTTTCTGAAACAGGAGCTCCAGAGCGGTAGTCACCTTTTTGGGAAGGACGTGTTTTCCAGGTCCACATCGTTAGCTCCCCAGCCCCCTCGACTCACAGATGTGCTGTTCAGTCACTAAACATTGTCACAATTGGGCTGTATACACTGCAGGTTACCCACCGTCAGTCTGGAACAACATCTCCTTTTGCCAATTGGGCACCACAAAAACAATTATGCCCTGCAAAAGTTGAAAGGCCTGAAATGATAGAAGAGGCTTTGATAGAAGGCCACTGACTGCTTCCCCCAAAGTATTTCTGCAATTTTTAGAAAACAAAAAAAAAAGAGCCTTGAATTTATAAAACTTACAACTGTCTCTGCACTTCTTTCAGTGCAATTAACCAGGCTGTTTCCAGGGAACTTCTGAAGCCTCCCTGTCACAATATACTGAAGTTCAGTTTTGTAAAACAACTTTTTGTGTCCTAGACATTCCACAAGAATTATTTTTGTGCTCCTGCACTGAGATGTGTAAGACAATAACCTTCTGTGTCACATCCTATTCCTGGCCCCTCGACCTCTACTGGCTGCTATACCTCCATAGCTTGACCGTAGTAGTACAAGCCTGGGCCAATGTACCTTCATGGACTACGCCAAGAGGAAGTGTTTCCGTGACGAACTTTGTGGTTGAAGTTCTGGACAGGGACACCAAGTGGGTTCAGTACCCAAAACAGAGGGACTTGCGGCTGGAGTAGAGACACCCCGACAGGCCAAGGCTGGCTGCACAGTTTGAGGACAGGGTTTCAGTGTGGGAGCAGGCCCTCGCTTTGCAGTTCCTGGAACAGGAACGTGGCTAAAGGAGGAGGACAGAGCTCAGCAGAGAGAACTGAGTGGCTCCTCTCAACCTGGGCTGTAAGAGTACTGGCTCCTGCTGCCTCTCCCCCATCACAGCCCGAGTCCCCTGCGACGTACCCTCAGTCCAGAAACAGTTTCTGGGTGGCCCATGCAATCAGTGCCCAGGAGGGGCTGGGCAGGACACCTGAGCCTCATGCACTCCTCCATCTTGACCCTTCACTCCTCCTTCCCTGTGGATGCCTCCATCCTCCTCCATTGGCCCCACATGCACAGAAAACTGGGAAAGGGAGCTAGGGGACATGCAATGCTAGGGACTGTGTCATGTACCTGGTTTCACTGTTTGCACTTGTTCATGCATTTTTGTTTTGGAAAGGTTCTGTTATAACTGGTGTTTTGGTGTGGTAATGGCAGCAGGCCTGCCTGGCAATGGGTGAATATTGTGCTGTTTTAAGACATGTTTATAAATAAAGCTTTGGATGTCAACGCTCGGTGCTATCACTGCATCTCATCATACAATCTGTAGTTGAAATAAAGGTAAATGCATCATCAGGAACAATTAGAAATTAGTAAGCAAACACTATTCCTCTATCCAGTTAGGTACAACAATCCACACTTCAGTCACTTCCTTCTCTGAATCCATAGTGTTAATCATTCCCACCCCACATTTCATAATTCAGCATGTCATTCACACGTACACTGCATGGCAATCATGCCTCCTCTTCCCAAACACACATTCATAAAAAGGTATTATTCCCCCCCTCTTCCATTGGGCTGTGCAAGAGCACAATGCATCTCTGACTTCTGTTGTCCAGGTGCATCCAGCTCCAGCGGTAGTAGCTGCACTTTCTGGCTGAGCATACCAATTAAGGCCCCCGGGCTGTCAGGGAAATGGCTCACCTCTGGCTTCACAAAGACCGAAGAGCACAGTAAGGCAGAGTCACACAGATAGCACTGATGACACTGGCGTCCAAATGATTCTGAAATCCTGCTGGTGATGTTTACAAAAATTGGCCAAATGCACCTTCAGCCACCATCCTACAGCTGCTCAGAGGGTAATTAAACCTTCTTTTGCCAGGCCTGCTGAGATCAGGATATGGTTTCGTACGTCAAGGCAAAAGGGGATAGGTGGAGTCCTGCAGAATAATAGTGGGGACAGTAACCCCATTTATGACAATGCCAGTTGGTGGGAATAGTCTCCTGGCACCTCCATGAATGTAGACTCCTACTCGGTGGAAAACCTTGGCAACGTGAACTTTCCCAGTGCAACCCACGTTGACATTCATAAATCTGCCTCTGTGGCCCACGAGGGCCTGCATGACAATGGAGTAGCACCCTTTGTGCTTTATGTACTCATGTTCCTTGAAGAGAGCAAAATGATGGGCACGAGTCCCATCTATGGCTCCAGTGCAGTTTGGAAACCCCATTAGTGGGCACATGAAAATTGTGGCTGAAATGACTTGCCTAAAGAAACTGAAGAAGCTTGTAACACAGCTGCAAAGGAAGCCAAGTTTCCCCAACTCCTACTTTTGGGTTTCTCCTTTTTTCTAAACTTAGGTCAATTTTTGAGCATGGTTTGCAGCATCCCTAGAGTATCTGTAATGCTTTCCATAGAACTTTATTTCTTTATAATAAGATAAAAATGTGTCTGCACTGATACGAGTTTGAGCGTCCTAGCAAGTAGTCAGAGAAAATTGTAGCAGGATATATATGGGGGAAATCTTTACACTTGCATGCTGCTTTGCATAGGCATCCAAATTAGAAATAGATATGCATAGGTAATCAATACATTAAAACAGCTCAAACTCAAGGGCCAGACAGTGTAAGGTACTATTCACTAAGAATAGCATCTTACACAAATCAGTAATCCCGTTCAAGTCAATGGGACTACTTGTGGAGTAAAGGGCTACTCAGCGTGAGCAAAGGTATAACAATCTGGCCCTATACAGACATGTCTTACTTACAAGACTGAGTTTCAGGTAGCTTTTAATACAATTCTAAAGATTTCAGTAGCATTTGACACAATATGTACTATTTACAGGCAACAGTCTCCCAAATGACTTATTGGAGAGGAGTTGAATTTTTACCCAAGTATGTCCTACCAAAACACAACACCTACACACAGGAGTTACATTTTATCTGTGTGATTCCAGGAGGAGAATGAACAAACTGAAGTGGGCCCATGGGGCAGGGTTTCAGAAAATGTGCGGTTGAGTGCTCTAATAAATCAAAAAGACCAAAAACATCCCCACGCACAAACTGTCGGATTGATCAGATGGCCAAAAGACGGAACGCATGCAGATCCCTTGTCAGTTAAAATACGAATAGCAGTCTTTCTGTAGCACTCCCAAAATAGTAACAAAATTCCACCCAAAGACTTCCTAACCCTAAGACACTGTGTTCCATTCACTGGGCTAGATTTAAGGAGTGTTAATGAAATTCTTATTTGTTTAGTTCCACAGAAACTCTAACCCTCAGATACTATACTTCCAATTATAAAATCATGCTGAATAATCTCACCTCTTTGAATTCCTGTGCTGTGATGGTTTGTGACATTTCCCAAGCCTTCAGCAGCGATGCAAACAGCTAGTTTAATCTGTCTGAAACAGCAGTAGTGAAAAGCAGAGCTTGTGGCAACTATTAAAATCACCATAACCAGTTGTGAGGCATCCTTGTTCCACAATGGATTTTCAACTTCCCTTTCATTATCAGCTGAATGAAATCTGTCATCATGGCCATACTTTGCCATCCCCAGCATTCCCCCAAGCTTCATCTGCATCTAGATGATGTTTACGCCGTAGCATTCAGACACAATGTAAGTATCTGAATGATACTATTATATTATTCTGCACTGATGAACTCATAAAAGTTTACATTAAACCCATATTCTCAACTGCAATGTATTAACAGGTGACACCACAAAATTCCTGCTCGAAACTCAAATTCCTTTCATCCCATACCAGAAGTCAAAATTCCCACAAAATAAAATATTTGGTTTTGAAATATTGAGGCAAGCTTACTGAAGTGCTTCATTTCAATAATGTCAAAGCATGTTGGTTTGACTTTATTGTTTGAAAGTTTGTAATATACATATGTTGAAACCAAGTTGAAAAGAAGGGCTTTAACCTTTTCAAAACAAAACACTGATAATTTTTGTCAACATTTCAATGAAATAGTTATGTTCCCAGGAAATGTTTTCAGTTTCACATTTGATTATTTTTCAAGGGACACTGAGCTTAAATATCACATATATTAAACAAATTTCTTTACCTATGGTACCAATACCACCACAGATTGTTAAAAAAGGGAATTTAAAAACAAAAAACCCTTACTATTTACTCACTTCTTTTTTGTTTACTTCTTACATTCTTCTGATCTTGGGCAAATGAAAATCAGTTAATTCAGCTTCATTTTTATTGATCGCCAGTTTCACTTTCAGGCTGCTAGTGCTGTAACTTTTGGGTTTCAGACTTGGCCAGGAGCTGTTTGTTTAAAAACCAACAGTGTTTATTGGAGTTTGTTGTTTTTTTTAAAAGGTGTGTGTGTGGCATATTTCTATTAGTCTTATCAAAGCTATAAACGTTTATTTACAAAAATGTAACGTTGGGGCCAAATTTAAGTGGACTCTCCAGACACTTTAAAATGCAAAGGAATCTTCTCAGATGTGCAGGTGTGTGAGTAACCATCTTTGCTTTCCGCAAACATTTCTGTAAACCAAAAATTTCCCAATACAGATTCTCCACAGAAAGTAAAATTCTGCAGTGCACGGGCCACATGAATTTTATCCAAAGCAACTAAAAGGAGGCCATGAAACACTAGCAAAATGAAGTCACAGTTTCTGTTCATAAGTATATTCATAAGAGCTTCTTTGCCACATTCACCCACATCTGAACAGTATGCAAGAAAGCGAATTGCCACTGCCAGCACACTCCTGAGAGCGTGTGTCAGAAGAGCCTATTGGGAAAGGCCTCAAGCTTGTCACAAGACTTTGGGTACGTCTGCACTGGATTTGGAGGTGTAATCGCAGCTAAGGCAGGATACCCATACTAGCTAGCACAGCTACAAATAGCAATGAAAATGCAGTGGCATGGAGTCAAACAAGGACTAGCAATATGAATACATATCAAGGGTCCTGGGTGGCCTTGTAAAGCCTGCACTGAAGCCCATGCTTCCGTGTCTTCGTGGCTATATGTAGCTGTGCTATCTAGGTTAGTGCAAGTGCATGTACACCCACCTGAGCAGCAATCACACCTCTGATGGCTATGTAGACACACCATTTGAGGAAACAGCCTGTAATGCTGATACAAAACTCTGTGGCTGATTTTCTGCTTCGTTATTAGTTTCAACGGATTCGTCCTTTTGCGTGGATCATAACTCAGCATAAAGCATGCGTCCCCTTTCTCTTCCCTGCCTAATGCCCCTGTTGTCAATTTTTTCAGAACAATCAAGATCCTGTTCTGCCATCTCGGGAGGAGCATAGACTTCCTTCCCCTATTACCAGGCTGTGGGGGTTTAGTGGTGCTAACCCTTCTATGGCATCTGGCAATTATTGCTCAGGTTAGGTCCATTTCTCCCTTTGCACGTGTAACAAGACAAAGAGTGAAATGTTTCAGCAGTATGGCCACAATTTGCCTTGTCTTAATTACATTGATGGCCTGATAAAAAGCATCAAGTAGAGCCCAGATGTCACCTTAAGTCAATGGGAGTTTTGCCATTGACTTCCATGGAGCCAGCATTTCACCCAGCTTGCTTTTTCAAAGTGTTGGTGCTCCACAGGATCTTTTGGCAGGTGGTAAATTAAATTTTATGTTTGTATACTTTTTTTATTATCTGCATTTGCTGTACAGGTAGCACATGACATCAAACTTCCTGCCTCTTTGAAGAAAGCTGTCTAATAGTGTATACAAACAATTCTTCCATATTTGTCACATGTACATTCTTGCTGGCTTCATACAGCACCAGTCGTATCATCACATCCTTAAAACAACCTTTAAGTCTTACTTGTTCCTATAGCCGTGGGATCCATTTCCCCCCATCCTTGTTCACTACATAGCATTGCTATCTTAAGCTATTTATGCACGAGAGTCGAGCCACCTCTTAACATTTATATTTCAATATTCCACCCAGATGACATCTGTCCATTCTTTTTTCCCTCTAGCACTTAAACAAGACCCAAAAGATGAATTTTCCCCCCGCTCATGAATTCCAGGGGAGCTTCTATAACCCAACATTCTGGAACACAGTCATCCACATCTGTACTTGTGCTATGCTACTGCTTGAACTGTATAAAATATCATCCTTCCATCTTTCTAGCAACCCATTAGTTACAGTGAAATCAGGAATGTCTAATTTACAAGCTAAGCTCTCAGTTTCTCCATCAGTTGCCTGCCAGTGAGATCTTTCCAACTTTCTGCCTGGATAAACTAACATAGTAGGACATCTTCCAATCCCCTCCCCTTCAAACATACCTTTTTCCCCATTCATTCCATCAAGAGTTCTGGAGATTTGGCTCTAATTTGTTCCAATCTCTTTGGAACTTGTTTGGGCAGAATCTGGTTTCAGACCTGGTCTCTGTGTTTGTAAAGCACCAGACATATCTGTGACCCTATATATTATATAAAAATATCATTATACTCTGCTCCTGCTGCAGGTGCCGATACACACTGAATCAATATCAGGAGGCAGTCCAGAATCTCAAAATCTATCATGCATATTTGAGAGCAGAGTTTGCCCATTTAAACAATAAATAAATAAATAAAACACACCACACCACACATCTACTTTCTCAGCCACACAACATTTTACATGTTCTTATTACCACAATATGGACAGTTTCTAGTAATAAGGAGATTCCACTGTAAACATTCCAAGAAATCACAATCTAGGTTGTACTAACAACGTTAACCAAAAATGCTGGTTAATGGTTGAAAGATGCAGTCATGCAGGTAATCTTACCAGTCACTTCTCAATTGCAATTACATTGTTAAGAACAAAATTTGAGATACAGTTTTGGTATTTAATTAGTGATTTGTGTCTTTCGGAGGAAGTTTTCAAAAGCACTTCAAAGATTTAGGAGCACAATTTTATTGAAAAACAAAAAAAAATTAAAGGAACTTGTGCTTCAAATCCCTTAGGAACTTTTGAAAATCTTCCCATAAATCAAAATACATTTAACCTTAGCAGAAAAATATATGATTAGAGACAGATTGGGATATGATGATATCACTCTTTCAAATGAGGCAAAACTGAAGCTCTGAGAAGCTGTGGTCGTTAAGAGCCAGTCTCACTTTTCACAAGAGCAGGAGATGACAGACCTGGTCGCTAGTCTTTTTGCTAGACATACCCCAATAGGCCCTCTACACAGCAAAGAAAACCCCCCAGCTAGACCATACCAGCTGATTTGGGCTTGCAGGGCTAAGGCTGCAGGGCGGTTTCATTGCTGCATAGACTTTAGGCTTGGGCTGGAGCCCAAGCCCTGGGACTTTACCACCTCACAGAGTCCTAGAGCCTAGGATCCAGCCTGAGCCCAGACAGCTATACCGCAATGATACAGCCCCACAGCCCAAGCCCTGTGAGCCTGAGTCAGCTGGCACAAGTGCCTAGTTCCTGTGTAGACATACCCTTAGATGGCCCAGACAGACTGTGTTTACTGTGAACTCTCAGGGTGGCAGTGTTCAATCATTAACAAAGGCTTCCTTTATCCAAAATGTTAATTAATCTTTGAAGTTGTTTTTCCACTAGTTCCCCCCCACATCAGTCTTCCACAACAAAGACGACCTGAATTTGTAATATTAAAAAAAAAAACCCAAAACACACAAAAAAAACCCCCCACAAAATAAACAAACAAAGAAAGAAACACTATGACTTTCTTTTTACACTCAAAGCAAAAAAAAAAAAAAAAAAAAGAGGCACAAATTTATTTCCTTTGCAAGTTACCTTTATCTGGGATTTCCAGTGTGTCTGAGAGGTTGGGTTTTTGTTTTTTTAATTTCAATGTTTTCCCCCTCTTATTAATACATTTACCCTTAGCTAATGATTTAACAAAACTTTGTGTGGGAATTTTCTTAGGATTTTAAGGAAGTTGTCAAGGAACAATTTATATCAGTATTTTAAGTTAGATTGCTTCTTTACATGACAGCTGTTAATTAGCATATATTGATCATCTGCTAGATAGATTTGCACCAAAAATTCTTCAAAGCTAAATATGCAGACTTCCTGACGTCTTTTAACTTGGCCGGTTCTGCTTAGGGACGCTGCAGGAGTGCCCTCTTCACTTAAGCAGCCATGCAGTATTCAGAAAAATTACAGGAGTCCTTACAGACATTAGAAATAGGCATTAGTATTCAATGACATTCAGAAACTAACAGCGATAAATCCAAGCATACGTATCAGACCTTCCCAGAAATTCTCCAGGGCACAAATTTTCAGAGAGGATAGATGAATAAAAGGAATGTGGCGTTTCTAGGCTAAAAACTTAGTTTGAAATATTCCTTTCAAACAAGACAGCCAAAGACTTGAAAAACTGAACCCCCCCCCTTTGTTTCTAACTCCCTTAACAAAAACAAAACAAACAAAAAAGCACATCAGGCCTGATTTGCCATTTCCTTGAACTTTGTATCATCATTTAGGCCCCTATTCAACAAAGCATAAGCATATGCTTAAGTCCCATTGAAGAAAATAGATGAAATCCTGGCCCCCATTGGAATCAATGGGAATTTTTCCATTTACTTCCATGGAACCAAGATTTCACCCAGTGTCACAAGTCAACATTGTTTCCCTCTATGCCTGAGAAACTCAGCAGACTTCTGAAACCAAACAGCTTTATGAATCTGCCAAACTTCTCCCCAATTCAGTAATGCACTTAAGCGCATGCTTAGAATGATTTGCTGAATTGGGGTCCTCCCTTCTTATCCTAGAGTTAACAGCAGAAGTGAAGCATCCATTACATGCTGATAAATCATGCTGACATACCTAGTTCAGAAGTGTAAAACTTACAAAATACATGGCGACGTCGTCTCAAAATTCCAAAAGGCACTAATGGTTGCTAAAATGTAACAAGCAAAACTTCCTAGGCCTCCATAAGAAGCTAACAGAATTTTGGGAATCATTAAGAAAGGGATAGATAAGAAGACAGAAAATATCATATTGCCTCTATATAAATCCATGGTACGCCCACATCTTGAATACTGCGTGCAGATGTGGTTGCCCCATCTCAAAAAAAAAAAAAAAAAGGAAAAGGGCAACAGAAATAATTAAGAGTATGGAACGGCTGGCTTCCGAATGGGAGAGATTAATAAGACTGGGACTGTTCAGCTTGGAAAAGGAACGACTAAGGGGGGGATATGATAGCAGTCTATAAAATCATGGCTGGTTTGGATAAAGTAAATAAGGAAGTGTTATTTACTCCTCATAACACAAGAGCCAGAGGGTCACCAAATGACATTAAAAGGCAGCAGGTTTAAAACAAACAAAAGGAAATATTATTTCACACAAGGCACAGTCAACCTATGGAACTCCTTGCCAGAGGATGTTGTGAAGGCCAAGACTAGAACAGGGTTCAAAAAAGAACTAGATAAATTCATGGAGGCTAGGTCCATCAATGGCTATTAGCCAGGATGGGCAGGAATGGTGTCCATAGCCTCCATTTGCCAGAAGCTGGGAATGGGCAACAGGGAATGGATCACTTGATTACCTGTTGTGTTCATTCCCTCTGGGGTATCTGGCATTGGCCACTGTCGGAAGACAGGATACTAGGCTAGATGGACCTTTGGTCTGATCCAGTCTGGACGTTCTTATGTTCCCTGTTGCAAAATTCAGTCTGGCAGCTGATCATCATAATCATTCAGCCACGATAAACAATGAAGATGAAATCCTGGTCTCACTGAAGTCAATGGCAAAACTCTCACTTGACTGAGAGCTAGGATTTCACCCAGATATTTTTATATTCTCATGAGCCAGATCCCCAGATGGTGTCAATTGTCATAGTTACATGGTCTTCCGTGGAGTTATACTGACCTGCACCAGCTGACGATCTGGCCCTTGTATCTCCACATTGGCCTGGCCAATTCACCCAAAATATCCCTTCTGGACCCCACCTTGCATACCAATTTGTAGGATAAAAGAACTGTCCCCAAGTGTTAGAGGGGTAACAACTTGCATCTTTATAATGGAAAGGTGGTTGTATGCTTACAGCCCAGATAAATATAAACACCTTTTACAAACCAGAACTATCTATAAAAAAATTAAATGAAAAAAACCTTGCTATATCATTCAGTTATATCATATAGAAATAGGTCATTGTAATACTATATGGTTTTATGCCACTAATTTTAAACTTGCACAATATACAACTATATTATGCTGTTTCCCATTAATGGGACCTCTGCAAAGGAGTGTTTTTTAAATTTCAAACTGAACTCATTTTCTTTAAAAGTAAAATCATATTCTACATTCAAGAACTGACATACTTACAGAATGTGTCGTGTTTTGCTCCTCTGACATATTTGCAAAATGCATAAGCACAAATTGCTCTGAAATAAGAGATCCTTTTCAGTTTCCATAAAAACTGTTTGATTTTCATTAAAACAGAATATATGAATTTCTATGCTACTTTCATATTCTCCCCCCACCCCCAAGCTATCAATGCGAGTTATTATAACCTCAGGAGTGTATACTTCTGATGATAAACAGTAGCTTGCTGGGTTCCATTTATGTTGTGCTGTAGCTCAGGTGGAGAAATCTGAAATTGTTAGTTTTAATAACCTATGTTTTCTTCTTTAGATTAAATATATATGAAGGAAGAGGAAACATTTAGAGAGAGAGAGTGTGTGTGTGCGTGTATGTGATTGATTGGAGACCTGGTAATAGCCTCTACATTTAGCCTGGCTAATACTTCCCATTATAAAATATTCTTGTGACCTTTTATTTGACTAGTGCTACCATCTCCATTGTTTGCAGAAGGCCTTTGACTTTTGGTAAGGAGAAAGCCCCGGGGTGCAGAGAAGTGCCTTTTCTTTGTCCCAGGAAATTCCATTCCTGTTTAGCTGAGCAATAAACTTTTGAAAAGTCGCCATTTCCCTCTGTTGTGTCGCCAACAAGTTATTTTGGCATGATGTCAAAATAATAAGTGGAGGTGAACATTCTAATTTAAGGTCATACCCATGCCACCATCAACACACTGTACTGGGAACCCCAGAAATAGACAGCCTCTCCAGAAGGAGTTCAGAGAAAGCCAGCCCAGGCTCCTCCATCAATGCCCACTCTGGGGGCACCAAGTGGGGAAGGGAGCTCCCCCAGCCTCCTGAGAGAAAGAAATGTTCCTCCTGGGCCCACCATATAGCCTCAGAAACCCAATTCCTGCCATCCCCATGGTGATAGCCTTCTGCTGCCAGCTAATGCTATCACTCCCATAGCTCAGGCTGGACTATTCCTGTGGACTATTCCTGTGGATGGTGTGAACAACCTACATTCTGGCATTTACTCACTTTCAAGTGTTTGACTTTGCAACCTAAACAATTCATACCCAGATGCGATTTTCAAGTTGAAGGTGTCACTGCTCCAAACAAGTTACCTATATTCAGAGGCACCGTTTTTCTCTGATCTTTTCTGTTTTGCTGTGTAGAGCAAAGGTGCTCAGATTGTGCTCTGCAGAGAGCTGGCTGGTCAGATGGCACTGTGTGCTGCTCCATGTTTCCAGCTGCTGAATAAAATTAAAAGGCAGCTAAAAATACATTTAATTCCTGACTGCTGTTGCTTGTGCACATTAGCGATTGCTGCAGGTGCCACAGAGTTGTTAAGCAGTTGCAAGGGGGAGTGTGGGTGGATTCAAATGATTGAGTGAGACAGGTATGGTCCACACTAAGAAATTTAGGTTGAGAATCCCTAGTGTTGATAGCTGAGCATCTGACATCTTTCATCATCTTCCTTGCCTATAAAGAAATTACAGTGTTGCACAACAGTGTGTCAGAAAAAGCCTAAAAGAGTATTGTCGATGCCTCTGTTCCAATAGACTGATTTTATGGGAAAGTGACTCTTCAAGGCATGTTACATTTAACATGCAAGTCCCCGGGCTGGAGCAGGGACTGTCTTTTGTTCTGCGTTTGTACTGCACCTAGCACAATGGGATCCTGGTCTATAACTGGAGATCGCAGGCACTATGGTAATAATAATTAAAAAAAAATCCACAGAGAAATTTTGGTCAAGAATGACAGTTGTTTTTCAGTGAGCTTTTAAACATTGCTGTCTTCATAGAGAAAGCGAAAATTAAATAGGGTCTATACTTTACCCAAATATTTAACATTGGAATATTTTCAAGTGCTCCAGTTCTAATCATTGAGTCCTTGCTTTCATTACTCTTCTGTTTATGTCTTTTATAATAAATCTAACCTATTTTTGTCTCACCAGCTGTTTCCAATCTCTTAACCAGAAGGGGAACGCTGTACTATAAACTTCTTCATTTCCAAATCACGAATGAACTGTTAAACCAAAGGCTTTGGACAGGGTCACTAAATGCTACCCCAGCAATCCTATCAACAGAGAGTATCTTTCTTATGTGGACACCTAATGTATTTTTCACTGCTGACAGAATCAAACAGCTCCTTGATCTTTAGGGTGTGGGGTGGAATCATCAAAACGCGTCAGTGAAGCTAATATTTTAAAAGATCCTTTCAAGAGATCTCCAGTCTCTTGGGCGTGCTTGTCAGCATCTCCCACATTAAATAAAAAGCAGCTTCGTCATCCATGGAGGTTTCAAAGAAAAGCTTGAACATAATTCAAAGTTGCCAGGACTGCAAGCTTCATAAAATACACCATACATCACCATATACAGACACTAAATCCTTCCAAGCCAAAAGGGAGACACAATCCCTTGGAGTAAGATCTCTCTCCCAACTCAATCTCCAACTTGACCACTCTCCTGGATGGTGCTCCCAATATATGTATATCTCCCCTTCAGTCATTCTAATTAAAAGAATTATTAGATCATTTTTGCTTTCTGATATAAACATTTCACAGACCAGTTATGCGGTGTTCAACACACCAACGGCAGTGATACTGCAGTCTGTGTCTTTGCAAAGGGTGGAAAGAACTTATGGACAGCCAATGGTGCAATGGGGAGTCTTCTCTCACTGCATGCTGGGAAACACTGGTCCAAGAGGATTCTCTCTCTGGCAGAGCAAAGTGTGACTTGGTGCTTGGACATGTCATAGAATATCAGGGTTGGAAGGGACCTCAGGAGGTCATCTAGTCCAACCCCCTGCTCAAAGCAGGACCAATCCCCAGACAGATTTTTGCCCCTAAATGGCCCCCTCAAGGATTGAACAACCCTGGGTTTAGCAGGCCAGTGCTCAAACCACTGAGCTATCCCTCCCCCTGTTGACTATATTCACATTACAAGCAATGGAACATATCAAATAAACGGTATTCTCTTTCTTTTCCAAAACCGATAAGGGCAGTTGAAGTACATAGAAAAGTGAGACAGGCTGGAATTGACAGCAGCCCTGCACCAGTGGATCTAAAAAACAGTCCAGCCATCCTGTAGTGGGGTATTTAGCAGGTTCTAGTTATTACTACAAGCCAGGCTGTGTGGCACAGTAAATGTACTTGCCTATTATATTATTCTACCAGGTGGTGCAGTATCTCCATTCCAATCCCAGCCATGCCAGATGAGAGTATGCCAGGATGAGGCTTAAAGGTCAAAGGACATATTTATGTGCATACGCTCCTGAATCCAGCAATGGCTTCTCTGCACACCTTCCTGTGCAGATTACTCACGCTCCTGGCAGAAATAAATCCACTCTCTGTGCATGGAGCCAGAACATGAGATCTCACTGCTTTCAGGGGATGATTAAACCACCTTTCTCTGCACTGGTTAGAATTTGGACCATTGTGTTATATTCACAAATGACAAGGGCCATTTCCTCTGCAGTCTCCAGTGTTTCTATACACTCAGCCACTATAAATCATGTGATGAAACAAGGCACCTCCCAAAAAAAAATGCTCCTCCCCCCATGCTCTTTCCAGGACTGTTAAGGGGGCATTTTGGGGTAGATTCAGCTACAGGCTTCAACCTAAATTTAAGGGAGGGGGGTTCATTTTAAAAATGGAATTTTGAAGGCCCCTTTGTCCTTAGGGTCTATTAATGTTGCTTGATAAAAATGAAAATCTGGCAGTTTGGTTTCATGTTATTTCAAGCTGTAGCACCTCATCCAGCAGCTACTCTTCACAGCACTTTTTGTTTGCAGCATGAAAATGGCCAATAAAACTGCTAGTTCCACTGATGCACTAATCCTTCCAATGTCAGTAGAGGGGTTTCCTACACTTAAGGTGACCAGACATTACCGATTCCATCCCGATATCAGGGGCTTTGTCTTAAATAGGCAACTATACCCCACTCCCTCCCCCCCCACAAAAAAAGTCCCAATTTTTCACATTTGCTATCTGGTCATCCTACCTACACTTGCACAGTATTAGGCACCCAATCAGCCAATCCAGGTCTATAGGAAGAATGAATTCTAACAGTTCTGAAGTTATAGCACCATGAAAATAGCACACTCAGTGAAGGGGTCTCATTCCCTATATTAGACGTGATAGGTCATTAAAAGAAAATGTGGACCGTCAAGGCAATACAATAATGCTTTCAACCTGCCTCATGCACAGTAGCTGCATTGCATAGTCATCACACATTAGCTCCATCAGAGTTGTCAGCGGACATGATGTCAATGCTACTGCAGGGCTAACAGACATATTCTTTGACACTATTTTCATGGTGTAGATATTTTTCACACTATTCCCTACAATAGAATGGAAACTGACAGAACAAACCAATATGTCTTTTCCCTCTCTGACTTCTGTAATACTTAGCCATAAGTATCACAACACAAATGAAAGGAGATTATTCACTTTAAGACCCAAGGCCATCAGTGCCTAGACAAAAAGAGGGTGAGTAGTGTCAGCTGCATTAGTGCTGGTCTCCTGCGGGGAGGAACTCATTGGTTACTTTTGGACTCTTCAAGCATTCAGCTCCTCTGAAAAAATCAGGCCATTTGTTTGTGTTCAGAGAGGCAGCACCTGTATAGCAGCACTGGTTAGCTATTCCTTTAAGGGTCCTCCTGCTCCATCAAAGAGAGAGAGAGAGAGATTGCCAGCATCAAACCCTGCATTGAGGCCAAGGGTGCAGCACCTGTGTGTGATTATACCAACACTTAAGCAGGAGCATCACTATTAGAGCTACTCAAAAATGGGCTAAAGTTTTCATGGAAAAAATTCAACAGTAATTATAGTCCTGTGAATACTCCTTTATAGTCAATACATGCACGTCTCTCTCTCTTAGGGACTTATGTGGCCCCCATCGCCGTAGAAGTGGAGTGCCTCATAATCTTTTAACATTTATCTTCAGAATACCCCCGTTGTCTCCATTTTATAGCTAGAGAGAGGAGGTATAGAAAGAGACTTAGGTACTGCAATGTTTAGAATCATGTCTAGCTTTTAACGCGTGGGGGGCGGGAAATCACAGGAACAACTCTGTGATCCACACAGCCTGAGTTAGGGGCCTACGCTCCCTAGAGATAAGCACCGTAGAACGTGAGCCTCAAAAGCTAGCACACTAGGTGGCGAGCCGCCTAAGCCAAGCAATGGGAGATGCTGTGCTGTAAGCCCTGCCCCTCTCACAAAGGCAGTTACCTAAGTCCGAGCTGCAGGGAGGTGCCTAGCTCTGCCAGCTCTTCACAGATGGGAACCCCTCTCCTGGAGTCTGAGGCACCCCAGGTGTTTCTTGTGAGAATGAGTTAGGTGCCTGCGTCCCTACCCACAAAGCAGCTGGAGGAGAAGATGGTGCCACCCGCCTTATAACTTTTAGCCCAGTGGTTAAAGCAGGGGTCGGCAGCCTTTCAGCAGTGGTGTGCCAAGTCTTCATTTATTCACTCTGATTTAAGGTTTTGCGTGCCAGTAATACATTTTAACATTTTTAGAAGGTGTCTCTCTAAAAGTCTATATTATATAACTAAACTATTGTTATATGTAAAGTAAATAAGGTTTTTAAAATGCTTAAGAAACTTAATTTAAAAATTAAATTAAAATGCAGAGGCTCCTGGACCGGTGGCCAGTGTGAGTGCCACTGAAAATCAGCTCGCGTGCCACAGGTTACCTACCCCGGAGTTAAAGCATCCCATTTAAATCTTCTCCCCCACTCAGACAGCAGCGAGAATTGAACCTGGGTCTCCCAGGAGAGTGCTCGCACCACTGGGGTGGTGCCAAAGTGTCTGGGTCTGAGCAGGCCTACTGGATTGGGCATGCACACGAGTTAGGCAGGCAAATGCTTATCTTCCCCAAGTTCATGATCACTCTGAGGCTTAGGTGGGAGATGAAACTGCATGTGCCCAGAGGCAGAAACATAGAGGCGGAGGGAACGTCTACCTTGAAACCTTAGGTGCCTAAAAATGGGTGATCTGGTCACCCTATTTAAAGGGACAGTCCCATTTTTTGGAACTTTCTTATATAGGCGCCTATTACCCCCCATCCCATTTTTTCACAGTTGCTGTCTGGTCACCCTATGCCTAAAGCATTCATTGGGAGGTCTTTTGCATCATTGTGAGGCCTAAAACCATAATGACTCGCTTGCCAAACCTCACAGGAAGTCTGCATCAAAGCAGGGAATTGAAGACAGTCCTCCAAGTGCAAGGCTAGTAGTGCTCTAACCTCTGGGCCAGCCTTCCTCACCAAGGCACCTTGGCACTGCCAGAGCAGCACAGAGCAGCCTGAGCCTAAAGGAGAATCAGACACTTGAGTTATTGATATTTAACTTAGTTAATTCCAAGTATTTAAATAGCAAACAAACTCCCTGGTAATTAAATAAGGATTAGAATGTAAATGACTGTCAGCTAGAAACCAAGGTGTTGGTGGAAGCTGGGAAGAGAGATTTACCACTAAAAAGAAAACAGACCCTGCTTTGCTCAGCCCAGCAGTTCTTACTAGGAGATTGAAATGAATATTTTTAGTTGCAGCTGCATTGCTGACCCCTCTTGCATCTATTACTTGTGTGGCCCTACCAGTATGAGAAGCTAACTTCTGTGGGCCAGATTCACTCCCCCTGTAGCACTACTAGAACACTCCCTATATAAGGGCCTGATCCAAAGTCTGTTGTATTATATTATTAATTCAGTATTTATCTGTCTTGTAGCAGCACCAGTCAAGGACCAGGACCCCCTCATGCTAGACACATTACAGACACAGAAAAAAAGTCCTTAAAAATCTTACTTACCAGCATCACTAGGGAACAACCCCTATTGATCTCAAGTGGTTCTATGCCAGACCCTAACTTCTAGCTTTCATAGGCTTTCTTTATAGCACCCCTACACCAGCCTGATGCAGCTGGAGATTGTAAAGTAGATGCTCTGAATCTGCATATACCCCAGCTTGCCCAGGTGACTCCTTTTTTCCAGACCAGGAAGTCCCATACACTTTCAGAGCTGCACTGATTTTAGGTTTCTTGAGGTAAGGAAAATCACAGCTATTTTCTGCAGATCCCATAATCTCTTCCCCCTGCAGACTTTCTTCTGCTTCAGCATATTCTGCCAGGGTCCAGGCTGGCACAAATTAAGCTAAAAGTAAACAGATAGATAGATAAAAGTCCCAGGCTGCTTACAAAGAACTTCATTGTTCTATATTTTAACCAAATGTTATTTTTAACATGAGCTTTTTCCTTTGTTATGCTAATATTAAGAAAGGTTAGAAACGAACTAGAGTTCAGTGTTGGAAGCGATGTCTCTTCTGCAAGATGGCTATCAGCAGCAGGCAGACAGGAAAAGGCCATTTGTAATTAAAAACTTTATTTTCAAAAGCATTTCAGTTTCTTCATGGTCAGATGGGCTCCTGACCATTCTGAATTTGCAGAAAGCTATGCTACATAATCTGGGAGGATGAGTTTCTCAGTTCTACAAACTTCTTATTGCCTTTGCCTGTCTTCCTTATAGTTTATATAACACAGACACAGGCTCTAGCACTGTTTATAGGTTTTGTTTAAAAAACAGGAATGTACCTTTCAGCTGCTCAGAGACAGTGGGCCCACGAAAGGGGGGAAATAAACAGTGATCTTGAATTAAAACCAGTGTGATACTGTTGAGTACAGGGGAACTGATCCTAGTTTGCACAAGTGTAAGTCAGAAGCTAGCTAGTTTTATACTGCCACCCATCACCACAGAATCATAGAATATCAGGGTTGGAAGGGACCTCAGGAGGTCATCTAGTGCAACCCCCTGCAATAGTGGCAGGGCTGGCTCCGGGTTTTTGCGGCCCCAAGCAGCAAAAAAAAAAAAAAAAAAAAGCCACGATCACGATCTGCAGCACTACTGCTGCCGCTTGAGTCTTCGGTGGCAATTCAGCGGCTGGTCCTTCACTCCAAGAGGGAGTGAGGGACCCGCAGCCAAATTGCCGCTGAAGAGCTGGACGTGCTGCCCCTTCCCTGTGGCCGCCCCCAGCCACCTGCTTGCTGGGCTGGTGCCTGGAGCCGGCGCTGAATAGTGGAGTCCTTGGCAGATTTCATGGAGTCTCTAGCACTTCTCCTTTTCTGGGGTAATATCTCAGTTTGTGATAGAATCAGACCCCATATTTTTCTACATTTGGAAAGCTCAGCTTGCTCTGCCAAGTACTTAGTAGTCTGCCTGAGGTTGATGTTGTTGTATTGCTACTCACATTAGTATATGGGCTAGGACAATTCTGTTTGGGGGCCCTTGTGAGATGGCTTCTTGGGATCATTTTTTCTGACGGTTTGTACAGGGGCGGCTCTAGGTATTTTGCCACCCCAAGCACGGCAGGCAGGCTGCCTTCGGAGGCTTGCCTGCGGGAGGTCCCCGGTCCTGCGGATTCAGCGGCACGCCTGCGGGAGGTCTGCCAAAGCTGCGGGACCAGCAGACCCTCCGCAGGCATGCCGCCGAAGGCACCCTGCCTGCTGCCCTCGTGGCAACCAGCAGAGCCCCCCCCGTGGCTTGCCGCCCCAGGCACGCGCTTGGCGTGCTGGTGCCTGGAGCCACCCCTGGTGTTTGTATATAGTGCTACTTAGCATTTCACTACAGGCTTTTTATATCTGAAAACCAGCAAGTGTTTTGCAAATGTTAATTATGGCCCTGCTCCTGCAAACTTTTCCATGCAAGAGGACCCTGGTACCTGCTTAGAACCCCACTGACATCAAGGGGGCTCAGCGTGGGTATAAGAGTCCCCCCAGGCAGCATAGCTCTGCAGGATCAGGGCTTCATTAAGTCTCACCCCTTTGAGGTAGGCCAGTATCGCTGCATCCATATCCATCTTACGTGGAATGCACAGGACATGAACTACAGAAAAACAGCCCAACCACCCCTCTGTAGGAAGGGGGATACCTAGTGCAACGTCCTAGCTCTGAGCTCCAGCCACAACGTGGCACGAGGATGCTGCTTTTTGCACCTCCTAATGCCCAGCTGCGGGTGGTGGAGAAGGGCTGGGCCCATCCCCAGCTACCCCGTGTGACGCAGCGTGTGTGCGCATTCCCCAAGACACCCTAGCAGGGGGCTGGAGGCCTCTCACCTGCTCCGAATCAAAGGCGAGGGGCGGCCCCGCCCGTGCACACACAGCTGCAGGAGACAGAACGCAGCTTAACGCATCAACCAATCGGCGGCCCGAGCGGTGGAGCCGGGCGGGGGGGGGGGCTTTGGCTGGTGGCCAATTGCCGCGGCCCCTGGGCTGAGCCGCCTCCTCTCTCCCCTCCCCCGATGTAGCCAGAGCAGCCGCCGCCGCGCAGAGCTGCGTTGGTTGCGGGCGGGCTCGGCTGGGTGCGTGCGGGGCGAGCGCCGGAGTCGCGGCTGCAGCGCGCAGGCGGCGGCGGCTGGGACTCGGGTCCCCCCCGGCCCCGTGGCGTGGAGCCGCCGATGGAGACGTTCCCCCCCGGCAAGCTGGAGCAGCACCCGCCCGTGGAGTTCCTGCCGGGCGCCCGCTACGGGGCCAGGAGCCACCCCGCCTGCGGGAACGCGTTTAACTCGTGGAATGACTATCTGGGGCTGGCCACGCTGATCACCAAGGCCGTGGGCGAGGAGAAGGGCTTCGGGGCCGAGCCCCCCGCCGTGGTGGTGGCCGCCGCCGTGCAGCCGGCCCCGGAGGAGGACGAGGAGGAGGAGGACGAGGAGGAGGAAGACGCGGGGCCCCCCTATTTCGAAGGCGCGTTGCACTTGCACGACTTCGACCTGTGCGGCCGCCGCCACCACCACCACGGCGAGAGCTTCCTGGAGGAGCGGTTCGCCGACTTCAGCCCCTTCTCCGGCCGCGCCAGCCCCGCCGCGCTGCTGTTCGACTGCTCCCCGGCTCGCCTGCCGCGGGACCGCTCCCCTCACGCGTGGGGCGGCGGGCGGCTCCCCGCGCCCCCGAAGCCCGGCTCCCGCCTGCTCAAGCCGGAGCTGCAGGTCTGCGTCTTCTGCCGGAATAACAAAGAAGCCGTCGCCCTCTACACCACTCACATCCTCAAGGGCCCCGACGGCCGGGTCCTGTGCCCCGTGCTGCGGAGATACACGTGCCCCCTGTGCGGGGCCAGTGGGGACAATGCCCACACCATCAAGTACTGCCCGCTCTCCAAAATGCAGGCCAGCGCCGCCAAGCAGCAGCTCCGGAGCGCCAGGACCGCCTTGGGCAAGAAACTCCGCTAGGGGGCTGCAGCCTCCCCGCCTCGGCACCGCTTGGTTGCTTGGCGATGGATTTCTTGGGGTTTTCTTTTTTTCCTTTTGACTAAGGCCGCTTCAGTAGCAAGTGTCCCGACAGCAATTTTTCGTGTGGCCCACAAAAAAAAAACACCACAACTTCCCAGTTTTTTTTAAGAGTGTCTTAAAGCGGATTGCGTTTTGTTCTCTTTAACACATTAATATATTCAACGTGGGAGACTAGAATGTAAAAAGCTCCTTGGCTTCTGTACTATAATGATGATAGTTTCTAGTTTGTATACTTAGCATCCAGGGAAGCTGGGCTCTGAAGTTAACTATATAATTATAAATATGCAGTTTAGCTGCACTGTATTTGTTTATTGTATAATATATATATCTAATTTTTAAAAGGGGGAGACGATGAAATTGAATGGCAGGGAGCTCCCATGGGGACGCTTATGTTGGTTTATTGGAGAGAATGCATTTTAAAAAAAAAATATTTTACAGGATCTCTGAAGAAAAGGCCTCTGTACTGCTAAGCAAATGAATTTCTGTTCTTGCAGTATCCTAGCCAAATTGATGTTTTTAAATTTTATGTTTTAAGGGGGAGCTCGACAGGGTAGGGAGGGGAATTATGCTGTATTTGGTTGCTCTGTGGTTGTGTTTGCACTGTCCTCTAACAAAACAACGTTGGTTGTCAGGAGGTCGTATGAATTGTTAGTTACTGATGTTTGTGGGGATTTTGAGATCAGGAATGATCATATGACACTATTTAGTGCTGGGGGAGTGCCCCTTTGTGTTCACAAGTTCTTTTGTATTGATCTAGGGTTCTTGTTTTACTTTGTTTTTTTCCCCTTCTGTTAGTCTAGAAATTAACTTTTATTCCTCTAAATTCCCTTTCCCTCCCTCCCAACCCCCTAGCCAAAAATAAACACTGTTGAGATTGTAAAGCCCCATACTGGCCACAGGTGGCAATGGTGCTGTTTAAATTTGAATTTTTGTTTTATAGAGTGAAGTAAAGGCATCACAAATTTGATTTAAGCCTGTTCTCTCTTCTTTCCCCCCCCATATGTGCCCCTAGACCTACTACAAGGTGGTAATGTACAGCCAGGTATTTAAAACAATGGACAACCCTGTTTTCCAGGTTGTTTTGCTACCCTCTAGCTATTTATAGATTATCACTCAACAGTCTTGGGTTTGTTGGACCATTTTATAGTAGCTGCAATGCATTGCATCCCTGTCTAATGCATAATTAGTGGGAAGAAGTTCTTCCTCTGTCTTGTAAGGTGGATTCTAATAGCTACCTACCATGCTCTTCTACTGCGAAGAAAACAAAGCGCCTTTTAATGTGGATGGAGGAAAGAGCCCTAGTTTTTTTTAATGCAAAAGCAGCTTGAGGGCTCTTGCAAGAAATCATGTATAAAACAAATGAGAATATGCCCCCTGCTGCTTTCTCTGTGCAAGACTTCTTTGAAACTATCTCAGGCCTGTGCTGAAGTACGGTTTACAATGGAGGCCTCTGCTAGAAAATAGCTGCTCTCTACAGAGCAAGGCCAAACTATATTCTGACTCATGTACTGTATTTAGTCACCTTGTGTAACAGGTTTGGACAACACGATCCAAAAGGTTCAAATTTAAACTTCCATCCTGAGTAAATTTTCTCAGCATAGCAAATGTAGATTCCACCAAAGCGTGTTTCCCCCTTCACTACTTACAATGTAAAAGAATGGGGGAAAGACTTGCTAATGTTCCATGCAATGAATCCCTCTCTTCTTTTAGTAATATACTGTGCACACTTCATTTCTCTTATATAGGTAGATAGTTGATGATACTTGAGTATTGCAGTGCATAACTGCATTTAAATTACATACATGTGTATGTGGCTAATTTAACAGTTGCAACTGGACTGCATATACAATTGTTTTAAGGCTGCATACCATCTTGTATGACCAAATGCTATCAGGACAATTATGTAAAAATCTCTACATTCTGAAGTACGCAGTACATATGGACAACTTTCTAAAATTCCTAAAAGCTAGGAAACTCAACAGTGATCAAGCTACTACTTGTTTCTAAGGGGAGAGTAGTGTAGTCTGCTAATTCTTCACTTAACCCCAAAGCTAGTGTTGGGTTTGTTTTATTAAAGGGAGACTCTCATTAAGTATACAATTTAAAATCAATACAACTTACTAAACAATAGGCTGTTTATACTTTTCTCACTCCCGATATCCATTCATGTACTGTGTTTTTGGCTCACAGTTACATCCCTATTTACCTATCTCAAGCTGTATTTAGACCCTCCAAACTGCTTGTTTTCTGTGGGATTTCACAGGTGATCTTTGTAAGAGCACCTCCCCAGCAGAACTCTCATTGGTCTATGAGAATTTACTAAATTCTCACCTACATATTAATGCAAACTGAGTTGTAATGCAAAAACTTTACTTACAATAGCAAACATGACCAGGGGAATGTCCCTTCTAAGGGGCTACATGCTAGTCTAAATTGATAGACCAGTGTACAAACTTGCCCATAGCAGTTTTACTGGAATATCTGGAGTACCCAGCTTTTCAATGTCCATTTAAATTTGGGTATTACCTAGCATATATATCATGTGGAAAGTGTCATACACTTAATGTACACTAAGTCTAGATACACTGCATCCAATGCTAGAATTTAAGCTGCTGTCATTATTCTATAGGAAGAATGAAGTCTCATGTCTGAGAACTGGGTGTGTTCTTACTACCTATATGCCCAATGAATGTTGTTGTAACTTAACAGTATTTCCTTCAGCAATGTTTTATCTATCAAGTTTAGTGCAAGTTACCCACTGCCCTGCTGTAAACATTAAAGGGAGCAAAAAGACCACATGAGAAGCATTCTTGGTTTTACACATTCCCCCCTAAAGAGAATTTAGGACAGTGCTGTCAAATGTGTAGGCAGAGGTGCCTGCAGGCTGCTAACATGATATGATGGGGTATATAGAACATACTGCTTTATGCCAACAATTCTGTTAGCATAACTGGAATCTTTCAAGGAATCAAAATAACCTCCCTCTTAATGGAGCTGTTGCTTCACAAATTCCTCCTGCTCTAAGAGAAAAATCAGTTGACTGTGATCTAACCACCATTACACCTACATGCCAGTTCTTGACACTTTACTCATCCTGCAACACACAAGCCTGGCAGTTGAAGGGGCCGGAGTTGCTTGAAGAACCCACCACATGTACTAGCTTGCTATAGTAATTAGGGAGCTGCCAGGTGAGATTAAACTGTGGTTTAATAAATTGACCCAGAAGAGTTGAGCTCCAACAAACCAACTCTGGAAAGATCAGTTAAGACATGTAAACCTTTGACCCTAACAACTAGGATATTTCCTCTTATGAGCACTAATATTACTTCATCTGCTGTAGAATGACTCCCTTTAAAACTAATTTTATATAAAAAAGCTGTGGTTCAGTTTAAGACTAAACTTCTAAAATCTAACTTAGGTGTGTTCCAAAAAGGTATTTTTTTTCACCTTGGCCACTTATAGTATTTCCAAGCACCATCCTCGGGTCACTAATAAGGCTGGGAAACTTAAAAAAAAAACCAAAAAAAAACCCTTCTCTAGTGTGAAAGTTTATTCCACCAGATTGTCTACATCCAATGCTAGAATTTAAGATGCAGGCTTTATTCTATAGGAAGAATGAATTCTCATGTTTGAAAATTGGGTGTCTCGTTACTGTTCTTACAACCTTCATGCCCAATGAATGTTGTTGTAACTTATCAGTATTTCCTTCAAGTGGTTTTATTTAGGTTTCTTAAATTACCTGTAAATACCTGAATAAATAGTAATCTAAACCCTAGGAATCATAGGAGGGTTAAGCAAAGAGCTTGTCTTAAGAATTGCTTCATCTTCTAGAAGTAATGTGTGTGGGGGGGGTACAGAAGCAATTTTGGCACACAACCTAGTAAATGGAACTGCATTTAAAATGACAATCTCAAGATGGCTCATGGCACAGAGGGATTCATATAAGATGAATAGTGAGCTAGCCTGATAGCCATAACACCACAGTAACATTTTACAGGGATGCTTGTACAGCCAAGTATCTGAAGTATATTACAAGAGGATGACTCAGCCATGTACTAGCAGTGCATTACTGAAGTGTAATTCAAATTAAGCTTAAATTTTAGCTTTTTGTTTTAAGAGTTCACATAATTTAGCCATATCTTTTTAATGCAATGGTAAATCTTGTCTAGATGTAGGGGAATGTTTTACAGTATCTGCAACCCAAGCATTCCATTACTATGAAAGTAGCCTAGTTTACTCTGCTTTTCACTTAAATTGGAAACAAAGTGATAGCTTTCTCCCTGCTGGCTAGATAGTCCACCACAGACTCATCAGAAAATATGTATATGTATATGTATATGTAGTACATGGGGCGAGCAATAGCTCAGTGGTTTGAGCATTGGCCTGCTGAGCCCAGGGTTGTGAGTTCAATCCTTTAGGGGGCCACTTGGGGATCTGGGGCAAAAATCAGTACTTGGTCCTGCTAGTGAAGGCAGGGGGCTAGACTACAATGACCTTTTGAGGTCCCTTCCAGTTCTAGGAGATAGGTATATCTCCAATTTATTATTACTTCACTATAAATGTTCCTCTAGTTGATACCTTCTTTGGTGACATTAAATCTATGTAACTTGCAAATCCAAGATGACAAACTACAGAGGGACTCAATGAACACATAACTAGCAGTTCATGTATTGATACTTATAGACAACAGACATGGGAAATGCAAAAATCAGAATTAAATAATTGATTGCCTCTCCTCTACCCTCTCATCACACAAATTAAGATGCAAAGGGAGTAATTTAACAGTGAACTGCAACAACAAATATTGTACACCCCTAAAAATGAGCAAGCTGAACCTACACTCTAGCAGTTCAACTGATAATTTACAAAAATGAGGGTTATTAAAGTACAGTAGCTTTTAATTTGCATTAAACAATTTGATCACAGGTTTTTTAAAATATCCAATTATGTATTAATGCATAGTTGCATCATCAGCTGTTGGGGAGGTTTCAGCAACTGGAGCTGGTCATTTGTGGCTTTTGGCACCTGGAGAGGCATAGGAGGCACATCAGAGGATATTTCTACTAAAATGATCAGTAAACATTACGATTGTAAAGTTGCCATCTTTAAGTTTGAGTTAACAGGCCACTAAGATGAATGGGAGCAGGTCACATCTGACTCCTTTAGGTTGTGCGCAGACCCAAAGACATGTCTGTGTGTACTTTATTCAGATTCTCAAAGTTGTCACAAGGGATCAAATTTTTTTTTTTTAAATGTAAACTTCAGATTCTGGAATTGATATCTGCTGCAAGGGAAGGATTCCACAGTGGCAGAATCTTAGAAAAGAGAATCATGACTATACACATCATGTACCCCAAATAAGTATAGTTTTACTCAGGGAAAAAATTGGTTTGTATAGTCATTTTTCAGACTGAGTGCACTTTAGGGACAACTGCAAGTATCATCAAAAGACTGTCCAATGAGTACTGGTGGGTAGTGTACTATGTTATCACTGAGAGACTTGGGTCCTATTGTCTAGTTCCATCTCTCACAGAATAGTAAGAGGATACAGAGGTAGTCCTGGGTATTGCTTTGCAGCAATTGCTATGCCAAGCACGGAGAAGAGCTGACAACTCCAAAGACACACCCATCCAACTCTCAAAGGAAGATGGCTGTGGAGGTGAAGGGACAAGAGAAGGAGCATAACTTAAGTTCATGTTTGTCATAAATGAATCATCGCATTTCCCGTCAGAACACCATACAAGAGGAAAGTTATGCTTTTTCATTGGGGACAGAAAAGGGTAGGTATGGCAGAAGGGAGTAAATTAAGCAGCTTGCCTTTTTCATATAAAAATACATCAGTAATGTTAATTAAAAAGTCAATACACGGTAGAAGCTAATTCTATAAGTTGTTTATTTACCATTGAAGAGAAACACAGCAGCATGTTCTGTGTTGGCTTCAATAAGACCAGATAGTTAATGATTAACATTGTTACTGCACCCCAGAATTGAAGTCAGTCAACACAGCCATTACTACAAAGCACTTGTTGAAAAGGAAACCATTTACCCTGAAGACAAAGTTGGGGAAATAAATCTGAACAATTCCTCCAAAACCACACATTTTAAATATGACAATATTTATAAATGCTTGAAAGGCATGAATTATCCAGTAATGGAAAAAGCAGTTCTGCTGTTGGCAAAACAAAATACTCAGCAGTATGTGGACCATAACGCTTGAGGTCTAAAGTCTAATGATGTTTTGTTGTTTCACACTGCAGCAATATTCCTTATTAGAACGACTGCAAAACGATTTCATAGGCATTCAAGTAAAATCATAGAAAATATCCCTGTGTAGCTAATGTTCAGAATGTTTACTGTAATTTATTTAAATTTAAACAACTTACTGAATTCAGATGATAAAATACCTCACAAAAACCTCTTGCCCTCAAAAATACCTCAGTAGGGGAGGGGTTTTTATAGTTCATCTTGGCCAATTATGGAAGTTAATCCAGCTCCATCTTTTCAATAATGTGACCATTTTATGGGAGATTTGTTTTCAACTGCATGTTCTGTGATGTAAATCATACCCCATTCCAAATTAAGAATTATATATTTTAAAAGAAGGTCAGTTTGTTTTAGTTTGAGATATAAGTGTTGCTCAAGATAGCTACAGAGTTCACATTTTTATTTTAGCAACAAGTGATCTGTGAAATATGCAACATTTGTCATTTCAGAAACGGGCACTCAATTTCCAACCTTCTGCTGCTAGTTTTGTGCATGATCAATCTATATATGAGTAAGTAATACAGGCTCATGCTTTCATGTTATCTCAAAACATTTGTCAAAGAATACCAATTCCGAATGTTTATAAAGCACAAATATAATAATCTGTGGATTTGATCAAATCAACCCTAAAACACCTGTTTAAACTGTTTAGTTTTTGAATTAACGTCGTACAGTGGTCCATCCATCTTCATCTGTTTCATGTTTAGTGCGACGAAGAGATTCTCGTTCTTTTTCTGTTCTCCAGGACCCCTTCTCGCTCTCTGCATCCCTCTCCCTATCTTTTGAAATAGGAGGAGGAGCAGCAGCGGGAGCAGCAGCAGGAACAGGAGTAGGAGTAGGAGTAGGAGCCGGAGCCGGAGCAGCTCGCCGGATAGTTTCACGTTCTTCCCCACGTTCTTCTTTTCTGTCGTCACCACGCCGCCATGAACTCGCTAAAAACGTGCAAGATCATTAGAAACCACTTTTTTGGTATTACTACAGTCCCTTACAAGAGTTTAAATCAACAAGCCCAGCACTGATAGTTTAATTCAGTGGTTCTCAAACTTTACCATACTGGAACCACTGCTCCCATGTAACAATACAGCAAGATGGTGGTTTCAGAGTAGCAGCCGTGTTAGTCTGTATCCGCAAAAAAAACAGGAGTACTTGTGGCACCTTAAAGACTAACAAATTTGTTCAGAGCCCATGGTTTTATTTTACAGTATTGTAATGAAAGCCTGCCAATAGTAACCCATTATTTTTTCAGTTGCTCAGAACTAGCCTTTATCTGGCGAGAGCTCTGTCTAATATACATTATAATAAATTCACTGTTTTTGTAGCTAAAAAACAAACAAATTATTAGCCCATAAGTATCAAATGTTGAGAACTTAAAATATCTGGCTAGAAAACAGTTGAGTTTCATAACAAAATGAATCCTAAAAACTGAAAACCCCCAAATTTTATGTAAATAGGGAGAAGGTTTTAGGTATGCTGTCTCAAAAAAACCCTGCAAATTCTATCAGCTTGTTGACAAAGTTTAAAAGTAACAGAACTTTCACTGGGTTATTAACACCTCATCCTGCACATAAAAGAGTGCTCTGGAATGCTAAACGGTATAGGAAACTACTTATTTCACAGTAGAGATAAGAAGTTGAAGAACAATCAGTTTTACAATAATGTGGAAGCTAAATGGAAAACACTTTCAAATACCAAACTTAACATAGTTTTAAAAAAAAAAAAATCTCAGCGCTGAAAACCAGTTCCCCTTCCTTTCACTTGCCAAGAGGTCTTGTGCTGCATTTTCTGCACCATTTTTATCAGTTAGGACCAGTTTCAGGGCAGCCTCCCTATTCTGGATTGAAGCAAATGGGACTTAAGCATATGCACTGTGGGTGTAATGAGGGCGTGTACTCACGTGGTGAGTCAGATGTGGATTCAAATCCCTCCTCTAAATCAGGCAGAGAGATTATTTGAATCCACATCTCCAACTCTCTCTTTGGCTCAATTAATATTTAAGTTTTTCTACAAAATGGAATTGCTTCAATAGGAAAGATGAAGAGCAACCCATCCCAGAACAGCTTGTAACGTGATTAGGGTGCTCACATGGGTGCAGTGGTGGAGACAAGTCTCTGCTCCAGAATGGGGATTTAAACCTGGGTCTCCTGCATCCCAGGCAAATGCCCTAACCACAGGGCTAAAGATTGTAAAGCGGGATGGACTGACAGTTTGCTGGCCTGAAAACTTTTCCCTGGCCAACATGATCGGGTCAAATTCGTGAATAGCCTCAGGCCAGCCAATGGTGCATGTTTTGGTGAATAAACTATTTGCCCCAAAACATTTCACCCTGCTCTCCTAGTGACATTTTTAATGGTCTCATTCTTTCATTTCTGATCTGTATCCCAAATGACAATCTACTGGGATAAAAATTAAAAAAAAAAAAAAAAAATTCAGAGCCAGATTCGCATTTACACCAGGGCCCCTTCCCTTTATACCATTCCGACAGTAGGGACTGACAGTAAAAGGGTATATATGTAATTTAAATGGGTATATATGTAATTTACTCCACTTTAAGGTCCTTTTACATTACCAGAGCCATGTAAAGGGGCCATTAATGTAAGCCCTGGTCTACACTGGGGGGGAGGAATCAATCTAAGTTACGCAACTTCAGCTACGTGAATAATGTAGCCGAAGTTGATGTACTTAGATTGACTTACCATGGTTTCTTCACCGCGGTGAATCGACTGCTGCCGCTCCCCAGTCATCTCTGCTTGTGCCTCTCACGGCGCTGGAGTACAGGAGTCAACGGGAGAGGGCTTGGGGGTCAATTTATCGCCTCTAGACTAGACACGATAAATCGCTGCCCACCAATCCGGCGGGTAGCGTAGACATACCCTAAATGATCCCCAGCGACAAATATTTCAACTGGTATGGGGAAACAAACATACTTTCTTCACGGTCTGTTCTGATTGGAGGTCCTCTTCTATCTCTATCATCACCACGCCGATCTCTCAGGTCACGAACACCCCGGTCATCTCTCATGTCACGACCACCTCTATCCCATTCGTCTCGACGACTTGAATCTCTCCAGCTGGAAACTTCCTCAGCTGGTCCTCTTCTCCAGCCAGCCTCATCCCTTTTGCCATTTAAAAATAAATAAAAGTAAGACTAACCTTTATACTCTGGCTTCTGCTGCAGTGAACACAGCAGTGTTAAAATGGCAAGTTATTTGAAACAGACAGTTTCAACCTGATGCTGTACCAGGCACACAGGGCACCATTTATGAGAAAACATTATTGGAGTTTAAAGTTAAGATTTCATTTTAGTGAAACCTAGGGTCAACGCTCAATTCTGACTAAGAAAAGGACTGCAATCATACACCTCTACCCCAATATAATGCAGTCCTCCGGAGTTAAAAAAAAAATCTTACCGCGCTATAGGTGAGACCACATATCATCGAACTTGCTTTGGCCCCCCTGCTCCTTGTCCCCTGAGCACCCCCCTCCAGAGACTCCTGTCCCTAATCACCCCTAGGACTCCACCCCCTACCCAGCCCCCCTGCTCGCTGTTCCCTGACTGCCCCAACCCCTATCCACAACCCGCAGCCCCCTGACAGGCACTTACCGGCAGTGGCGGGAAGCGGAGCAGTCCGGACCCAGCCTGCTACACTCTACTAGCTCCCAGCTGTGGCGCTCCGCTTCCACCGCTGCCGGTGAATGCGGGGAGATTGGGGAAAGGATGCCTCCCCCGCCCCCCCCCCCCACACACACACAACTGCAGCGGGAAGCGGAGCGACGCAGCCCTCGCTGAGGGGTGGGGAAGGTCCCACACTCACCGGCAGCAGGAAGCGGAGCAGCCCGGCCCCAGCCCGCTCCACTCTACCAGCTCCCAGCCATGGTGCTCCGCCTCCTGCCGCAGGTGAGTACAGAGGGCATCCTTTCCCCAACCTCCACGCGCTCACCGGAAGCGGAGCAACCCAGCCCTGGCCCACTCCACTTCGCCAGCTCCCAGCCGCGGCTCTCCACTTCCCCCGTACTCACCGGCAGCGGGGCGTCCTTTCCCCAACCTCCCCGCACTCACCAGCGGTGGAAAGCAGAGCACCGCGGCTGGGAGCTGACGCACTGATCCGCGGGAGCGCTGCTTTACCGCGTTATATCGGGGTAGAGGTGTGTTTAAAAGTGAGCAGTAAAACATTTTGTGGCTGCTTTTGGGAACAATTAGTGTTTTCTTCACAATATGAATAATCAATATAATTTGTTTATTGCTTTAAAGATGTGACTAATTTCACGAAAGAGGAAAAAAGCTGATGGCTTTTAAAAAACTCCTATCAATATTGTTAACAATAGAAAAATCAAACCTTGGACGTCTGAAGCGATCATCCCGATCAAGGTCACGATCTTTGTCAAACTCACGATCCTTTTCATTTTCATCAATATCTTTATCTCTATCCAACTCACGGTCTTCCGAAGGTCTGGAGTCTCGCGGGGGTCCCCAGCTGTCTTCGCGAGCTTTCTCTCGTTCTCTCCATCCGCCTGTTAGGAACAAAAGGAATCCAATTTTTTTCTGACTAACTTGGAGTAGTCGAGAGAGAAGGGTTTACTTGCCTTCACAGGAACTGTGATTCTGCTTCAAGCTTTTGTCCATTTGGCTCCCACCTTGAGTGGGATCCACAAAGACTTGAAGAAGAACCTATGTTTAATGTAGGTCAGGTGCCTCATTCACGGGAAGAAATCCATACTCCCCATAGTAGTTCAGCACAGGGCTGAATAAAATCTGTATTTTTTAGGGCATGTCTTCACTAGCAGCGCTTTAACGTGGCTGTGTAAAAAACCACCTCCACGAAGGGAATAGCTCCCAGCGCTGGTGCACTGTCTACAGTGGCACTTTGCAGTTCACAAGACAAGTAAATTCCCAGCATTAATATTTGACCTTTAAATATTTGCTACAGAAGTAATAAATATTGATTTAAAAAAAAAATCCACAGTAAAATGAAAAGGATCATTTAAAATGAGGGACATCCAAATTAGCCAGATTGATCCAGCCATTTGCAACAGAAAATTAATAGACTCATACTGATTCCTAGTTTGAATTAGAGCGTATCTTTCAGAAACACACCTAATCTTGGTTTAAAAATAACACACAGAGCTAGCTCCAGTTATTTCTGCTATCTCAAGTATCTAGTACTTAATATACATCTTAAACTCAGAAAATTTCATTTTTGGAAGAGGGATAGAATTATGAAAAAATCCATAGTTTAATTACAAAATTATTTTACCTGGTTTACCAAATGGTCTCCAAGGACCCGGTCTTGAATCATCACCACGCCTGGGCCCTCTGTCATCATCCCCACCACGCCATGGACCCCTGTCGTCATCACGTCTTGAGAGTCGATCCTCATCTGCACTACGCCAGGGGCCTCTGTCCTCATCTCGTCTGGAAATTCTGTCATCATCCAGGCCCCGCCTAGGTCCCCTGTCATCATCTGCAGTGCGCCAACTCCCCCTGTCGTCATCCAGGCCCCGCCTGGGCCCCCTGTCGTCATCCAGGCCCCGCCTGGGCCCCCTGTCGTCATCTGCAGTGCGCCAACTCCCCCTATCCTCATCCAGCCCGCGCCTGGGACCCCTATCCTCATCCAACCCGCGCCTGGGACCTCTATCCTCATCCAACCCGCGCCTGGGACCCCTATCCTCATCTGCAGTACGCCAACTCCCCCTGTCGTCATCCAGGCCTCGCCTGGGCCCCCTGTCGTCATCCAGGCCTCGCCTGGGCCCCCTGTCGTCATCCAGGCCTCGCCTGGGCCCCCTGTCCTCATCCAGGCCTCGCCTGGGCCCCCTGTCCTCATCCAGGCCTCGCCTCGGCCCCCTATCCTCATCCAGGCCTCGCCTCGGCCCCCTGTCCTCATCCAGGCCTCGCCTCGGCCCCCTATCCTCATCCAGGCCTCGCCTCGGCCCCCTGTCCTCATCTGCAGTGCGCCAACTCCCTCTGTCCTGATCTACACCCCGCCTAGGTCCCCCATCCTCGTCCACACCCCGCCTGGGTCCCCCGTCCTCATCCCGCTTGGGTTCCCCATCCTCGTCCCGCCTGGGTTCCCTATCCTCGTCCCGCCTGGGTTCCCCATCCTCGTCCACGCCCCGCATGGGTTCCCTGTCTTGGTCCACATCCTGCTTGGGGGCTCTGTCTTCATTTGCTTCCCGGGAAGAAGGCTCTTTCTCTTCAACACCACCACGTCTAAGCAGATCATCTCCTCTTCGGAAAGGTCTTTCATCATCACGCCCTTCTCCACGGCGCCATTCCCTATTAAATCATGTGAAAAGTGAGGAAAGGTTTATGTATTAGAGCAGTGAGTCCAACCTGTGGCCCTTGAAGGTGCACGTTATGAAGAAAGTGTAATTGACTGCAAGTTGAAAATATGTTCCCCAACCAGTCCCCTCGCTATTTCTAACTGGAAGTGTCTAAATCAGCCTCATCACTGTCAAAAGGAGGTAGGAGGCATCACCTCCCCTGTTGCCCCAGAAACTGCTCTGAGCAGCTGTTGTCCCTTCTAGGCTACAGCTGCTCCCCTGATGGCTACCTGCTGAACTGCAAAGAGAATAAGTCTGGCTGCTCCACTGACTCTTCCCTGCTGATTTGTGGGAATCCAAGAAGAGCAGGAAAGGCATTTGAGGGGCTCTGCCAGAATCTAAGCCCTGGCCTACACTGAGGGGGGGGTGAGGGGGAGAGAAATCGATCTAAGTTACACAACTTCAGCTATGTGAATAACGTAGCTGAAGTCAACGTACTTAGATCTACTCACCACGGTGTCTTCACTGTGGTGAGTCGGCTGCTGACGCGCCCCCATCGACTCCGCCTGTGCCTCTTGGCCCGGTGGAGTACAGGAGTTGGGGGGAGGGGCCTTACCCCATCCGCATCCCCCCCTCCCAGAGCCGCAGCCCCACTCCAGGCCCCAGCTCTGGGGGGCGCGGACAGGAATGGGAGGGGAGCCATGAGGTAAAAAGTTTGGGGACCACTGGTCTAAGGGATGGATTGCTCCCATCTCTTCCTCACACAGCGCAGTCTAGAAGTTGGTAACCAACAATCACATACAGGTCCATCACAGCAGCCTTGGAATGCGCTTTAACTGGCAACAGTCCCGTAGGGATCATAATCTAACTTGGAATGGTCGGAAGACAATGCGCTCCTGGCCTCTCATCTTCCTCACCCTCTGTGCTAGGTGGCTGCAAGTAGGGAGGTACAGGATATTGACAGACTCTGCCCTCTGGGGACTACCCCCTTCTGAAGTGATGCAAAGGGAGCACAGCAATGGCAGAATCTGCGCCATAATACTTATTGTGGCTCCCTGATCTTTTGAAATATGTTTCGTCCTCAAAGCTGAAAAGATTGGATACCACTGGATATGAGTGTGAGCTTTCTTCCTTGTCATTACTCAAGATATATTGTTTATTTTAATGCTTCACCAAGTGCTCTATATACATTTGACCTCTTCGTTCACAACAGCACTGAATACAGTAAGGATGGCATCTATTTTACATATTTATACAGGTCATATGCCATGGTTCTGTCAAGAGGTGAAGGTTTCCTCCCAATTTTAGGAAATTAATTAAACTATTTGTGGGGAACGAGGGGCAGTTTACTATGAAGATGGCATCCGACGAAGTGGGCATTCACCCACGAAAGCTCATGCTGGAAAACGTCTGTTAGTCTATAAGGTGCCACAGGATTCTTTGCTGCTCTTATGCAGATGGAGGGTGGTGTGTGTCTTTTAGGAATTACAAATCGAGGTTTTAACCTGGATTTGAATGTCTGATGAATTTGAAAATAAATGAAACAGTAGAAATGCACGTTATTGGACTGCTTAGAGGTAAACCACAAAGATTTGGTTAAAAAATAATACTGTGGGATTCCAACAAGAGGGGAAGAGTATGCCGCTGTTAATTTGACACAACCCATACCTCAACAATCTTGAGGAATCTGAGCTACAGCTTCCTGTTTCTGCTTCCAGAATGAGGGAGAGTAGAATTATCTTTAACAATGAGACGGCAATTCTATTCTAGACTCCTATTTGCACTCAAATTGGAGAATTCTCTTTCAAGCTAAAGTTTTTCTTACTCAGTCTCTGGTGAAAGGTGACTGTTTAGGAACACTAACAAAATTAGCTGTATGGGTGCTCTAAGCTGACAGAAGTTGTGATACCTATAACCATAGCAAAAGAAAGTCTACAACTCAGATTCCTCAGGATCTTAAGAAGGTAATAGTAAAATACTGTGCCAATTACTTCTGCTAATCTTTGTACATGACTGTGAAATAATTCTTCAGATGGAAAGAAAAGTCAGGAGATAGGTACTGATTAGGTGCAACTGGGAGCTCTTTCAACTGTGAATATGGCTCTCTACTTAAATTCCCTTTAGAAATTAAATATGTTTATTGACATTAGAAAGCGAATTGTAATCTCAGTCAAACATACTAACATATAGGGAATGAAGGAGGCTAACATACAGAATGTTCTATAGGAGGATATCTTCTTGCAGCAAAAACTAATGATCAGACAAGATTATTATTCAGTTCATTACAGAATGGCAGCAGCCAGTCCACACTCAAGACTGCAACCCAAATTCCGTTATAAGGTTTATGAGGCTTAAAGTAGGATGCCTTTGCAATTGAGGTAGAATTTTTCTACCAAGTTTCATGCTAATCAAATGGGGGGAGGATCTGGTACTAGGATCTCTAACTTTTCCCCAATCCTGGTGGATGACAGTAGTTTAAGAATTCTTATGCTCACTCATAACTCAAAAAGTACATAAGATACACACATGAAATACACGTCAGGCCTTTTTTTCCATTATCAGAAGCACATAAAAAACTATTTGGGGCTCCTCTGGGGAGCAATACGAGTCATGCAAAAGCAATGGATCACCATCACTGATGTTTTTTTAAGAACAAGTTAGACAAACATCTATCAAGGACGGTCTAGATATACTTATTCCTGCTTTGGCACAGAGGGAATACACTACAGGACCTATTGAGGTCCTGTCCAGCCCTTCATTTCTATGATAGCTGAAATAATATCATCCCCTCTGATGAATTCCAGGGTCGTCTTCTGGTCCCTCTCAGGAATTAGAAGTGCTTATTGTGAACAATCTCTATTTTCCCTAAAATGGGTGATCTGGAAACAGACACTCCTGTTAAGGGTGCATTCTAGAGCAACTGCCATCCTTCTAAGATCAATCTACTTTTTTGATGGAGAGGTAATATTTTATATAATGTTTTTAGGGGTGATAAGTTCCTCACTCTGTGACACACACTGCACAGCCTCTATTCAGTTATAAACTTATTTTCCTTGGCTGTTTTGGCAAATTGCAGATATTATCTGGAAGATTACTAATTTTGTTGCCCAGATTCTAGGAGATTTATGCTTTCTTTTGTTTCTTATGTTCACTATCTTCCTTGTATGGTGAAGGTTGACTCTCCATTGACTAGACACAGGTTCTCAACCAGGGGTTTGCAAACACACCCAGCATGTGTCAGGACTACCCTCTCCTTATGGCTAGGGAGGGGGAAATCTGCAATTTTTTCTTGTTGTAACACAGGGTCATGGTCCAGAAAAGGTTGAGGACAACTGGGACAAATTGACAGCTAAGATGACCACCCTGAAGTCCTGGGTAATCAGTGTGAGGCCTGCCTGCACTCTTCAAGTAGTTCCACGATTATGGACTGTCATATGGCTCTTGGCATTTGAGTGATGAATTAAATGGTTTCAAATGAAAAATCTACGTTTGCAAGACAATCTCTGAATTTCCTTACCTTTACTAGTGTCCATGGGACGATTCCAACATGACACTATTTGTGCTAGGAGCTGTAGGCATAAACTAAATATATGTGTTCCTGCTGCTGCTCTGTGTTCTGCCCTCTATCTCACTGCCTCTGCCTTAATCAGAAATAGATTTCTGAACATTTTATTCAGTTGCAGTCAAATCTACATTACTACACTAGAGTCCTATATAGATTAACACATTCCTTGTACTCCCAGACTACCACTAAAACCAATGAGACTTTTGGGTGCACAGATAATACAGGACCCCTAGCCTTCATCTTAAGCAATGTCAGAAAGTATTATGGCTGGATTTGACTTTAATTACTCTCTTGGGACAAATTAAAAGAATTGGTCAAGAAAACGTTCAATAGCCTTGCATATTAGCCTGTACTGATTTTGATTCCTCTCTCAACATTGTAACTGCATGGAAGAGAAAGAAAAAAGTTCTAACCGATGCACAGAGTTCCCAAAGACCTATATTTCTCCTTCTGTGCAGTCACTCTCAAAATCCTCTCAGTTATCAGTGAACGTACCCAAATATCCTAAAATATTCAGACCCAGGATAAGCATTTTAGCAAAAGAACAGTCTCAAAATACTGAGTCCTTAAACTCTCCCTTTTCAGTTTGTTTCCCTTCTCAATTCATGACATTTCTTTAGCTCTTAGTTTCAGCTTGCAGCATATATTTTCAACTTCTGTAAGGCCACGTCTACACTACCCGGCGGATTGGCAGATAGTAATTGGTCTATCGGGGATCGATTTATCGCATCTCGTCTAGATGTGATAAATCAATCCCCGAATTGACGCCCGTACTCCACCTCGGCGGGAGGAGTAAGCGGAGTCGACGGGAGAGCTGCGGCGGTCGACTTGCCGCTGTGAGGACGGCCAGGTAAGTCGAACTAAGATACTTTGACTTCAGCTACACTAGTTGCATATCTTAGATCGACCCCCCCCACCCCCCCGAGTGTAGACCAGCCCTTAGTTATCCTGGATTTTGAATTTCTTGCAAGGCTTTGAATTTTTGTTACAAAGTTCTTCTCTCTCAATTCCTTAATGGAAAATTCCTAATATGACAGGTCATCACAAAGTCTATATCTAGTCACTCTCTTTCCCTCATTTTGAGCTCTGCAGAAAATCATTTAAGTAAAGATGATGGTTGATTAGGCTGCAGATTTAGCAAAGGAAAAATCATATAAGCAGCTGCTGGTTTATTAGAGGTTTGGTGGCATCCACTGGATTTAATGTAAAGGTTTAAATAAACCAGGAAGTTTAATTCTATTCAGTGTTCTAGATAAAAGGATGCTTGGATAAAAGCACGATAGAGTTTGGATGGGTGTTTATCATATCTTATCACAAGTCCCCTCTTCCCTATTTGCATTTTTAAATAGCTATACTCCTTCTGTCTTACTTTGGAATCCTTACAAAGGAGTTTAAAAAAATCCTTGAGGATAACTTTCAAAGATGCAAATGCTGGCCATAATAGAGGCAAAGGCTATTCAGACTGACAACAGGAAGAGTGCCTACAAATTGGAGGCCCAACAACCATGATGCTGGATTTCCCTCTACTTACCTCTCTGGTGGTGCTCGTCTCCATTCTGATTCTGGCTCAGCTGTTCGTCTCCAGGTGTTGTCAGCATCTCTATCACCCCAACGAGATTCCTATATTTATCACAGGTAAACAGTAGCATCAGCTTTGGTAGCACAAAAATACAGAACTTCTAATATTTGCAATCCATTCACTTAACATCATGCTCTGGCATCAATTAAGCTGATGTTCTCTACAATGTTATGCTTGAATAACTGTAAATAGGTCTGTTCCTTAGCTCAGCCAATCAGATAATATGATACAAGTAATATTTCTTTAGGTTTAAATTCTAGATTAATACAACAAAAAGTTTACTAGAGCTAATTAAGTACATGAGTAATATTGTGGTGTGACTTTAAGCAGCAGCTAGCTTTTTTTAGCTAAGAAATATATTAGAACTCAACTCAAAGACGTTTTAAATGACTGCACTACCATAAACAGCAGCAGATGTCCAGTCAATTCAATCCAACTTTTTAAAAAGTGTTCTTCGTTCATTACATGATATGACCCACTGTTGTTATAAGGTTTTACTTGGTTGTAAGTGTTTACAGGTACTATGGATACAGAGTACCTTTACACATTTGTGTGTCTATGAAGTCTATCTAGATGTCTAGATATCAAGCACAAGATGGCTAAACCAGAGCTCCTAATCTTCCCAAATCACCTCCTTTTTCAATCACTGTGAACATCACCACCATCCTGCCTGTCACTCAGACCTGTAATCTGTGCATCATCTTTGACTTGGATCTCTCTCTAGATCCCTACATTCAGGCTATGTTTAAATCTTGCAAATTCTCTCTCATCCATCCACACCACTAAAACTCTCATCCAACCTCATATCTCAAATACAACCTCCTTTTCTCTAGCCTTGACAAATGCAGTTGTGCCCCATTCATATCCATTCAGAATACTGATGCAAAGATCATTCTTCTAGTCTATCGCTTTCATCATGTCACCTACTCCTCTTTGAATCTCTCCCGTGGCAACCCCTCCTCTATCGCAAATATAACCTGCTTGTCTTCACTTTCAAAGAAAAGCCCTCTACAGCCTTTCACCTCCTATTTGCTACTGAAATGTTGACTCTTGCCTTCGATTGGCCACTGATGCCAGCGTCCATTACCCACATGCTCAATTTTCAAACAAGCACCTTTGTGCTTTCTCCCCTGCTATGCATTATGCTTGGGAGGAGCTCTCCATAATCATCTGCAAAGCTACCTTATTATCCTCCTTCAAACTCTCCATTGTTGTGATGCCTACAAAAAGATGTGACAACGGTTAAGCAGCTGGGGCACTGATACTGTTGATCATGCTGACTAATACTGCCTTAATGTTTCCTTATATTCCCCTATCAATATCAATCTGTTGTCTCTCTCATTTCATAATTATGATTATAAGCCCTCTGGAGGCAGGGACCATCTTTTTGTTCTGTGTTTGTAAAGCACTTAACACAGTTTTTTTGTGATTCACAGACACTCCATTTTACACAGAAGCTATTTAGCATATGATATTTTTATAGTTAAATCCCTGGAAGTGAATATTAGGCATAGCAATAATCAATGATCCATTTTACAAAGCAAATTTTCTCCTACTATCAAACAAAAATAGACCATTTTTATCTAATCCTGAAACAGTTTCATTTACTCTGTACGAGATATAGAAGACGATAGATTTGCTTACAGATTAGTCATATGAATGACTGATTTTCATATAGCCATCCACTCACTTAGAACAGTGACCTTCAAAATTGGATCCAACATAGAAAGACATTTAAAGCTACTTGGTCAATGGTGTTTCCAAGCCCCTAAATTTGTATTTCAATATGGGCTTTATGCCCTACAAAGCCTAGCTCCTCCTCCAGAAGGGATATATGTAAGTTTTTATACAACCAGTTTGTTATAGAAATAACTTTTCACACATTCATTACAATGACTCAAACAGAAAAAAGACGGTCAGTGAGAGAGTAGGCCCTTTTGTAACAGTTGTGATTAAACATTCAGTTTCTGACTGAAAAGTTTTCCCTGTACTAGAATATGTACATGTAGTAGTGCTAGTAAGTAGTACTAAATTGAGAGCCCCGTAGATAAAGTTCTCTCTGCACAAAAGATCACAGTTAACTACCTAGGATCATGCAATCCTTGCTTTCAGTGAGTCTGCCAGTTGTGAAGGCATTTTTGGGGTGATATGGATACCTGTTCCCTAGGAGCTGGAAATCAACTTTTTCACATAGGCAAATTAGTAATGGACAAGAGTGTCACCTGGTATTAAATGAGCTGGTGGTTTTAGATAGCCAAACAAATGTTTGCTAAGAACAACCACTTTTGTACAAATATTTGTAGAAGAGTACTTCTACAAGTACTTCTACTTGTTTCAGTATCTCCTTGAATGACACATCAAAAGGAGGACCTAAAACAAGCTTTCCCATTAGCAAGCATTAAAAATTAGAAAATTTCAAAGTTTTTCATAGGTAAGTTGCAGGATGTAACACACATTTTTGGAATGACTTTATTATTATTATGCCAATCCCCAAAATAATGACACAATTTAACTTATGAGTTTGGATTTTTTAAAAATTGTTATTTCTAGTGTACTCTACTGGGAAATTGCATTATTTCAGTCCTATTTTATAGTATATTTTCAAAATGATAGCTTCTGATTTTGTAAAGATATTTTTTAGTCCTTCACTCTTCTAATCTAATATAGTGAGCAGGTTTATTTTTATGTTTAGACTGGAGTTTCCCTTTAATGGCTATTCTAATTCACAACTTTAGCATAAGTCATTACAATTTTGTTCCTCATTGGTCCCTCCCAATTCATCTGCGCTGACCACAATTAAATCTATTCTCCACCCCTTTAAACATATTGGTTCAATTTGTTGACAACTAATTTTCTGTGGCCAATGAATAAATTGTCAATTGCTAGCACCCAAATATTAACTTCTGAACTAGACAAGCAAATAAGCACACAGAATTTAAGTAAACTTTTCCTTACTGGTTGTACACCTCTACACGACTTTCATTAGCCCACCTAAACTGCATTTTCAACTCCTTACAAAATAGAGAGAGAGGAAGAGCAATCAGCCAATTAAAAAACAAAAACAAATCACTATACCCTTCTTGAAAGTGGGTCATCAAGACCCCTCCGCTCCTCCTCTCTGCGACGCTCCCTCTCTTCAATTTCCTGCTCTCTCTGACGTTTTTTCCTCTCTACTTCTTCTAGTTTTCTGACACGCTCCTGGTATTCACGCTGTTCCTCCTCACGTTTTTCACGCTCAATACGTTCCTTCTCTTCGAGCTCTGCAACAAGAATTTGTATTCTTTTGAAAAAAAATAAAATAAACTACCAATAGAGCAAATCCTCTCTGAGAGCAGTTTATAACTGGAGGAAAAAAAGAAAGGGTACACAATAGTCCTCCTCCCACCCACAAACATCTAAGTAACTATTGTAGTATTTGTGAACAGCAGCATTCTTCTTTTGAAAGTAATTAACGCCTACGTGACAGAAAAAAACAAAAAAATTGATCAACTTGATATCTGGCACAACAGCTGTTGGATATTCAATAAAGAAACCATGCAGGTATCTATTTATTGCTGCACAAATCAAATTTATTAATACTAAAAGTGTGAAATACTAGTTAACACCAAAACAACCTTGATGTACCTCAGGCATGGGCAAGAAGTTCTTCTTAAGGATGCGTCAAAAAAAGCAACTAATTATTTCATAAGCCAGATACAAAAATCCCGAATGAAGATAAGATTTTAAGATGTTTTATAAAGAATACAGACCAGACACTTCAGGGCTTCAGTCATCCATTAACAGCAGGTTGGGAAAATATTTGCCCTATGGAAAGTTATTTCATATTTGTCCAATCTAAGGATTTCCAAGGATCATCTTCTAAAGTCTCGGGTACTAGCCCACCACAGACAGAAGATACTGGACTAGAGAGAATACTCCAATTATCCGATATGGTAATTCCTGTGTTCTCAGTCTGGCAAAAATGTTCCCTCTATTTTTTTCTCCTCATGTACAGAAAGAAAGAATGTAAGAACTCTAATCTGAAACCTTTGAATACAGACTCTCCAACTCCCATTCTTACTCTATCCCCTCCTTCATTCATTATTGCCTCTTCATTCCACACACCTCTGCCCTTAGTGTGTCTGTGTGTACACAGAGAGAGACTGCCAGCAACCTGGGTGGCTGCACAAGCATGCATCTCACAAGATGCACTGTCTGGTTGCAATGAATAGAGAACTTCCCTGCGAATGGAAAGGAACAGAAAAATTTCCTACTATCCAATGGAACACAGTGACCTATACTTGACTTTGAAAGATTTTGGGACGCTTCAAGAAGGAATGAAATACAATATCAGTTTATTCAGTGCATGTCTCTTAAATTTTACCTTTAAGCATTTTTTCTTCTTGCAATCTCTGCTCTTCCTCCTCCTTTTCTCTGTAATAAGAAATACGCCTCTCCTCTTTGCGTTGTCTCTTACGTTCCTCCAAACGATTATGTCTTTCTTCTGCTAACCTTTCTTCGAACTGTTTGAGTTTTTCCTGAAAAATAGCAAGACTACAAGTAAAACCGTCAGAACTCAATCCAACAGCTGGAGAATTATTTAGGTCACTGAACAAAGATGCAAAGAACTACAAAATAGTAATGTCAACAAATTTTGCAGTAGTCATCTTCCCATCCACTAGCAATTTTACGGGGTGATGGTTAAACTTTCCTCCTGCCAACCCCCTTCTGGGAAGTTAAGAATAAAGGGATGCAATGGTCTACCTCTGAGAAACGGAATCAGCATCCGCAATGCTAGTGCTTTGTTTCCTCAGAAACCCAAGTATGATAAACAGATGCCCAATCTCTCAGAAATCACAGGTAGTGCCCCAAAAAAAGAGTTGTACATAGCTACCAGAAAGCTGCTAAAACCTCTTCCCTCTTTAACAAGATAATTTAAATTCCTACTTTTACGGAATATTGATTTTGACAGTTTCTCATATTCCTAAAAATCTCAGGAAAAACTCTGAAGAGGTAACCCCTAAAGACAATAGATACATTTTTAAGATAATAATTTTCCCTTCTAAATTCCATAATATTTATGGGAGGAATACTGCTAAATCTCCAATACACTGCAGAGAAATTCAGTGAAGTTTTCAAAGTGCTAGCACAGGAAACTAAGTCACACAATTTCAATTGCATCTCTTCTCCCCTTTCATTTATCTAATTTAGGTATGACCTGTTCAGGTCAGGAACCTAGTCTCATATCTAAAATACCAGAGATACCTCTGTAACATATAAGTGATCTGCCGAATCAACTAAAAAGACAGAACTGAAACACAAGAATAGTGTTAAATTAAGTCTGTTCTTTAGATTAGAAACATTTTCGTGATTACTCTAACCAGACGAGCAACTCCAAATTGTGGTCTGTGGATTATTTGTGGTCTAGAAGAGCTGACTGGTCACATGCTGCTGGCTCTCCCTCATTTCCATCTGCTAAACCACATTGAAAGGCAGCTAAAATACATCTAATGTTTTAATAATTACTTTTCCATGTAAGCAACTGTGGTAGAAGCCACAGCAATTTTAAATGACAGTGCCTGGGAAGTGTCAGGGTCTGCCAGATCATCAAGTGGACATCTCCGCTCCCATGCACACTTCATTAATATAACTCTCAATGAAAGAACGAGGCCTCTCTGGAATTACAAAATTGTTCTGTGGCTCAATGTCACATTGTGGCCATCACCGTTTGTCTTTTAAAGGGTCAACTGTCTAAATTTGAATTCTTCTAGATTGCCAGAAAGGGTTTTTCCCCCAGAGTTTCAGAAAAATAGCAGGGCAACATCTTTTTAGTTTAAACAGACATTATCTTGTCTAGCTCCATTTGTTAATTCATTTGTATTTTTCAAGTGGAACACTGAACTCACAAATTAAGTACTTTATAGAAATGCTTTTCCAACAAGAACACATGTTTACCTGATAAATGGACTGTCGTGCTGCCTTGAGCCTAGATACAAATAAGTCTTTATCCTCCAACATCCTTGACATCCTGTTCTTATGCTCCAAGGCTTTTTCGCGTTCCAGCTGCATTGTGCTGATCTACAAATATGCAAAAGTAAAAATATTAACAATTTTTTAAAATTACATAATATTTGTCTTTATAACACACAACAAATCCCCTAAGGATGTTTAACTCTCAGAGCCCACAACCAGAGGCAGCTTATCAGACAGCTGCCACTTTCTCTAGCTGGACTGACACAAAAGACATTGCTATCCATGAGTGGGAAGAAAATAATGAGAAACCGAAATAATCCCCTATGAACTAAATCACATCTCCCCTTCTTGGACTGAGCTGGACAAGAGAAAGCATACATGGCACAGACCTAGTTTTTATATTGAACACCAAATGATGCTGCTATATGAAATCAAAATATCCTTACCCTTTCTTCTTCTTGCTGTTCCCACAGGTCCATATCTCGGATTCTTTGTTCTTCATAGGCAGTCTTTATCAGAGGAATTTCTTCCAAGCGCTTTGCTCTTTCAAAATAGTCAATCTAAATATAGAAAACCAAACATATTATACCTATAATATATAAAATAAAGACCAAATCTGGTATGCTAAAAAAATATTTCTACTTCACCCAATATATTTGTTGCCTCAGTATTCCCAGCATATTCGTCTTTGAAACATGCAAAATTGCACCAGTTTAATCCAAGGTGTGATTTTAAACCAATTTAGTTAAATTGGTGCAGATATGTGTGTAGAGACTCAAATCAATGAAAACCTGGCTTGTATGAATTCAGCTTGCTCCTGTATCTCTAAAGCAGCAAGGTAAACTGATACTGTTTTAAAATCAGTATAAAAGTGTATCCAAACAGGGGTTCACAATGCTTTAACTAAACCTGTGTAAGTTTCTATACAGCCACGCCCATATTCTTGTTGCTTTATATACCTTCTTTTCCTGATTCTTCAGACGTTCTTGGAGTTCCTTCTTTTCTTTCTCCAGCTGTTCAACCTGTTTAGCCATGATGAAGTCAGGGTCCAATTCTTCAAGATCCTACAATCAGATATTAAAGTTAATAAACAGTACAGAAAGCAAACAGTTGTTTCCTGGCATGAATGCAGTCTCCTATGTTTACTTTAATTTTTTTTTTTGCAATTTCTTATTTAACTTCCAAACTAGTTGACTTTCTGAATATTTTTAGGCTCCTGTTAGTGTCTGTTGTGTAACTTGCATTCTTCTTTGAAGACATGTCATAGATTTTTAATATGAATTCTAACTAAGGCCTGGTATACACTGGGGGGGGGGGGGTTCGATCTAAGGTACGCAACTTCAGCTACACGAATAGCGTAGCTGAAGTCGAAGTACCTTAGTTCGAATTACTTACCCATCCTCACGGCGCGGGATTGACGTCCGCGGCTCCCCCGTCGACTCCGCCACCGCCGTTCGTGGTGGTGGAGTTCCGGAGTCGACGGGAGTGCGTTCGGAGTTCGATATATCGCGTCTAGATGAGACGCGATATATCGAACTCCGAGAAATCGATTGCTACCCGCCGATATGGCGGGTAGTGAAGACGTACCCTAAGATATAGTCCCGTTGTCATGGTACAATTTGGATATCTATTTCATGTTTTATTACTAGGTAGGTATCTAGATGGTAGAAATCTTCAGTCCCCTCTCAAATGGCTGGACTTCTTTCCTACATGTAAATAGCTCCTATCCCAATGATTGATCAAATATTTAAATTGCCCAAATTGGTAGTCTCATATTTTTAGGAATGTCTTACTGACATAAAAACAAAACAGGTGGAGAATATGAAACTTAGGCAGCTGAATAACAGTACAAGAATCTAGAATAAATTCAATATTCCAGTAATAAGTTGCTTACCTCAATATCAATATCTTTGAATGCCTTGGCTCCCAGTTCAGTCTTCTTAATCTGCTCCAAGCGTTCACGAACAGTTTTCTTTTTGATTTGCTCATGTTCTTGCAGAATACGCTCCTTCTCTCTCTCTTTTGCCTCTTGGCGCAGTCTCTCTTCTTCAGCTTTACGAACTTTTTGAAGTTCAGCTTCACGCTGTTCCAACTCTTCTTTCTCACGCTGAATGTTTAGACTTTCAAGACGCTCCTTTCTCTCCTCTATAGTTTGACGACGAGCAAGGATACGCTGATGCTCTTTCTTTGAATTTTTTAAGTAAGCAGTGACAGCTAACTGATGTTGTTCTTCCTTCTCTTGCTGAATGCAAATTAAGAACAAGACAGAAAATTGGTTGGTATCCCTTTAAAATTCCCAAGTCATAAGAAAGTGAAACATTATAAACCAGACAACTCAAAGTCATCTTATTTCCTATATTTGGTAACTGCATGAAAAACTTTACTGAAACTGAACTCATGGTTCCCAATCCTGTAAACATATACAAGTAGTAGTCTCAAAGGGAATACTCACATGCAAAAAAGTTAAACATGTTAAGCATTCCAGTATCCAATCAACACTCTATGAAGTGTGTCCTAGCTGTGAAATTTTTGAACTTCCTTAAAAAAAATCAATTTGGTCTGAAAATATTTTACATACCATTGTAACAATAATAGCTATGATTCTACAACTGAGAGATGAAAAAACACTTTTTTCAGTTTGTTTTTACGCACTAAATAGCACTTTATGTATAGCCAGTTTCACTTGTACAATCATTTAATCTGTGTTCCATGTTTCTATGGATCTTTTATACAGCAACGGGGGAGAGAAAGTTGTAGGATCACAAAAACTGACAGGATGACTCAGAAGCAAATGCATTATCTGAGACTATTTTAAATTCATTTATAAAAAATAACTAGGTTTCACATAGACTTTTAAGTATCTTCTGCCATTTCTTCTTTACTCACCACCCGTCCCCCACCACCACACCTTAGCTAATCAGCCACTGCAGAGTTTTACAAAGAGAACAAAGAGAAGCAGCATGTACATTTCTTTGAATACAAGGAGGAGTCCCCTGGCATTTTAAAGACTAACAGATTTCTTTGAAGCCACTTATAAGTACTGCTACTGGGGGAGAAGGGGAAGGGGTAAGGGGAAGAAAGTGGGGAGGGAGGAAAGGCTTAACGAGAACTTTAAAAATGTCACCCATATGCATTGTAGTGAATTTGACACAGTTACAGAGTGTGTTGATATAGTAGCAAAGTTCTGGAAGTAACATAAAAAAAACCTACTTGATTTACAGCTTGCAACTGTAACCACAAAGGGGGTTTGATTTTAAAATCAGAACTCTTGAGTTTCTGAATTTCTTTGCAGGTACAACTGCAAGCATTTACATATCTAATTAGCTGACTGCACCTGCAAGTCAAGCAGATGTTTAAACTGTGGGCCAGCTTAGGCCAATTAATAGAAACTGGCCAAAGTCTGCTGTCCCAACATCATAACAAAACTATATTATTTGGAAAACATTTAAAGGACTATAAAGAAATAGTTTAAGCACAACATTTCAGGATATGTTCAGCCAACACAAGTACTGGGTAACTTGCATTACACAATATGCACTCATAAGACTGATAAGCATATACCGTGGAATACTGTGTTATTGATTACTTTATACTTATATAGATGGAAATTCTTGATAAATCGTGGTTGAAATATTAAGATTACTCTAAAAAAGGGAGTAATACTGTAACTTGTACACATTGTTAAAGGACTTCTGTCGCTATGGAGAAAACATTTATTATTTGATAAAGATTGCCAACCTTTTGAGACTGCTAAAAATAGAAGTACACATTAAACACTATTATAATTGAAAAGTTATTTTAAGCTCCACTATATAAATATGGGTCTAGCTAGTGGGTTATAATACTTGGGTCTCTTTAAAAATACTGACTGTGTAATGTGCCTATATTTGGGTCAAACATGGTGAATAATTATATATAAAAATATATATGAGCATGGCCTCAGGTACTGTGTACAACCATAATATCTACTAGACACCATTACATGCTGATCAAGCTCTATCTAACAACGAACAGCAATTTAAAGAATAAAATGTAAAAGCCAATCTCAAATCTAGTGCGATTTCCAAACTTATCACCTAAAAAATAATTGGCATTTTCACTAAACGCTTGTAAAGTCAAACATGTTGAATGTAAACATTCAGTAAATCTAAACACATCAACAGTACAAACATGGAAACAGAAAATGTGTTACCGGTAAATATCTTTCAGAAATTAACCTTGTACAGTTCTATTTTTCCCCTGCTGTATAATAAATCAGTTACCAAAGGCTACTAAGAATTTAAAGTTAGAAGGCCCAATTCAATACCCACTGAAATCATTGGGAAGAGCCCTATTTACTTAACTAGGCTTTGGACCCAGCCCTAAGAACACTTTGCTAACAGCCATTATGACAATCATTAGTAGTGCTTAATCATGCAGGTAGTCACCTTTAAATAATTTATCTAGCAGTCAACTCAAGACTGAAACACTGCACGTACAAAATGATTTCTCTGAACACAACGTAAAAAAATCTAAAGACGACAGAGCTCACTCAATACATAGTTACTTTACGTACTGAGAAGCCAACTAGGGAAACAGGGTCTAGATGAAATTACAATAAGGTGGGTACAACACTTGATGAAAGACAGTACTCGAAGAGTAGTTATCAGTGGTTTGCAGTAAAATGGGAGGGGGGGGAGAGAATTATCTAGTGAGGTTCTGCAGGGGTCTGTCCTGGGCCAGTACTATTCAATATTTTCATTAATTATTTAAATAGTAGAGCAGAGTTTGTGCTCATAAAATCTGCAGATGACACCAAAGTGAGAGGGGCTGCAAGTACTTTGAAGAACAGGATTAGAATTCAAAACAACCTCCACAAATTAGAGAATTGGTCCAAAATCAACAAGAGGAAATTCCACAAAGACAAATGCAAAATACTACACTTGGGAAGGGAAAAATCAAATGGACAACTAAAAAATGGGGAAAACTGGCTAAGCACTAGTCCTACTACCGAAGATCTTGGGTTATAGTGGATCACAAATTGAATATGATTCAGCAATGTAATACAGTTGCAAAAAAAGCTAATATTCTGGAGTGTATTAACAGGAGTGTCGTATGAAAGATACAGGAGGTAACTGTCCCTACTGGTGTGGCCTCAGCTAGAGTAGTGTCCCCACCTTTGGGCACCACACTTTAGGAAAGATGTGAACAAATTAGAGAGAGGCCAGATGACAGAAATAAAAAATTGTAAAAGGTTATGTTTTCTAAACGTATAAAGACGGGTTAAAAAATTGGGTATGTTGTCTTGAGAAAAGAAGATAAAAAGGAGACTGATGATAGTCTTAAAAGATGATTAGGACTGTTTTAAAGAGGATGGTGATCAACTGTTCTCCATGCCCACTGAAGATGAAAGCTTAATCTGCAGCAAGTGAGATTTACATTAGATATTAGGAGAAACTTTCTGACTATAAGGATAGTTAAGCACTGGAACATGGAAGCATTCCAATGTGGAATCCCCTTCACTGAAGGCTTTTAAGAACAGGCTGGACAAATACCTTTCGGGGCTAGTCTAGGTATACTTGGTCCTGCCTCAGTGCAGAGGGCTGGACTAGATGACCTCCTGAGGTCCCTTCCATCCCTATATTTTTATTATTCTAAATGTCCACTCTCAAAATGCATCTGCAAAACAAAAAAAAGTTAGCCCTTTTTTGTTTCTTTGATAGGTAAAGATTAACTCAGAGATCTCACTCCACCAAAAAAAGTATTTGAAAGATCAGTTTTCCTGGAGACCCGGAGAACCTGAAGAGTGACATAAAAGATGGAGGTTGAAATCCAACATGCAACTATCAGCCTCAACTAAGGGGGAGTTGCCACAGAATAAAGGTTGCCCAGGCAATCCTAATTCCACCCTCTCATATGCGTACCTGGTGATACAGTCTTTAATTACATGGCCACATACTAACTGGTTAGATGCATCATGGAATTTTTGGCTTCCCTCAGAAGTGTCAATAACTTACTACTGCCAGATGAAGACATTACCAGATGGACCAATAATCTAATTCAATCTGACAAACCACCTATTCCTTAAATTCTGAAATTTACAAAACATAAAATTGACAAAATATCTTTATTAGCTTATGTTTTTACTTAATTCAAAAGTACATGAATACAGCTCATCATTACAACTTGAGGGTTGTAAAACAACAGTTGGCACAATGCTCTAGAACAGTAATATCATCAATAAAATAGAGAAAGATGGAGCAACATATTACTGCAAAAAAAATGTAACAACCAAGCTTTGGGCCACTCAAACCCCAGCAGTGCCCATTAATTTATTTAACTATCTATAGACAGTCAAATCTTTCAACTACCTGAAAGGAGGTTCCAAAGAGGACGGAGCTATACTGTTCTCAGTGGTAGATGACGACAGAACAAGGAGTAACGGTCTCAAACTGCAGTGGGGGAGGTTTAGGTTGGATATTAGGAAAAACTTTTTCACTAGGAGGGTGGTGAAGCACTGGAATGGGTTACCTAGGGAGGTGGTGGAATTCCCTTCCTTAGAGGTTTTTAAGGTCAGGCTTTACAAAGCCCTGGCTGGGATGATCTAGTTGGGGATTGGTCCTGCTTGGAGCAGGGGGTTGGACTAGATGACCTCCTGAGGTCCCTTCCAACCCTGATATTCTATTATTCTAAATGGTTTTCCTGTGCCATAGGAAAGTAAATCAAACAAACGATTAATATTTACAAAGAAACCAACAGCTTCAAAACAAGTATATCTAACTAATCCAAAAAAGCTGGTGGAATTAGAAGGGTGGGGTTCATGTAATTGAGAGGGCAAAAGGATGCTAAGACGCATTTAGCCATCTGCCGCTAATAATAATTTTACTACAACATTAAATTTGTACACACTGACCTTCCTGATCAGTTGTTTTGTCTGAAGGGGACTGGCAACAGTAACTACATATAGTCATGCTGCTAATTAACCTTCACCTGTTTGTTTAGCACATCAGAAATAACACTGCTCAGCAATGCAATGAGAGCAGGTCAATGAAATGTGCATTTGACTAGGCAAGAAAAGGTTGAGCAGACAGAGACACAATTCACTTCATGGAATGATGAGATTTTTTTTTTTCCCAACAAAAATTTCAAAAACTTAAAAATACTTACCACTATGTTTGGCGGTTTAATGACTTCAAGAGCCTTAGCGAGAGCAGAGGACATAGCAGTCAGCTGATTTCTAATTTGCTCAGAAGGCATACTTTGCAGCTGAGGGCCAAGCGGTGCATCTTCCCGAGTTGAATAATTTAAATCTGATCCAAAGCTCAGCGTTCGAGAAGTATGATCAAGGCGAACCTTTACAAAATATATTGAAAAACGATTCAGAAGATCAGGATTAGGGCACCACTGAATATTTAAAATGAGACATCAATTTGAAATATAGACTGTCAAAAAGTGAGTTAAAAGTAGTGATTTGTGCTTCCTCATTGTGGTTTAAAAAAAATCTTTTTTTAAAATTATTACATTTAAATAATGTCTCTCTCTTCATTGTTGTAAAGTGACCCATAGCTGGGCAAATGACAACACACATGAAACAGTAAAATTGACTACACACAAAATACTATCAAATATACAAAATAAACTGAAAACATTATTATTTCTTTCAGCTATAGTAACTTAAGTAGTACTCGTAACAACAGGTAAATACAATTCTACTGCCATAAATAACCACTGCATTGTCGGAAGAGTGATTTTAAGTTGACCGTGTCTCCGAGGCCAGGTCAACACACAAAGATGGACCAATTTCACTGGTTGTGTGATTTTAAACTTATTCAGTTAATGTGGTGCAAATGCATGTGACCCTTCTTAAACAGGTTTAAATTCGGCTTAAATTTACAGGTGCAAAGTGAAACAATGTAACCAATTTTAAACAGAAGTTTGTCCACAAAGGGGTTTGCACAAGTTTAACTAAATTTGTTTTAAACCAAGCTAAGTTAAAAAATGGTGCAACTTCAGCATCTAGACAAGCTCTAAGCATAAATTACTTTTTAAAAAAACAACTGTCCTAGATATTGGAAATGATGTTTGAACAATTAAAGAACAAACCTGTTGCTACATCTGGCTTATATTCAACAGAACAAAATGGCTTGTAAAAAGCTCACCCCCATAAAGAAGTGACTCTCCAAAGTCTGAATAAAGATAAGTACAGAAGCATGGCTGTAAGACAGAGTCATTCAATGATTCTATGTAAGGAACATTGGTTTTCACCTCATGCAACTACATGAATAGTTCTTGCTACTACCCTTTCATTACTGACAGATAACTTGCCCTACTTCATTCCACTTAAACTTGACAGTAGACACCAAGAGTGAAAGCCTGATCCCAACGTAGCCACTCGAAGCTTTGACTTCAATGAGGCCTTCAATTGCAAGTGTTTTATTTTAGGTACTAACTAGACTCAACGTCTTCCCTAAATCAAATGAACAGATGTGAAGTGCTCTGAAATAAGAACAGTTTGTTTCTTCATGATCATATGCAAAAATATGGTCGTGTAGGCTACAGCTCAGGTTAATGTTTAATACATAAGTATATACTTGACTTCCACTGGCAATACATCTGTTATCTACAGCAGAAGTTAAAATGTCTCAAGACATTTGCTGTTTTATATCATGCCTACAGCTGGACAAAGTGTGCACCAAGTATAGCTTTTTGGAACTGGTCCTAAGTGATTACTTTGGAGCGTGCCCAAAGTTTCCAGAACTGTTTTGTTAGACTTTTGATTAAGGACATCCTGTATTAGAAAATCTGTTTTTGCTGATCCCTTGGGCAGTCACAAACAAGTTTCGCTGAAATTTATTTATTGTATTTATGTACTGAACTCCTCTTCACTACTGCAGGAGGGCTACACAATTTAAGAACATAAAAACATTAACAAATTAGTGTATCAAAAAGAGATCACATCCTCAGTTTGCTTCTTCCCTGTTCATCAGCATCAACTCTGTATTATCTGGGTTGAGTTTCAACCTGCTACTTTTTATCTGACCCTTGAGTTTGGCCATATATTGGGAAGCTATAAATATAAAAATACACACACACACTTTTACAGTAGTCTTTTTATGGCACTTACTTGCAAGTCACAATGTCTGGCTGCATCGACAATAGCACGTTCTAATTGGAAAGCATCAACAAAAGGAACCAAGGTAGTTAAACGAGAAAAGTCGATGGTCTGATAAATCTGCGCCACCTGCACAATATATGAATATTCAGTTTTCTTCCCATTAAAAATCAGGTTAACAGAAGCTAAAACTGTTGCACATGCTGTAAAGTTAGCCTGATTAATTGACAGTTGGGCAACAGGTTAACCAAGATGTGTTTAATTATTATGCATATTTTACCACCATTTCAACATTTTCTTCCAACATTTTATTTAATCTTAATCTAGGATCAAGTGACTTTCCTGACTAGGTTCTTTGTCTGAAGGAGACTGGCAGCAGTAACTATATACAGCAATGCTGCTAATTAACCTTCAGCTGTTGTCTGGCACATCAGAAATAACACTGCTCACCACTGCAATGGGTTCAGGTCAATGAAATGTGCGTTTGACAAAATAAGCCTTTTTCAAATTAACTACAAGGAAACAAAGGATTGAACAGACATAAGACAAGACTGAAAAGTTAAATAAAGGAACAAATAAGTCTAGATAAAATTCTACACCAGTGTATACAGTTATTTAAAATAGATAGCAGCTGAGTTGTGTTTAACAAAGCAGTATAAAACAGGAAGGATGTGTTATATGGATGGGGAAAAAAAAGACTGTCTCAAAGTCATACTAAGACCATTACATTCAATGGCAAATTTTTACTTAGGACAGAAAATAAAATGTAACGTTTTTGGCTTCAGAATCTTCCAAATCATTCTCAAACTCAGACACCCCTGTGCACATTCAATTTTTTATATTATTTTTTTTATAATCATACCTGCTGCAGAAGACGAAGGATGGTGTTGTTTTGCAGATGTGGGACATACAGCTGCAATTCAGGTTCCTTTTCAACTTGATCTCTCACCCAGTTTAGAACCTGTCACAATGCCCAGAAAGTTACAATATCTATTGCATCTGAGAGCTCCAAAACACTCTTCAAATTTCAAGTTAAACAAACTCTCCAAAATTCACGAAGCAAAGCACTGCCTAATTATAAATGTATTACTGATGCAAATCTTTTGATAAACACACTACTGTTTTTCACACAATGGATATCTAGATTTTGTAGGAAGGACTGACAGCACTGGCCATATTAACCACATTGTCAATTTACCTTCACTGTTTCTTTAGCACATGAAATATTCCTGTTCTTACAGACACAAAGATAATATGATGTGCTTCACCAGTTGTGGAATTTAGAAAAATTCAGTGGACCAAATTTACAGTGCTTATTTTACTCTCACTGTGGCTTGAACTCCACCTAAAGGTAAATGCCAGATGACATTTTCAGTTTTTCCCTCTCCCATACAATCATTTCAGTAGCTTTTCCAGAAGAGTGAGAGACTGAGGCTGTGTCAACTACCAAAAGCTTAGCTCAACTGCCTCCCCAATATCACCTTCACCAGCCCAGAGAGCTAGAATTTCAAGGTTGCTCCCAAAACTATGTTTCCTTGTAGGAGCACTTTAAGTGGTGCCAACAGATACGGCAGGTTAAAAATGCTTTTGAAAACAACTTTATATGCTATTTATATAGCAACATAGGCATACACAGCAGTGTATAATGTAAACATACAGCAATAATGAAAATGGGCCAAATGAAGTCCCTGACCCAAAGACCCGACAATCCAACCTCACTAACTGCTAATATCATCTGCCCAGACTCATGTTTCTCTAAATGCGCCTACAGGACTCACCTTGGTTACACGATCACATAGCTTTAGTGGGTGGAAATCTACTTCAAGCCAATTGTAAAGGTCCTTCACCTCTGGAACAACATGCTGCACTACATTGAACCTCACCTGAAGTCAACATAATGGAAGAAAAAATATTTGCTTAGGATAACAATAACTCAATATTGTAATAATTACACTCAGCAACTTTGTACCTAAGAAATTAAACATACAGCTAATGAAATGCTTAATTCATTATGTTTTAATTAAAACCATTTTGATTAATCAAACATGTGATACATTATTTAAATTAGAGCACAGAATTTGTGGAATGTAGTTTTCAGCTGCAAATGTCAGAACAGAGAAAAACAAAAAAATTTAGTCTATGAAAAGTATTTTGATTGGGTTGGCATGCACAGCATGTTAGGCACTTCCCAGACACAAATGAAAACAGTCCCTGCATGAATATATTTATGAGTGCATCTGAACTACAGATGTACATATTACAGCTTATTAGTAAATTCCCAAAGTTCTAAAATTAAAAGTGGCAAAAAAAATTGCTTGACGCAAAAACAATAATGCTTTAATTGTGAGAGCTAACAAGAGTTCAGTTTTCAATGCATGTAACTGATTTCAAGGAAAGGTATTTTTTTCATGAAGACTTGGAAAGTATCACCAGAAGACAATTTGTATCTCACTAACCTTCTCTCAAATCAAACAAGGGTAAGTTTTCCTAACTGCCTAGGTCCTTGTAAACCTTCATTCATCTTAATGTACTAATCTTACCTTGATACACATTGAAAAATATAATATTAAAACATCTAATCTAAATAACTACCCTCCAATTTCAATATGGTAAGTCAAAATTAAAAAAAAAGAAAGTTCCTGGTCTCCAACCCCTCCAAAGCCATTGCAGGATCATTCACAGCAGCCTTCTGGTTTGCTTTTGTCACAAAATGGACAATATTTATCACTATATTGGAACATTAAATTTCACTGGGTACAAAGACACAGAGTTAGGATTAGTCTATCCATGTTGTTTTTCAAATGGAGAAAGAAATACAGACCAAAGAGAGGGACTAACTTTAGCCTGACTTTCTAGCACATCAGAAGAAAGTATATTACTAGACAGTTAAATTATAAACATCTTTACAGTTGATCATGTTGAATTATTTTACTTTAATGGACTTTTTAAATTTACTGGAATATTCTGAATTGCAGCTCCACATCTAACTATAGCAGCTTTTGCGGGAAACTATAGATTCAATATAAAACCTTGCACTCAAACACCATTATTTACCATGTCATTAATAAGACTGATGCGTGTAGGTGGGGCCTGGAGGCCCAGCAGAGTGGCCAGACGTCGCTGCTTTTCAACAATGATACCATCCATATCCAGAAGACGAGCAATATCAGTTCGCTCAGGAGTTATAGGAATTGACAGAGTAGCCAAAAGGACTCGGGTTGACATCCTGTTGTTAAAGTATAATCACAAAAGATGAATTATAAAATAGAAATCTTAGAGTGTGTGTTTTGTTGGTTTTTTTACACATATATTTCAGTTGTAAAACAGAAGCATCTAATCAGAATAAGAGCTAAGGGGTGAATGATTTATTCTTTCGAAAACTATGCTATGTCAAAATACAAGCAACACCAGAAAACAAGACATCTTAGTATTTCAGTGTTCAGACTAATTCTGAGTGCTTCTTAATTTCTAGCAGGGATAACTTAGTCGATATCAGCCCTTTATTACTCAGATCCTTGGGGGAAAAAAAACAACAACCTTCTCTCCAAATACAAAAAAAATTAAAGAATATCCAAGGAAGGGATGGTAGCCAGAGCCATCTTAGACCTGCTTTCAGTACAATCACAAGGCCCCTTAGCTGTGGAATAACAGCTACTGACATCTCCATAAAATTGATTAATTTCATGCGATAATTTTAAAAAAATCAATTAAAAGTAAGTCTAACTTAAATATGTTACTGTAGAAGGTGACATTAAATAAAATCTGAAATATGTGCTGAATGCCCAGATAAGTGAGTTTAAGTGGAATGTAAACATCTTCCTTAAATTGTACCTTCCCACCATTTTTGAATTTACAAGGGTTTGTAGGTGAACGTTACCGGTTTACAAACTCCAGAGATCAGCCATGGATAGCCAACTGCTGCTCACTGAATGCACCAGCATGCCTCAAAAGCCTTTTCAAGGTCACACTCGGCACTGAGGTGAATGGAGTCTATTGTCTGCCTTAATAATGTACATTTACATAATATCTTTCATTCAAAGATCTCAGAGCACTTTACTAACAATAATTAAGTCAGGTGAAGTAAGTATTTCACCATTTCACAAAATGGAGGCAAGACAGAGGTTTGGTGACTTGCTCAGGGTCTCTGTCTGTGGCAAATATGGTAACACCACCCAGGAGGTCCCAATGCTCACCTTCATTACAAGATTCGTTGAATGTCCTTCTTGCCCTTATTATTGGGACATTCTTTATTTATCCCTTTAAGCAAAGCTGTTTAGTATCTGATGCCACCCTCTCAAATAAACATTCCATCTGCTTCTTATTACACGCTAAATTGAATTCATTTGTACATAAGTGATTAAAACCAGAAGCTAGGTGAAAAGCATCTCTCCCCACCTCTGCATCTCCTCTTGTGTGAGATTCTTTCGCATTTCTCTTGAGAGGTGGTACAGTCGGTGAAGTGTGGATGCATGGAAAAGAGCATTTCCTGATTTCCAGAAGACAGTGGAAACTTTGTGATAGTAATTTGCCATCAGCTGGGGTTTGGGTGGTTTCTTTGACAAGGAGAATAGCCCATGAATATCCTCCACTGCTTTGAAAGCTTCCTAAAATAATGAACAAAAGAATTATTTTCAGTATATTACTTGCAAGAAAATTAGAAAACTAAAAGCTAAAGCTTTTAGGAGCATATTTAATATACACAGCTTTATCATTTGAATATATATCTTTATCTATAATTTTCAACTTGATCAGTTACCCATAAATAAATATATTCCTTTCTAACGAAGACATGATTTACATATATTGCAAATACTTTAAAACTATTTGCTAGAGCTGGGCAGTAAAGGGAATTCTGTTTCATGGAAAAATTTAGTTTCATTCCAATTTGGCACAAAACTAGAAGATTTCAAAATTCTCTATAAAAGGGAATAAACCCCCAATCTGAGGCAGTCTGCCTGGTGGGCTGCTTTGGAGCCACAGACCCTGGAAGCCCAAGGCTACAAAAGATCAGTGAGCCTGGACTCCCAGCGAGGCCCTCAGCTCTCTCTGTCAGCCCACCAGGCAGGATACAAAGGAGCCAGGTGGGTGAGCTGACAAGAAATCAAGCACACAAGGTAGTCAGAAGCCTGCCTGGTTTCCATCGGAACTTCATCAAAATTGAATGATCTTTGAAAAACATTTTGATTTCGACAAACTGGCAAATTCCAATGACAAAATGTCTCCTCAGAATTTTTTCAACAAGCTCTATTTGCCCTTCTCTCTATCTCCCATCTAATCAATAGTGACCAGAACTGCCTCAGATTTATTATATTAGAAGCATGACAAATCTACACCTGATAAAGGAACATAATGGAAATATTTTTAAAGATTAATGTAAAACAAATTAACAAAACTTGCATTAATAACTGTAATTTTGACTTTGGCATTTCTCTAAAGGAAAAAGACTGAGTAGAAATAACAAAAATAAATTAGTATCTAAATCATGGACGGTCATATTCCACAATTTTGGGACTCTGAAAATAGTTAGAGCAAGGGTAGGCAACCTATGGAACGCGTGCCGAAGTCGGCACGTGAGCTGATTTTCAGCGGCACTCACACTGCCCTGGTCTTGGCCACCAGTCAGGGGAGCGCTGCATTTTAATTTAATTTTTAAAAGAAGCTTCTTAAACATTTTAAAAACCTTATTTACTTTACATACAACAATAGTTTAGTTATATATTATAGACAGAGAAAGAGACCTTCTAAAAACATTAAAATGTATTACTGGCACGCAAAACCTTAAATTAGAGTGAATAAACCCAGCACAGCACTTCTGAAAGGTTGCTGAACCCTGAATTAGAGAATGGGGACTCCCATCACAGATTTAGGTCCCTGCTGAATGCCTCCAGAAAATCTGATCTCTCCCTTGAGAAAGCAAATTTTCAGAGATGAGGAGGGTCAACTGATTTCTTTCACTTATACTCCAAGCAGTCTTTGGCAACTATATCAACGCCCACAAAAATTCATTTTCCATTGCAAATAGTGGCTTATCTTGAAGTTCTGCTTCTAGACAGCACCAGGATCACCAGCTGTTTGATACTTAATACACGTATGACTACAGTATAAATTCAACACATTAAAATTTCACTCTAAATCTTCGCATCCCTGTATGTATTTTAGATCTTGGAGAACACACCACAGAATTCAAAATTTGATGCCAGTTTGGGACTGAGGGTCTATGGATCTTGGTGCAGTAAAGTACTGTGGGTCCTGTTAATAAGCATAAAGTTAAATACATACCTGCCACAATTCCATGCTAATAGCACTGTCCAGCTGTACAAGCCTTGTCTCCAAGTGCATAGACTGGCTCTCAGGATTACTGAGGTTAATTGCTGTACTTTGGTTATGGTGGCGTTGGATCTGCCCTAAATGCATCCTCAGGTTATCGCAGAGTTTACGGAACTCAGCCTTACGAGTGTACTGCAAGCAGAACTTAAAAGCTGTGAAATTGAATGATGTTCATGTTAGCAATATTAACTATTAAATGTTAACTATTAAATAACTATAAAATTAGCTATGGCTTCAAACTGCATGATATGAAAATCAAGTTGCCTAAAGATTCTTGATTTGGAGAAGTCCACTGAAAGCCTCTCAAGAGACGAACCAGAGACTATGCCAGATAATACTACCTTGAGTGTTTTTGCAGAATTACTCAATTAAAAACCTGACAAGATCACTTTATTAGACTGTTTTTAAAATGTTTGACAGGAAACACGGTTCCTTGCTTTTATGTTGTACCAGCCTTTCACAAAGTGTCAAAAATAATTCTGAATAAAACTGTCTGGGTAGTAGAATCTAAAAGTTTCTGGTTTTGTGAAAAGCAGAAAAAGATTCTCATCAAGCCCTTACTGCTGAAATTCAGATTAGTCCACTGTGGCAAGTTACTTCAACATTCACAAAAAGGGGGTAAATTCTAGTTTTCTACTTCACTCTCTTTTTAAGGCTCTTTTAAAAATAAAATAAGAGTGCCTGCATTGGGACACTTCTACTGATGAAATAGCCCTTTCTCTCCCAGTGATAGACAGGAGACCGATTCTGGATGAGAAAAATCAGTGTGGCAGGGAACACTGGATGAATGATAGGAAGATCCCTCCAAGGAACAAAGGAACCCACCCACAATATGCACAATTTTGGGACACAGAAAAAAAAAATCTAGTAACTTGGAGTTGTTTCTTTCAACAAAGGATACAAATATCCATGTTGTTATGAAAATGGAAGAAAATAAATCTAGATTATTTCTTCCACAATCCCACTCAAAAAAGTCCCAAAGGAGATTCTTTATATGCCCACTTCTCTTCTTTCAAAACTCAGATATTAAGGTCAGAAGGACAACCCTGACTTTCTCATCTTTCCTTCTCCTCAGCACAGCCCATAATAGTTCACCCAGGTATTCCCGCATGGAGTCCAATAATTTGTGATTGAAAGAACAACTATTTCAGGCAGTCAGCTATTGCACCTAAAATTGGTTACATGTCATACCTCATTGGGGGGACAACATTTGCCATAATAGATAACAAGGGGGAAATGTGCCTTCTACTTGTTATTAAGAAAATAGGTTAGAGATTAATACAGGTACAACACTACTAAATATTCTTAGTAGAGGAAACTCCTGGAAAAAATAAAACTGCTCTTGAAAGATCTGTTATAAGAAACTACTTGCATCAAGTAAGATATTAACTACAGACCAGCCATCCTGGAGTCAAGGGGCCTCAGGAGTTTCTAAAATATTGTGTGCATGCACACAAGCCTGAGAGATTAATGTGTTTTCCACCAATAGCTTTATTCAAGCAAAAGTAACCTATAATTTTTCAGCTGAGGGTGTGAACACACAGATGTGCTAAGTCATACTGTAATTTACATTTCATGCTTTCATTTTACCTTGCTGTGCAATATCATGGTAGAGGCGTTCCACTCTAGAATTGTTTCGAAGAAGGTCCAAACACTGTCTGTATGATTCCCATAGAAATTTAACCCAGGGAGTCAAAAGCAGCCGATCTGTACGATCTTGAGTGTCTTCCCCACTTACAGCACTTAAGAGTACACTATAATTGAGAAAATGACAGTTAGTCCCCACGAGTCTCACCCTCATCGCTCACTTACCTTTTTCTTATTAAGACCTACAAAATAGCCCAGTCAAACTTGAACGGCAGTTTACTGTATATTTTTACATGTTCCCAAGACTTTGGCTGTTATGAAGAATTTAAAAAGAAGTCATACGCTTGTCAGTGAATTTCAAAGCTAGTTCAAGCTCAAGCTGCATCCTATGTACGGTAGATAGCTGATGGTACTGAGTGGCAGCCCTGAAAAGCCCAGGTTTCCTTGCTTCTGGTATTCCTCACAACACCAGACTAAAAGACTGTTTTGGGAACACCTCATCTACAAAGTCTTTCCCCCTTCCACCAAGAGAGCAGCAGACTCCTCTACTGGCCCAGACTTCCTCCCCAATTGTCCTGCAATGCTACACCAGAGGGAGCAGCAGCCGATTCAGGTGCTTTCTTGTATCTATTGACATGTGACAAAGCAGAAGTTTATGCTTGGACACTGTTTGGAAAACAGGTACAGTCACACAGTCACTGATTTCTATAATCTTCACAACAGACTACCAGCCTTAAAGCGATATGCCTAAGCAATATGAAAGGATACATTTTCTAAAAGTCTAGAAGATATGCAGATAGTGACAGCTTCCATGTGTACTTGCTTAACATCCTACTTATTTAAAATGTCTGTTTTTCTACTTCTAACTAAATCCACCCATCTCTTAGTCTGCAAGATACCAAGTCGTCTACAAATACAAGGTAAAATTTACACTTTCAGGAATATCCTAACAAATTTTAAATTATTTATGAACGTACATGCCTATGAACTAGACCAAACAATTACTGACCAACTACATATTCTATGGTACTGAACAGGATAATGCTTGATTAAATAATCATTTTTGTTAAGGTTACATTTTTGTTAAAGTTACATTTGTCACAGGCTGTTATGATCATTTCTTCCCCACCACCCAGCCAACAGACAAATCCCTTCAAATCACCAGGTAGTTTGTTTTCCTAAAGGAGGCATTAATTGAAACTTCAAACACAAACACACCCCAGAAACATCCCTTCTTAAAATATGATTTTGGAGAACTGCCTAATTACAGATTTAAAATGTTAAGAAGATAAGATTTGACAGCATGGTCAAGCACTTTAATGTTTAGACAGCTTGAACTGGGTTCCACCAACTCCCAGACACTCTCAGAACCATTTAAATTATTAAATACATAATCTGCCTTAATAAAGTTACATCATAAAGAATATCTGGATATTAATTGAGCAAAATTTACATTTACTCTACAAGTCAGATATGTTATTTATACAATAAAGCCACTTTTTCTAATACTGATGGTTTAATTTTACTCCAAACCTCTTATCTCAAACCTAATTACAAATCCAAAACCAGGACCTGTATATTAAATTTTAAAATAGATTTTTCTAATGTACAACTGGTAAGAGCTACATTAAGTCTTATCTAAAAAGACAGCAGAAGCATAGCCTTCAGCAGCAGTAGAAAGTATTTATATTATGATAGCACCCAGAGGCTCCATAGGGGATTAAGATACCGGGGTGCTGTAAAAACACAGAAGAGACAAACCCTTACAAGGGTTTACAATTGAAAGAAAGACCTCCTACCTCTCTGGAGTTTGAATATTATCCAAGTCTTCTATATCTAGCACCATCTGCTGGGACTCTTCCTTGGCAGCTTCCGTTTTTTCTTCAGCTAGTTTCAAATAGGCTCGAACAACATCCTCTAAGGATTTGATGTTCACCTAGATCAAAGGCAGAACATTTCAAGTGGCTTTCTCCGGCAATGGGAAGCAAATATTGTAAGCATATATTCTAATTATGGTGGTAAAATCTAAAGCAGGCTTATATAGAGTAAGTCCATAAATGTAAGATCAAGTTATTATTTATTACTTGGATTAAATTTATAAATAGTGCCTAGATATACCAATCAAACCTGGAGACCTATTATATTGGGTGCTCTGCTATCTAGACTCCACCCCTGCAAGCAGTTCGGCAGACCTCTGCAACTTGCAGGACTGGGGCCCTGGATACAAAACAATTCTGTTTTAGAAGTAATAAATAAGTTTTAATATACAACTACTCTAACGTACATCATGCTGCGGTTGGTAAAGAATGAACATTTCACAATTCCTACCTGCTGGCAAATGTTCTTGTACTGATACAATCCTTCCTTTGCCAGGTGGCTCTTGCGGAGGTCCACGCAGAGCTCCAGATACTTCAGCATAATCGGCTCGTGGATTTTTTGCCATGTTCGATGTTTTTTGCTTTTCATAACATCATAAAGAACATCGAGGGCAGGTTGTTTCTTGCCAACCTCAAGAAATTCTGAAAATAAAACTCTTCTTTAGACCAGTTATATGCAAACTAAAAGTTCTTCCACTTAAGATACACATTTTTCTATACTTCACATTGTAATTTAGAATTAATTAATAATTGTCACATTAATTGGCTGATCTTATTTTACTGAACAAAGTGAAAATATCAGTTGATGTAATGATGTCTACACTACAACATATGCCTGGGCTTAGACTCAGGTTCAAGCCCAAGCCTGCCTTTTGTCCACACACCAATCAGCCTGACTTGGGTCAGTATGCCTTCAGGACCCAGGCCCTATGGCCCAGCACTGGGGTGGGGTCTGTGCCCAAGGCCCACTGGGACTCGAGTCCATAAGAACAGCCATACTGGGGCAGACCAAAGGTCCATCTAGCCCAGTATCTGTCTGCCGACAGTGGCCAATGCCAGGTGCCCAGAGGGAGTGAACCTAAGAGGTAATGATCATGTGATCTCTCTCCTGCCATCCATCTCCACCCTCTGACAAACAGAGGCTAGGGACACCGTTCCCTACCCATCCCGGCTAATAGCCATTAATGGACTTAACCTCCATGAATTTGTCTAGTTCTCTTTTAAACGCTGTAATAGTCCTAGCCTTCATAACCTCCTCAGGTAAGAAGTTCCACAAGTTGACTGTGCGTTGTGTGAAGAACTTCCTTTTATTTGTTTTAAGCCTGTTGCCTATTAATTTCATTTGGTGATCCCTAGTTCTTGTATTAAGGAAAAATTATTTACTTATTCCTATATCTACTTTCTCCACATCACTCATGATTTTATATACCTCTATCAGATCCCCCCTTAGTCTCCTCTTTTCTAAGCTGAAAAGTCCTAGCCTCTAACCTCTCCTCATATGGGACCCGTTCCAAACCCCTAATCATTTTAGTTGCCCTTCACTGAACCTTTTCTAGTGCCAGTATATCTTTTTTGAGATGAGGACACCACATCTGTATGCAGTATCCAAGATGTGGGCATACCATCGATTTATATAAGGGCAATAATATATTCTCCTTCTGATTCTCTATCCCCTTTTTAATGATTCCTAACATCCTGTTTGCTCTTTTGACCGCCTCTGCACACTGAGTGGACGTCTTCAGAGAACTATCCATGATGACTCCAAGACCTTTTTCCTGATTTGTTATAGCTAAATTAGATCCCATTGTATTGTATGTATAGCTGGGGTTATTTTTTCCAATGTGTATTACTTTACATTTATCCACATTAAATTTCATTTGCCATTTTGTTGCCCAATCACTTAGTTTTGTGAGATCTTTTTGAAGTTCTTCACAGTCTGCTTTGGTCTTAACTATTTGGAGCAGTTTAGTATCATCTGCAGACTTTGCCACCTCACTTTTTACCCCTTTCTCTAGATCATTTATGAATAAGTTGAATAGGATTGAGGGTCCTAGGACTGACCCTTGGGGAACACCACTAGTTACCCCTCTCCATTCTAAGGATTTACCATTAATTCCTACCCTTTGTTCCCTGTCTTTTAACCAGTTCTCAATCCATTAAAGGACCTTCCCTCTTATCCCATGACAACTTAATTTACGTAAGAGCCTTTGGTGAGGGACCTTGTCAAAGGCTTTCTGGAAATCTAAGTACACTATGTCCACTAGATCCCCCTTGTCCACATGTTTGTTGACCCTTTAAAGAACTCTTAATAGATTAGTAAGACACGATTTCCCTTTACAGAAACCAGGTTGTCTTTTGCCCAACAATTTACGTTCTTCTATGTCTTTGACAATTTTATTCTTTACTATTGTTTCGACTAATTTGCCCGGTACTGGCTTTACATTAGCTATCTTCCAGTTGCTGGGTACGGAGGCTGATTTAAAGGACAGGTTACAAACCATAGTTAATAGTTCCGCAACTTCACATTAGAGTTCTTTCAGAACTCTTGGGTGAATGCCATCCGGTCCCGGTGACTTGTTAATGTTGTTTATCAATTAATTCCAAAACCTCCTCTAGTGACACTTCAATCTGTGACAGTTCCTCAGATTTGTCACCTACAAAAGCCGGCTCAGGTTTGGGAATCTCCCTAACATCCTCAGTCGTGAAGACTGAAGCAAAGAATCCATTTAGTTTCTCCACAATGGCTTTATCGTCTTTAAGCACTCCTTTTGTATCTCGATCATCGAGGGGCCCCACTTGTTGTTTAGCAGGCTTCCTGCTTCTGATGTACTTAAAAAACATTTTGTTATTACCTTTGGAGTTTTTGGCTAGCTGTTCTTCAAACTCCTCTTTGGGTTTTCTTATTACATTTTTACACTTAATTTGGCAGTGTTTATGCTCCTTTCTATTTGCCTCACTAGAATTTGACTTCCACTTTTTAAAGGAAGTCTTTATCTCTCACTGCTTCTTTTATATGCTTGTTAAGCCATGGTGGCTCTTTTTCAGTTCTTTTACTGTGTTTCTTAATTTAGGGTATACATTTAAATTGGGCCTCTATTATGGTGTCTTTAAAAAGCACCCATGCAGCTTGCAGGGATTTCACTTTAGTCACTGTACCTTTTAATTTCTGTTTAACTAAACCCCTCATTTTTGCATAGTTCCCCTTTTTGAAATTAAATGCCACAGTGTTGGGCTGTTGAGATGTTCTTCCCACCACAGGGATGTTAAATGTTATTATATTATGGTCACTATTTCCAAGTGGTCCTGTTATAGTTACCTCTTGGACCAGCTCCTGCGCTCCACTCAGGACTAAATCTAGAGTTGCCGCTCCCCTTGTGAGTTCTCGTACCAGCTGCTCCAAGAAGCAGTCAAACTATTATCTGGCGAATTGACCACAGGAAATTGAAGCAATCCCCCTGGTTCAAGTATACTCTGTGTTTAATCCTTCCATTTTATTCTGATTGGGGAATTGAAAACAGATTGAATCACCTCCTGCGTTAGCTGTGGCCAACAATAGGAAGTCCCTTTCCAAGCATGCTGGCACACCTGGTCACAGGACCACAGTCAGATTCTGGTACATCTCTGGTGTGAGGTGAACAAGACACTTGACTCCAGTAAGAATACTAGAAATGACGTTTATCAAGAAATATCAGAGAAGCTGGGAGCACTGGGGATTCAATGGTTAGATGATCAATGCAGAGCAGATCCAGACAGACTATCAGAAAGCCAGGAACGAGAACTGCACCTCTGGGAACTCATCCTGCCTCCTTTGTGAGGACTCTGACCAGGTGCTGGGAACTGCACAAAGCACTAAGACAACCAATCAGCCAAGATGGTGACCTTCTGACCCCTGAATCTACTACAGCACCAGAAGGAAGACATCAGCCACTGGATCACTGTTACAAAGTACTCAGGTGCTCATGCCAGTCCCTGAGGATGCTTTGCCTTCAGAGCAGCTATAGCACATCCTGGGGCCATACTCACAGGAGCTGTTTGATGACTTCCCAGAGAAGCAGCCCGCCACAGAACCAACAGCAGAAACAGAAAAAACAGAAGTAGCCTGAGGCCTGGTAACTTTCTGCATCCATGTTTGTTATTAATACAAATGAGAGATTTCTGGTTTATAACTAAGGTTAATATTTTGTCACCGGTATTTTTAGCAAAAGTTACAGACAGGTCACAGGCAAACAAAAATTCATGGGAACCTGCAACTTTTACTAAATATCCTAAGGGGAAGGAGGGGAACTAACAGTGGGAGCCCTGTTCGTTTCCCTATGAATTCTGATCCAATCTTGGGTGCTGATAGCTGCAAACTTTTCCCATAGTACAAACACCAGAAGGGTAGTCACATTTCAGAGCAGAGTGATTTTTCTAGGTCCTCTTCTGCAGGTCACCAGCCCATTCCACTCATAGATGTGTTGCTCACTCACTGCAAACTGAAAACCCCTTTAGCATAAATGGCTAGCTTGCCCACCAGTAGCCTGGACCAGAATATCCCTTTGACAGTCAGGAATCTCCAGAATACGGATTGCCTAAAAGGATTGTGAAACTATAGGGAGTAAACCACAGCAAGTTTACTTCCATGGTTTATACCCCTGCCCCCCAACCCAAGCTAAAGTGGTCAGCAATTTTTAAAGATAGGTGAAATGTACAAATGATATTTCTGTTGTGTGTGAAGGCTTTATATATACTAGCTCTTATTTTTCACAGAGTATCCGGGAACTAAAATTTAGCTCTCCAAATACACTGAAGGAGTTTTACAAAGTATCATTTTTTGGCCTGGAGATTCCAAAGACACTTCCGCGATGATGTAGACTTCTGTAATACTGAAACAACCCTGTTTCATTTCTGTTTTCAAGCTGTTCTACTTCTGCATGCCAGACACAGTCCAGCAGGAAGCTGGGTGTTGCACTGTCAAAATGCAGTCAAAGAGGATGTTTGTCTGAGACGACCTCATGGTAGACATCCTGGACAGGGGCAGCCACCAGTACCAGAGGGAGAAGAATTCATGACAAAGTTAGAGGCAAAGAGTGCGAGGAGAGACTTGCAGTGCAGCTCTTTGAGCAGGAATGTCACTTGAGAGAAAGACCTATTTGAGAGGCTGCTTGCTAACAGTTGCGAGAGTGAGGCTCCTGGCTCTACCCACACCTGCTGAGCCAACACCATGTCCCAAGTCTCCTCCATGCCACCATATCCTGCAAACCAGGAACTCTCTGGACAATTCTATGGTTCTGTGACCCATACAACCAGGACTGAACGCTAGCTGGACTAGGAAAATGTACCCAGTGCAGTCCCACACCCCTATGCAGCATCTCCTATTCCACACCAAATGCCCCAGAAGGGCAAAGAACAGGGAGGCTGGGGACACTCATACGTGTGAGTGTTTCATTTATTTTTTTTTTGTGCACTGGTTTCATGGTTTTGCACTGTTCACTCTTTGTGTATGCACTTGATTTTATTTAATTTCTCTTTTGGTCATTTCATGGCAGCTGGTCTGCCTATAAGGCTTTTACTATTGTTAACAGGATTGAATTGCAGAATGACAAAGGCTTCGGCTTCATTAACAAAGTTTATTACTATCACTACAGATGAACTGCATAAAATATATATTTAAAAGAATAAAGATAAAAATATGATGAGGCATAACTGGGAAGTCGTATACAACAAAAATGTCTCAATATATCTTTTCGAATCCATAAGTAAAAAACACAGTTCATCTTATCCATATGTAAAAATGCATAAAAATCACCATCCCCACTACCACATTGTAAGAAGTTATTTCATCCACAATTAAAAATTCATAATATTTACTGCCCCTCCCCCAGTGACAGTACTTAGTTTACTGTTGATATTGCTGTTCAGATGCATTCAGAAACTTCTTCTTCTTCATCCATTGGTCCATGCAAGTTCATAATGTGAGTGCAAAAAGCATCCCTGATTTCTGTTGCATGAGTGAATCCTGCTCCAGTTGTGACAGGTGCACTTTCTGCTTGAGTTTACTGGCCCAGCAATCCATCACTATCATACGTCCACTCCAGATGAAATGGCTCGCCTATGGCTTCACAAACTTTGTGAAGAGCACAGCAAGCCACAATAATGCAGAGGATTCCAAATGATTCTGTAAACAGCACCAAATGCACATTCAACCACCATTCTACATCTACTGAGCGTGTAATTAAACCTTTGGCCAGGGTCTCTGTGATCAGCATTCTGTTTCATAACTCTAGGCAAAAGAGGATACCCACGAGTCCCCTAGAACAACAGTGAGGAGAGTTACTCCATTATGACAATGTCATTTGGTAGATCCCAGTCTGCCCAGGAAGGTAAACTCCCAATCAGCAGCAAACCCTATTATCATGCACTTTTCCTCAAATCAGTCTCTGTGGTCGAAAAGAGCCTGAACAACAATGGCATAATACCCTTTTGCAGTTTACATATTCTTGTGCTCCTTGAGGAGGGCAAACTATGGGAACATTAGCCCCATCAATGGCCCTGGTGCAGTTTGGAAACACTATTCTCTCAAAATCAGCAATTATTTCAGGGACATTGTTTATGCCCACAACCTTTGGATAAGTCACATGCAATACTGCCTCAGATACTTCTGTTACCACAGTCAACTTGCCAACACCAAGCTGGTTAGCAACAGACCTGCATCATGAATAGCAACCTTCCACATTGTTATAGCAAACTACTTCTGGACCAGCATGGCCTCCCTCATGTGTGTGTCCTGATACTGGAAGGTCAGGACAAACTGTTCACAAAGCTCTAGAAATGTTACTTTCTTCACGCACAACTTCTGGACAAACTGCTGGTCATCCCAGGTCCGTAAGAGGAGATCCCACCAGTTTCAGAAGCACCAGTCTTAACAAGGAGCATCAACAGCTATACCAAGAGCCACAAGCAGCACCTGCCAGTTAGACTCTGCCATGTCTGTATCGTTCTCCTCCTCCTAGATGTGCTTCAGTAGGACAGAAAATGCTGCCCAAATGTCCATCGGTATCTCATGGATGCTCTTCCCGTTTCCTGAAGTGAAAGGGCAAGCAGTAGAAGTTCTTCAAATGGTACCTCCAGATGTCTGTGCAGACCCAAAAACGGCTCAGTTGGATGTGTTGGCAGGCAGAGGCAACTTCTGGTAATGTGCTGCTGGATGGAGAGTCAAGTTTTCCCACACTGCACTATGAACCAAGGGCTACAGCTGGGGAGGCACTAGGAAGCCTGGGATAGGCTGGTTTGACTCGGGTCTGTGCAGTACTATGTGGACACTTGAATGCTGGTGTGAGACCCAAGTCCAGAAATTCTAAACCCATGGTTACTAATAAGTGTGGACAGTCAAGCATGGGCTTTGAAACGTCTAGTCTGTGGATTTGAGTCCCACAGACCGTGGTCTGTGATGGGATGTTAGATGGGTTGGGATCTGAGTTACTACAGAGAATTCTTTCCTGGGTGCTGGCTGGTGAGTCTTGCCCACATGCTCAGGGTTTAACTGATCGCCATATTTGGGGTCGGGAAGGAATTTTCCTCCAGGGCAGATTGGCAGAGGCCCTGGAGGTTTTTCGCCTTCCTCTGCAGTATGGGGAACGGGTCACTTTCTGGAGGATTCTCTGCAGCTTGAGGTCTTCAAACCGCAATTTGAGGACTTCGATAACTCAGACATAGGCTAGGGGTTTGTTATAGAAGTGGATGGGTGAGATTCTGTGGCCTGCATTGTGCAGGAGGTCAGACCAGATGATCATAATGGTCCCTTCTGACCTTAAAGTCTATGAGACCCTGGCTTACACTGCAGTGTAGACATACCCTATGGCTCTGATCCTATAGTGACATCAGGGAAGTCAGACTTCCATGCAGGCACAAAGAAAAGGTCTACCTCTGTGGCTATAAATGCAGGATCAGAGTCTATATCAATATTAATAATATACAGGGAAATATGTACACCCAGTTTTAAGGATCATTCCATCAAGGAAGACTGCTAACCCTTTTACCAGCCCTCAAGTGCAAAGGCTGAGTAGTTGCAGTTATTAACAGGACCTCACATTGTAATCATGGCTCAATTCTGTCCTCCCTGTAGCATGTATAAAGTGGAGCATGAAATACACCAAGCCATTCAGGAGCAAACTACACTGGAGCAGCACACAGAACTCCCAAGATATATACAGGCACTAACAAAAGGCATTTTTAAACTATGCAACAGCAATTAAAAAAATTAGAAAAGGGAGGTAAAAGATGAGAGAATGAAGAGGACAGAAAAAATTATGACAGAAAAGAGGAGGAAGAAATACAGCTCAGATAAAAGGTAGAGGAAAACAGGTGGGTAAAGGGGCCAGTATTTTCCAAAATCCTTAAAAACTGGTGGTATCCTCCACAACAAGTGAGGAAAGAGGCAATGGAGGAGGGGATCAGAGAAACAAAGCAATGACAAAGTGGTAACACAAGAGCAGAAGAAAATCCTAGCTGCCAGAGCAGCACACCACCTGCTGTATCAGTCTAACAGTCAGGGTTACCTTCAAAAAACAACATCTAAGTTGTCAGAAAGTGGTGAACGAGCTAGCAATTATATGGGAAAGTTACATGTGTATTCAGTACAGGTGAGTCTCATTTTACGCGGGGGTTCCGTTCCGTGGTTAGCGCTTAAAGCAAAAACCGCATATAGTCAAATTTACATTGAGCTGAATGGCGGGCGAAATCACCCGCACTACAGGTACAGTATTAAAATTGTTATTTTTCTCTTTTTTTGTTTTTGTTTTTGCCGACCGCATAAAGCTGAAATCGCACATGTTAAATGCACGTAAGATGCCACAGACCTGTATTTATCTTTTAAGAGATCAGAACTTTAAAATGGAAATAAACTTATAATATTGCTAATGGTTTCCACAATATAAATCAAGAAGAACAAAAGTGGCATTTCAGTTCTGGAACCATACTACTAAATGCTAGGCTAGTTTATGTGAGCAGTCATTTTGCGCAAGAGGAACTGACTCCTCCCTCTGTAGGTAAAACAGTATATAAATTAGTGTTACAAAAACTGGACATCCCATGACATTCAGCATCATTTTAAATTCACCATGATGTTTTTAAATAAAACTACAGGCAGTTTATAATTTAGGTTGTTCTTACTGCTGAACACAGCATATGAGTCAATTACCACTCAGCTTTGGAGGTTTTAACCTATGAGAATAAACATGACAGACTAGTTCAGTCTTGCAGCGAGAATGCTAGTCTGTCCTGTCATGATTCTCAGTGCTGACTATAGCATACAATTAATGCCTATAATTTTGGGGCTTTTAATTTTTAAGCTCACGTAGGACAAGTACTTGCAGTAGATCAAGTAATTAATGGTAATTTAGCAGAAACTTTAACAAAAGCAAGAGCACCCAAAGAGTTCCTGAAGGGCCAAATTGCAACACAACCCTTCTATGTCACTATCTCAGAGATGTGGAAGATTAATAATTCTAAACGTAGCCAAATTTAAATTATTCATCCTTCAATGGCTATGCAAAACATCCTACTTTGTGTTATTGTTTTCTATCCCATAGCCCTTAAATCTATATCCCCTAAATGAAGAAGCTATCAGCTGTCCAAGACAAAGCCTGAACTATCTCCTCTCATAGGATATGACTGAGCTGGTAGACTGGAACAAATGATCCAGTTTCTATACAAGTCTGGGAGTTGGTTGAGGCTCAATCCTGACAAGACAAAGATAATGCTAGAAAACTAGCAAAAGACTCAAAAACTAAACAGCAAAAAATATTTTGTTTTAGGTACATCAGAAACAGGAAGCCTGCCAAACAATTAGTGGGGCCACTGCACGATTATGGTGCTAAAGGAGTATTTAAAGAAGATAACATAATTGTGTAGAAGCTAAATAAATTCTTTGCATTGATCTTCACTGCAGAGGATGTGAAGGAGATTCCCATACCTACGCCATTCCTTTTAGGTGACAAATCTGAGGAACTGTACCACATTGAGGTGTCAGAGGAGGTTTTGGAACAAACTGTTTAATTTAACAGTAATAAGTCACGAGTATTCACCCAGAGTGCTGAAGGAACTCAAATGTGTTGCAGAACTATTTAAGTATGTAGCCATATCAGCTTCTGTACCAGATGACTGGAGGACAGCTAATGTGACACCAATGTTTTAAAAAGCCTCCAGAGGCAATCCTAGCAATCACAGGCCAGTAAGCCTAACTTCAGTACCAGGCAAACTGGTTAAAAAGTAGCAAAGAACAGAATTATCAGACACATAAATGAATATGATTTGTTGTGGAACTGTCAACACAGCTTTTGTAAAGGAGCATCAAGTCTCACCAATCTATGAGAATTCTTTCAGGGTGTCAACAAACACATGGACAAGGATAATCCAGTGGATATAGTGTACTTGGACTTTCAGAAAGCCTTTGACACAGTCCCTCACCAAAGGCTCTTAAGCAAAGTATACAATCATAGGATAAGAGGTACGGTCCTCTCATGGATCAGTAACTGATTTAAAGATAGGAAACAAAGGGTAGAAATAAATGGTCAATTTTCACAATGGAGAGGTAAATAGCAGCGTCCCCCAGGGATCTATACTGGGACTAGTGCTGTTCAACATATTCATAAATGATCTGGAAAAAGAGGTCAACACTGAGGTGGCAAAATCTGTAGATAATACAAAATTACTCAAGGTAGTAAAGTCCAAAGTAGACTGCAAAGAGTTACAGAGGCATCTTAGAAAATTGGGTGACTGGGCAACAAAATGGCAGATGGAATTCAATGTTGATAAAGGCAAAGTAATGCACATTGGAAAACATAATCCCAACTATACATGTAAAATGATGGGGTCTAAATTAGCTTTTACCACTCAAGAAAGGGATCTTGGAGTCATTGTGGATAATTCTTTGAAAACATCCACTCAATGCGCAGCGGCAGTCAAAAAAGCTAACGTTAGGAACCATTTGAAAGGGACAGATAATAAGACTGAAAATATCATAATGCCACTATATAAATCCATCCCACATTCACACCTTAAATTCTGCAGTTTGATCACCCAATCCCAAAAAAAGATATATTACAACCGGAAAGGGTATAGAGACAGACAACACAAATGATTAAGGGTATGGAACAGCTTGCATAGTAGAAGGGATTTAAAAGACTGGGATTTTTTTAGCTTGGAAAAGAGATGACTGAAGGGGGATATGATAGAGGTCTACAAAATCATGAATGGTGTGGAAAAAGTGAGTGTTATTTACTCTTCTACATAAAACAAGAACCAGGGGTCACCCAATTAAATTAATAGGCAGCAAGTTTTAAACAAACATAAGTATTTCTTCACACACCGCTCAGTCAACCTGTGGAATTCATTGCCAGGGATGTTGTGAAGGCCAAAAGTATAATTGGGTTAAAAAAAGAATTAGGTAAATTTATGGGGGATAGGTCCATCAAAGGCTATTAGCCAAGATGAGCAGATCCTATAAATGTTGATGTAACCCCATGCTCTGAGTGCCAGAGCTTGGAGTGGATGATAGAGGATGGATCACTTGATGACTGCCTGTTCTGTTCATTCCTTCTGAAGCATTTGGCGTTAGCCGCTATCAGAAGAGAAGATACTGGGTTTGGTTTGACCCAGTATGGCCATTCTTGTGTTCTTATAAGCTGGGCAACACCCTTACCTGAGGGAGCATGTCCACTTTTTGCAACATAAGTTCTCATTAGAAACCATATTAAATTCTCTAATTTCTCAGTTCTCAGGTTTTATTATTAAATATTTATATTACATAGTGACTAGGGATCCCAGACATGGACCAGGAGTCCATTGTGCTAGGCACTGTATAAACAGAGCAAAAAGACAATCCCTGCCCAAAAGAATTTAGAATCTAAATGGGAGACAAAAGACAACAGGTGGACAGACAAGGGAATACAAGGATACTATGAAACAGTATTAGTCAGCATGATTGGTGGTAGTCTTGACACACCAGTGGCCTAACTGTGGTCAAGTTTTTTGTAGGCACTACGACAGAGGAGAGTTTTAAGGAGAGATCTGAAGAAGGATAATGGGATAGTTTTGAGGATGTATACAGAAAGCTGTTCCAAAGCATAAGGGGCAGCATGGGAGAAAGTACAAAGGTGACTGTTTGAATATTTAACAAGTGGGTGATGGAGCCTGGCATAATCAGAAGTGGGAGTTGTCATTTTGCTAGTGCAGAGGTGAGCAAACTACGGATGTGACACGCGGGACCCTCCCGCGTGGCCCCTGAGCTCCTGACCTGGGGAGGCTGGCCGGCCCCTGGACTCTCCCCTGCTGTTCCCCCTCCCCCACAGCCTCAGCTCGCCCCACCGCTGGCGCAACGCTGTGGGCGGTGGGGCTGCAAGCTCCTGGGGCAGCACAGCTGCAGAGCCCAGCCTGACCCCGTGCTCTGTGCTGCACGGTGGCGTGGATGGCTCCAGCCGGCGCCTGTCCTGGTGTTCTGGGCAGTGCGGCTCTAGCGCTGCCAGTCACCAGTGCTCCAGCCAGCGCGGTAAGGGGGCGGAGAGCGGGGTGTGCGTGTGTGTGTGTGGATAGAGGGCAGGAGAGTTTGGGGTGATGGTCAGGTGGCGGGGTGTGGATAGGGATTGAGGTGGTCAGGGGACGGGGAACGGGGGGGTTGAATCGGGGCAGGGGTCCTGGGGGAGCAGTCAGGAAGGATGAGGGGGCTAGATGGGGTGTCAGGGGGCCAGCAGGGGCAGGGTTCCAGGGACAGTCAGGGGACGGGGGGGTGGATGGGGCAGGGGTCGGGGCGGGCTGTCAGGGAACGGGGGGTCGGCTGAGGCAGGAGTCCGGGGGCGACTCTCAGGGGGGCGAGAAGCAGGGAGGGATAGGGGGTGGGGACCACACCACGTCTGGCTGTTTGGGGAGGCACAGGCTCCCCTAACCGGCCCTCCATGCAATTTCTGAAACCCAATGCGGCCCTCGGGCCAAAAAGTTTGCCCGGCCCTGTGCTAGTGAATGAGACACTGCATAGGTTGTGAAGGGCCTTGAAAATTAAGATAAGCAGCTTACCTTTGATAAAGGGGTGCAATTAGAGGGATTCAAAGAGAGGGTGATATGGTCTAAGAAACAGGCTGGGAAAATGATATTTGCACAACATTCTGAATGGGGAAAGACCATATTTGTTAAGACGAGAAAAAAGGATGTTACCATAACTAAGATGTGATATGATGAGAGCCTGAATGAGAGTTTTAGCTGTGTGGGTGGACAGGAAAAACCATATCAGTGGCAGTGGCCAACTGCGATTTTTACCCCATCTGTTATTAGACAGGAAAAATATCCTTTTTTGACATGTATCCGACGAAGTGGGTATTCACCCACGAAAGCTCATGCTCCAAAACGTCTGTTAGTCTATAAGGTGCCACAGGACTCTTTGCTGCTTTTACAGATCCAGACTAACACGGCTACCCCTCTGATACTTTTTTGACATAGACTTTGCTACAATTATCTATGCCTTTGTTTCTTTAAGATAAGATTACTGGAACATGCTCTACATATGGCTATATGTAGAACCCATTCAGAGACTGAAGCAAATGCAAAATGCAACCACCCACTTTTCAATACATCACATAAAAAAATACAAACACCAGATCTTCCTTTCACCCATATCCTGGAGTTACAAAGATCATTTCTGGGGCTTATTTCACCATGGAAGTCCTATAAATGTTGATTTAAATCTCAATGTTAAATATTAGTTGTGTGAAGTACCATAAAAATCAAAATAACGAAATTGTGAAGTTTAATTAATCAAAATCTTGGCAGGTGCCTATGCACTTTGCCATCAGATGAATGACTGAAGACTGACCTGCATCTTGCGTGCAGGAAATACAGAACCTGGGTAGTTTGTCTGTCATTCAGACAGATGTTATTTAAAAAGATTACTGTAATCGTTGTTTTGGAGGGCAGATGGTCTTTTTGGACAGGATTTTCAAAGCCCTTAGAGTGTTAGGCCCCCTACTCCCTTAGGCACCTTTGACAATTCCAACCTTCATTATTAAGGTGACAGAGAAACCTGCATGCAGGACCATCTTCAAAACACAACTCCCACCTCCTAAGGTGCCACGTCAAACCCCAAGTATCATCCAATATAACTCTGTGCTACCTTTAGGTCCAGATCTGTTTTGAAGCTGGGGGCACCTAGCAGGGTCAGAGTCTTAGGCAGATACCAACCACCTCTTCTAGATGGTTTTTGCTGGCTATTTAAAACAGGTTACACTGAATATAAAAAGCATTAAATGTGTATATTCAATTTGGTAGGAGTCTGTTGATAACCACAGCCAGTCAGGCTTTGTTCTTGGAAGCTGGTAAGGGATACTTCGGCAGCAGCCCTTAGTGATAGCCTTAAAACCGGGTGTGCATATGTCCCAGCATACTACTGTTTATACAGTGAGTTTCATAACTGATATTTTTGCTGTCTATAAAATAAGATCAGTTAATGAGGAGTGGGGCTGTTAAACATGGGGCCTGTAAAGAACAATATGGGGACAGTAGTTGACCACCTATACATATCTCAAATTCCAGCAGGACTGATTCAGCTAAATGTACTGAGAAAGAAACAGAGTTCTACAGTGTATTTTGCAGAGGTCTCTCATATAAAATCTTTAATAAACAAAGTTCTGTTCACTCTGCATCAATATTAAAAATACCATGGCAGTTGCCCAGTGACTAGTGTGTGTAAATGAAGTGTGTCATACACAAGAGTTTGTCAACTGGCTAGGCAGGTCTGTCTTTGTTCATTTTACTGTAACTCTGTCTTCCCTCATCCCACTGGTTTCATCTCATCCATCTGGCAGCGTTTTGTCACGCCCTAATTTGTGCATATTTAGAGTCAAGGGCTGTCCTTTTACTGAGCGTCTGCAAAGTCTGACTGTGGATTGAGGTGCCAAGATGCTGCTCCAATACAAACAGATACACTGAGTGGAGTGTGCCCTTGACCTCCTTCCCCCTGGTGCCACGCAGTGTGCTGTACAATAGCTGACGGCTTCCCTTCGTTTCATCAGAGGCAGCGGCTGTTGCGGCAGTACTGGGAGATACAATCTAGGAAACGCGGCCGTGTGAGAGGCGGCGTTTACATGAGATCGGTCGAGGCCCAGCAGCGTATTCGGCGCGGCACAAAACCGGGGCAGTTGCCGTCCCCAGGCGCCTCCGCTGGGAATCGGACCCAGGCCGCGCCGGGCAGCCGTGAGGGTTTATTGTCACACAGGTCCCGCCCGCGCCACATGGCCGAGCAGGGCCCCGCTGAGGCGGCGACTCCCCACACGGGGGAGGAGGAGGAGGAGCCCGGCGGCGCCGCCCGCTGCCGCTCGGGCGGGCGAGAGGCCCAACGCGGGAAAATGGTCAATGTGTCCCCCGCCCCCCAGGCTTCCTGCCCCCGGGACGGGTCCTGCCTGGGCCTCCCAGGGTGCCGATCCCTGCGCCGGGGCCAGGCCTAGGCCGGGGCCTTCACCGCCCAGCTACACTGGGCCGCGGCGGGGCGGGGGGGGCAGGCCCTGAGCCCTGCCCGCACTCACCGTTCGCCCGCTTCAGGGCATTCTCGGGCCGCTGGAAATACACCGGCATGATGGCGGCGGGGGCAGCAGCTTCTCCTCACAGGGCGGCGGCGGATCGCTCCGTGCGCCCAGCCAGGCAGCCTGCTGGGCCGGAAAGGGAGCGCACCACGTGACCCACACGCCCCGACGTGTCCAGAAGCGGAAACCCCTCCTCCCCCCGTGCAGCTACGCGGGGTGGTACAGTCCGGCGCGGAGCAACTGCTCTGCCGAGAATTCCCCCTAGCGGAGAGGGTAGCGCGCGGGAGGGGAAGCTCGCTCGGGTCACAGGTTCGAATCCGCTGCCCCCCCCGCCCCTCCAGTAGTAATGAGATGGCTGTGCTCGTAGCGTGGGTACCCGTAGGGAGAGGCCTCCTTGCGTGATAGGGAGTGTGTGCTGCGAGAGGCTATAATGTATAAAAAGCTGCATCCATAAGCTGACCAGGTAGCAAGTGTGGGGGAAAATAGGGATGGGAGATAATAGGGGCTGCCTATAGAACCATGGGTCTCAAACTTTTTTTTACTGGCCACCCGTTTCACACAGCAAGCCTCTGAGTATTCTCCCCCTCCCCCAATAAACACACTTTTTAATTTATTTAACACCATTATAAATGCTGGAGGCAAGCAGGTTTTGGGGTGGAGATTGACAGCTCACCCCCCCCCATGTATTTTTTCTCCAGTGTGCGTTACTTGGCATTAATCAACAGTGGGTTTAATTTACCATTGTGTTCCCCTATTCACTTTCCTTTAGGTCTCTCTGAAGTTCCTCACAGTCCTCCATGGTCTTGACTAACCTGAATAACTTTGTGACATCTGCAAATGTTGCTACTTCAGCACTCACCTCCCTTCCTAGATCATTAATAAATATATTAAACAAGACCTCATATGGAACCTTGAGGCTCCTGATGAAAACTGACCACTTGATCATACTCTTTGCCTTCTGCCTCCTAGCCAGTTTTTGATCTATGACAATACTTTGCCTCTTACCCCATGATTGCTGGCTTCTTTAGTAGCCTTTAGTCAAGGACCTGGTTAAAGGCCTTTTGGAAGTCTAAATAAGTTACATTCATTGATATGATTCTCCTTTAGCCACTACTTTATTGATATATTCAAAGAATAGGTTTCAGAGTAGCAGCCATGTTAGTCTGTATCCGCAAAAAGAACAGGAGTATTTGTGGCACCTTAGAGACTAACAAATTTATTTCAGCATGAGCTTTCGTGAGCTACAGCTCACTTCTTCGGATGCATAGAATGGAACACACAGACAGGAGATATTTATACATACAGAGAACATGAAAAGGTGAAAGTATGCATACCAACAGGCAGAGTCTAATCAATTGAGGTGAGCTATCATCAGCAGGAGAAAAAAAACTTTTGAAGTGATAATTAAGATGACCCATAGAAGGTGTGAGGAGAACTTAACATAGGGAAATAGATTAAATTAGTGTAATGACCCAACCATTCCCAGTCTCTGTTTAGGCCTGAGTTAATTGTGTCTAATTTGCATATTAATTCAAGTTCAGCAGTCTCTCTTTGGAGTCTGTTTTTGAGGTTTTTTTGTTGCAAAATTGCCACCTTCAAGTCTGTCACTGAGTGGTTAGAGAGGTTGAAGTGTTCTCCCACTGTTTTTTGAATGTTATGATTCCTAGTGTCAGATTTGTGTCCATTTATTCTTTTGCATAGAGACTGTCCGGTTTGGCCAATGTACATGGCAGAGGGACATTGCTGGCACATGATGGCATATATCACGTTGGTAGATGTGCAGGTGAACGAGCCCCTGATGTCGTGGCTGATGTGATTAGGTCCTATGATGGTGTCACTTGAATAGATATGTGGACAGAGCTAGCATCGGGCTTTGTTGCAAGGATAGGTTCCTGGGTTAGTGTTTATGTTGTATGGTGTGCGGTTGCTGGTGAGTATTTGCTTCGGGTTGGGAGGCTGTCTATAAGCGAGGACTGGCCTGTCTCCCAAGATCTGTGAGAGTGAGGGATCATCTTTAAGGATAGGTTGTAGATCTTTGATGATGCGCTGGAGAAGTCTTAGTTGGGGGCTGTAGGTGATGGCTAGTGGCGTTCTGTTATTTTCTTTGTTGGGCCTGTCCTGTAGTAGGTGGCTTCTGGGTACTCTTCTGGGTCTGTCAATCTGTTTTTTCACTTCAGCAGGTGGGTATTGTAGTTTTAAGAATGCTTGATAGAGATCTTGTAGGTGTTTATCTCTGTCTGAGGGATTGGAGCAAATACGGTTGTATTTTAGAGCTTGGCTGTAGACAATGGATCGTGTGGTGTGTCCTGGATGGAAGCTGGAGGCATGTAGGTAAGTATAGCAGTCAATGAGTTTCCGGTATAGGGTGGTGTTTTTGTGACCATCGCTTATTAGCACAGTAGTGTCTAGGAAATGGACCGCTTGGGTGGATTGGTCTAGGCTGAGGTTGATGGTGGGATGGAAATTGTTAAAATTACGGTGGAATTCCTCGAGGGCTTCTTTTCCATGAGTCCAGATGATGAAGATGTCATCAATGTAGCGCAAGTAGAGTAGGGGCGTTAGAGAACGAGAGCTAAGGAAGCGTTGTTCTAAGTCAGCCATAAAGATGTTGGCATACTGTGGGGCCATGCGGGTACCCATAGCTATGGCACTGCTATGGGTACCTGTATTTTGTATGTATTTGTATAGTGCCAAACATTCCCAGGTCCAAATTCTGTTTGGAACCTCTGGACATAACCATAATAAAAACAATTGATAATAAAATAAGACTTCTAAGCAATACAATTGTATTTTGTACAACAGCTTGCATGTAAACTGTACCCATCAATGATTTACAGAATTAAATAACTCAAAGTTAAATAATACAAATAGTTACAACGTTAAAATAGAAAATTAATAGCAAAGGAAAAGAAAAATTCAGTGATGAACAAAAGTAAAAAAGATAGTTTTCATCTCCTATTAGAATATATTTTGGAAAGGTAGTGATATGGAGAAAGCTGTTTCACATGGTTGCAAAGGACAGACAAAAATCTAACTAAGCAGAAAGAGATGCCTTCAGACTATGGCCTGATCCTGCAAACAGGTATATATTTAAGAGGAGACACTGACATTCTTCAGGTAGGCATATAGGAATAATACACATCAACAAACAATAGAGATCCACATGCATAATGATCATCAGTGATACACATTTAAGAATGGGAAATGCTCCACCGCTCTCACACACACACACACCAGAAGTGTAATTTATCAAAGCAACCAACCCTAAGTAAACATCAAAATACATTGACAATTCACCAATAAACATGGATGGAGTTCAAGTGTTCACATTGGTGCAGCCTAAGGGTGCGGAATAGAGCAGGACAAAACTTTTCGATTATGCAGTAAATTAGTTGGAAAATGCAGTTTTAAACAACATTAGGAATTTTTTTAAGAAAAGTAAAACCGGTTCATTTTGACATTTTTGAAATAAACCATTTTGACATTATTTTTAAATGAACCATTTCATTTCACAATGTTGCTTCAGATCAACATTTTGCTTCAACCCTTACTGTTTTGTTTTGAAATATTGTTTCAGAAGGACATTCGAAAAGTTTCAATTCAACCTGAATGAAACGTTTTCAGTTCTGTGTTTTGGCAACTAGGGGGGGAAAAAAAACAAAAACAGTTTCACGTAGAAACTAACCGATTTTATTTATTTATTCAGATTGTTCAGTTCAGCCCCCAAACCCAAAAATTATTTACTGAGCCACAGTGGAGAAATCACACAGAGGAGAGAGCCGGAGGTGTAGGCAGAAAGGGGGTGGGGAGGTCCCCCAGAGGGGGCCCGGGATGCAGCACTAGGGGCATGTGGGGAGGCCGAACGGAGGAGTCCCAGGGAAGCGACCCAAGAGGTGGGGAGACCAGGCCACTCAGCGTGGTCCCGGGGGCGCGTTGGGGGAGAGGTCGGACCCCCGGGCTGGGGAGAAGCCAGACCCGCCGGAGGAGCCCCGCGGGGGCGAGAGACGGCCAGGTGGAAGGGCCCCGGGAGGCCAGGCCAAGCCAGGCCCGGCTTGCTGGAGGGGCCCCGGTCAAGCGAGCGGGGGAAAAGCCCAGCCCTTGCCCGGGCAGCCGCTGCGCCCCGACCCATTGATCCTCCAGGCTTCTGCACGGGGGCGCCAACGGCCGAGGCCGCGTCTGCGCCCTGCGTGGGGCCTGGGAGGCGGGGCAGCAGCGGGGCCGGGCCGAGGGCGGTGCCCGGACAGCGGGCGGAGGCGGTCTGAGGCGGGGCAGGGCCTGGGTGCTCAGGCGGCAGCCGCTGCGGGGGACCCAGGAAGAGGGCGAGGGGGCTGGGCCGGGCCTGGTGCGCTGCGGCCGGGCAGGGAAGCGAGCAGAGCCGGGCAGCAGGAAGATGGCAGAGCCGGAGATTCAGCAGCTGCTAGGCGTGGGGCTGATTGGTAAGGACACCCCTGGGCCCTTTGCCCCTGGTGTATCTACCCCTCTGTGCTGGGGAGGGGCAGATCCGCGGGCTGGCTAAAGGGCGGAGACACCTGCCCAGCCCCCGACTCCAGCTCCTTGACAGGACCCTCTGCCCCTTCAACAGAGGGTGGGGCTCTTGCGGTGGTGTGGGGGCAGAGGTGCTGGAACTGGGGATACTGCTGCACCCCCTGGCTTGAAGTGGTTTCCATCGTATACAGGGTTTACAGTTGAGTTCAATGGCTCTCAGCGCTCCTGGGTAGGGGGACAGCACCCATCAAACAGTTCTCACTCTTTGAGGCACCACCCCAACCTTTTTCCTTCACATGTGGGGCCTGGGCCGGGCAGTAACCTACCGAGGGAACTTTTCCTCTTTTGGCCACCTTACATACCTTTAGCGTGGCTTTTGACACAGTTCTGCATGAAGTTCTCCTAAGTAAAGTAGGGAAATGTGGTCCAGATGAAACTTTGATAAGGTGGGCGCTCAACTGGTTGAAAGGCCATACTCGAAGAGTAATTATCAGTGGTTTGCTGTTAAATTGGGAGAGTGTATTTAGTGGGGCCGCACAGGTCCTGGGTCCAGTATTATTCAATGTTTTCATTAACGGCTTGGATAATGGAGTGGAGAGCATGCTTATAAAAGTTGAAGATGTCATCAAGCTGGGAGGGGTTGCAAGCACTTTGGAGGATGGGTTTTAAATTCAAAATGACTTTGAAAAATCAGAGGATTGGTCTGAATTCAACAAGATGAAATTCAATAAAGACAACTGCAAAGTAATTGACTTAGGAAGGAAAAATCAAATGCACAGCAGCAAAATGGGGAATAACTGGTGGTAATACTGCTGAAAGACTCTGGAGGGTATAGTGGACCACAAAATGAAATGAGTCATCAATGTGACACAACTGCAAAAAAGACTAATATGATTCAGGGTGTATTAACAGGAGTGTTGTATATTAGACACCTGGAGTACTGTGTCCAATTCTGGGCAATACAATTTAGGAAGGATGGAGACAAATTGGAAAGAGTTCAGAGGAGAGTAACACAAATAGGGTGACCAGATTACATGAACAAAATATTGGGACACATTGGGGGTGGCGGGGGAGGTCCAAAGCAAAAAAAAACCCCAAAACCCTGAGCCAGAATATCGGGACAAATGGCATCCTGACCATACATCTGTCAGGATGTGGGACAAACAACTTTTATCGGGTTTTTATCGGAATGTCTGGTCACTCTAAACCAGGGGTTCTCAAACTGGGGGTCGGGATCCCTCAGCTGGTCGTGAGCTGTCAGCCTCCACCCCAAACCCTGCTTTGCCTCCAGCATTTATAATGGTGTTAAATATATAAAAAAGTGTTTTTAATGTATAAGAGGGGGGTCGCACTCAGAGGCTTGCTCTGTGAAAGGGGTCACCAGTACAAAAGTCTGAGAACCACTGCCCTAAACACAAATGATGTAAGGTTTAGAAAATCTGAATTATGAGGAAAGGTTCGAAAAACTAGACATGAGAAACTAGTCTTGAGAAAAGAAGACGGAGACACAACCTGATAAGTCTTCCAATAGGGCTGTTATAAAGAGCACAGTGATCAATTTTCTTATGTCCACTGAAGGTATGACAAGAAGTAATGGTCTTAATCTGCATCAAGGAAGTTTTATGTTAGATATTAAGAAAACCTAATTATAAGAGAAATTAAGCTCTGGAATAGGCTTCCAAGGGAGGTTGTGGAGTGCCCATAACTGGAAACTTTTAAAAACAAGTTGGACAAACATCTGTCAGGTATAGTCTAGGTTTACTTGGTCCTGCCACAGTGCAGGGGGCAGGACTTGATATTTCTTGAGGTCCCTTCCTGCCATATATTTCTGTGATTCTGTAATGGAGGTGTGAACCCCAGAACCGCCCAGCAACAGGTGGCCCTCTGCCCATCCATAAAAATGCGGCTAACAACATATCTCTGCCTCTTGGTATAAAATGCAGTTGGAGATGGACAGCATTATATAAGTGTCCAAGTGTTGCTTGTTTTTGTTAATTATGCCAGTTTATTTTAAATGATTCCTGCATGCAAAAGAGCCAGAACCTGCCCTCTGATACCCCCACATATTTCCAATGGTGTGTATCTGAAGGCAACATTTGGCATGTGGTTGGTACAGCATTTGGGAATGAAGCCTATAAATGCTCAGACAGATAATGTTCCCCTTCTATAGCATATAGATGCCACATAAATATAAGATGCCATTATTTTAGTTATTACTTATTGAAATACAAAGTGAAAGTATTGTTAATTGAGAGAGTTAACTGATAATTTCATAGTTCAAATAAGTCTGTTAGTTTAACAATAAACAGTTAATAATGATGCTTTACCACTTCAAAGCATTGTGACACTTTGATGGAGATTTTAAATGATGCAATTAAGGGTTCTATAAATACTTAAGTGCATGCTTATTTTTGAGCACCAAAATAATTCCATTGGAGTCAATGGGACTACGTATATGCTTAAAGCTAAGTAAGTGCACAAGAGTTTGTATAACTGGAGACAGCACCTTTGAAAACTACAATTCTTATTTTTCCACATACTCAAAAGCCTTACCTGGCTGGGACTTTGTATGCCAAGAGCAGACTTTTACAACAAAATGTTATAAATACCTGAAAATAAAAGTTAATAACAGAACTGCAAACAGACAACTGGCATGAGTGGGTACTGATATAGTTAGTGTAAAATGGGATGGATGTTAAGCTGATTCCAGTAAACAGATCTGATTAACCAATCAATTTACTTCCTTGCTGCTGTTTGGCATTCTCACAGTGAACATCTTTCCACCATAGAAAAAGACACCAATGGAGATGCTCTGTGGGTATGGTGTTATCCTTCCACGACAGCTGAAATGAGGGATCTATTGCTGAGAAAATGCTGCCTTACAGATGAAAATAAACTGCTTCACACCTTTGTATTTGGCCAGTATAGAAGATCATGGTTCTATATCACAACAGTGGAAGTTCAAGATTCTTCAGTCTTGAAAAAGGTGGGATTGAATCACCAATAAAGCTGTCTAAAGCAGTGTTCTGGGGCCTAGTTCTGCAAATGCTTTACTACTAGCTGGGGTACTTACTAGTGGTAATAGTTCTAATGGAAGGAATGGGGTTGTTCTCAGGAACAAGCACATGCTCAAGAGCGTTTACAGGAATGGATCCATATTTTGCAGTTTTGAAATTCCCTGAGTATGTTTTATGGTCTTCGACAGTTGTGAACTTTTTAAAATTATTTTTTGCAGATTATTTTGGGGGTTGAAATACACTGTAACCACTTGCTTCTGGAAAATAAGTACAAAGCTCACTGTTTTTCATATAAATTAAAAATATTTGGGAGGAAGAAAAGCTAAGGGTCTCTTCCTGGCACAAGCTTTTAAGCATGAATTCTCATTGAAAACAATGAAGATTTTTGCCTAAAAATCACGTGTGTAGTATGATGCTAAATCTTGGCAATAGAGGTTGAAAGAAGTCTGTAGAGTTCCTAGCACAATAGGGCTTGATTCTTGGTAGTCCTTTCCTCCTGAAGTCATTGGGCAAAAAATTTGTGAGTAGCAGATTAATGTACTTTATACCAGTTTGGTATTCTGTGCGTATGCAAAACAAGTGTAATATACACTCTCTCTTTGGCCTCTCTGTGAGCAGCAAAAAAGGGGGTGTGGCTGGGTAAAAAGAAAGGGGTATATATGCAGCCCTTGAGTAAGCAGTTGCAACTCCCTTTGAAATCAACAGGATTGCATCAGTTTCCACTTAAGGGTGAATTTGACTCCTAAAGCATTAAGGATATCTTCTGTGGCATGGTTAAAAGTTAAAGTAATGACAAGGAGAACTTTATTATTATTATTCCTGTTAATCCTAGATATGTTTAGTAATAGCTTCCCTGCGCTTACAATTTGGAGTTAGACCCAAGAAATAACAAAAGAATAATGGACATGGGTCATTGTGGGGAGAGAAGTAGTAAAGAAATGGAGGAGGTTAAAGGTGAGAGGACGAATTTCCATGTAATGATGAAAAGGAGAAAGTTGGGTGCATCATGGATTTTAATTTTGGGGGTGTTTTAATAGAATTTATGATGGCATACATTTTGTTAGAATGGAAGATTAAAGATGATAGACCTGGCAGATTTGGACTGATTATTTGGATCAGAAGAGAGTAGTTGTTTGGTGTATGAGAACAGGGAGGCTACTCCAGGCAATGTAGAGGAAAGAAGTTACATAGGAAGCTTTGGAAAGGAATAGGCTGAATGGATAATAGGCTGATATTAGTAAAAGATATAGGCAGAAAGGAACCGTGTGCATATCCTCGCTTTATCTTACATTCTGTTTTGTTTTTAAGCAGTTTTTATCCCTGTAGGATAGACTTTGTAGAACTTCCCTTGTCTATTTTTTTGGCTATAAATACCACCTTTCCTGTTACATCCTCCCACCCCTTTCTTTTCCCCTCAGAGTTTAAGAGATTAATTTTGCACACTTACAGAATGCCACTTACACCCAGTTTTCTGACCATCTTATGCTATCTCTAATATGTCCAATGGAAAGGGTTTTGGACAGTTTGTTAGATATTACAAAAATGCAGACATAATGCTTGGGACCCAGGCTGTAAAATTAGTCTTTGAACAGCATTGTTATATCTCACTCATTATTTATAACTAA